>NC_089655.1:7165000-7476250 GCF_037042795.1 Molothrus aeneus | reverse complement strand
AGGGCAGGAAATAAACCCTGCTGTGATGCCATTCAGAAACACTTCATGGAGCAGAAAATTACTGCAGGGGTGATGGGGTAACAGTACACCAACAGCACACTCCCAGGTAGCATTAATGCTGGGAAATTCCTCATTCCAGCACGGATACCCACAACATTGACAGGCTGCTGCATGAAGCCCACACAGCCTCAGGCACAGCTCCAGGAATAAGCTGAGTGAAGTTGCACACAGAGAAGGCCACACCTCTCTGCTTTAGCCACTCACTGGTTTGCAAAGGCCAGAACAGACTCCATCAGTTGGAAGGGATCATTTGTCCAGCTGCCTGGCCAGTTCAGGGTTGACCTAGATGGAGCTTTTTAGTGAGAGCAGTGTCCGAATACCTCCTAAACACTGACAGGCTTGGAGCACTCACCCCCTCTCCAGGAATCTTTTTCCAGAGTTTGACCTCCCTGGCAGTAAAGAAACATTTCCTAAGGCTGAGTGTAAACCTCTCCTGGTGCAGCTTTGAACCACTCCCATGTGCCCTGCCACTGGAGAATGGTTTCTTACCATGTAGCTGATTTCACTTCTTTGATCTCAGCTGTCTGAAGAATGCAAAGTAAGGGACAGATTCTTTTCATACCTGCCCTTTCTAACACAAGAGATTACAAAGAACAGTAATGAGGGCTGTGGTGCACAAACAATTTGTGCCTGGCTCTGACGGAGAGCTCCCGCCCACAGCAGAGCCACAAGGCTCTGAGAAGATGAAGGATCAAGTTTTGTAGTTTTGTAGTCAACCACACACAGCTCAGTGCAGCTTTTTGTTCCCTTTGATACTTCTAAATGAATAAATTTCAATTTTTTCTTCTGAAAATGCTGGCTTACTTCTTTGTTCATTATGTGACCTGATGGTGTAAACCAAAAGCCAGTAGTTTTCCTCACCTTTTATTTTAAAGTGGTTTAATTTGTTCTTCTAAAACTTCATTCTACTACTTACCACACATGAATATTTACAAGATCTAAGTCAGCCTACCCCCATCATGATATAAAATTTAACTTAAAATGCCTGAAATTTAACCAATTGCATTCTCTTTTCCAATTAAACTTTTCATTTTTTACATTGACAGTAATCTTTTTTTATAGCACAGGGACTTCAATATTAGAATTAATATTTCATAGCAAGAGATGTTAAAAACAAAGTGAATTAATTCTTCTCCATAATAAAGCATCTCTTTCCCCTAGTGCAAGCTAAAGAATTTTTAACACAGGAATTTTCATTACAGGACAGTGAAAGAAAATGTAAATGAAACGTATCACTTCAGGGTTCTCAGAACATTTATGAGATCACGTAGCTGCCTCTGCCATGTGTGTCTGACAACATTTCTCCTAAGTGTACTTCACCACTCTCCAGACAAGGTTACTCAGTACAGCACCTCCTAATGCTGCTCAGCAGGTTAAAGGTTTTATTCTGTTGGCTTACATGACTCAGCTCTGAGGTTTCTCTGAGCTTTCGTGGCCTGGTAGTAACCTCAATTTTGTTATAGGGCTGTGGTTTACAGTCTCAGAAATATTATTGCAACCCAGATCCTGGCCCCATTTAGATTTCCTTCAAAAGACAAGGAAATTTGTGCCCAGACTACGCACAAACCTCAGCAATAACACAAAACTTGTTTCCTAAACAAAAGGTTGGGAAAAGTATTCTCAGTAAATGGAAAACATTAACCTTTAAAGGGAGCAGTTTCTGTCTCCTGCACTGTAAGTGTCCATTGAAAGGAAAGCATGTATTTTGCAGAGAAATTACCCAAATACTTAATGTCAGGCCTCCTCAATGGCCAAAAATCAAAACAGCACAAACATAACCAATAACAAATTCAATTAACACCATTTATGGTGAATAATTAAAGAAATAATTCCTCTATAACTGACTGCTAATAGGTTAAGTTTCCATCACCCCTGAAGGGACCTCTGCACGTTACATCAACAACAGAGCCATGGAAGGACCCAGGGAAAGACTTTGGGAGCACCAGGTGGGAGTGACAGCAGCACACAGCAAACCCTGCAGGCAGCACAGCCTCACAAGGGCTTCACCTGAGCCCTGCACTGTGAGCAGAACTCAGGAACCCCAGCTGGTCCAGGAGCAAGCCCCAGAGTGTAAATTCCACACAATCATAGATTATTAATAGATGCATGTAACACTGCAAAAAAGATGGCAATGCACTACATGGGTGTAATACTTGTGGTCAAATTTCAAATCCTTTCCCTCCTCCAAGTGATTTCTGCCTCAATATATATATATATAGTCTAGCACGTTCTTCACTACATCAGGTGGTTCCTTTTTTGATTCTGCATTGTTATGAACTCCTACATCTGCATCATGTCATGGAGCAAACTGAAAAATGCCTTTGTTTTACTAAGAGGTATGTGAAGCATTTCTACATGAGCAGTAAATAATTTCCCCCATTTTCTAGGTGCATTTGTGGTATGTACCCACAAGCATGCATATTTCTTGCTGAGCTTGCAAAATTATAAACCAAAAAACCTTTCTTTGAAGGGAAATTTACATTTTCTTTGTAGTAAGCAAAAATATATATGTTGATCCAGTAATATTCTTGGGGAAAAAAAGTAAAACTGAACACCAAATATGTTTAATCTATGTCTAGGGGGAAATGAAAAGGCAGAAAAGTCCAGATTGCTCTGAACAAGGGTATGTTTGATCTGCATGTAAAAGGAGCGCTTTGCAGCCTTCACACCACTAGCTCACATTGATGGACAGGACATTTAGAGTTTGAGTTGGACCTGAAGGAATTTAGTTAACTAAATGCATCTCCTTGCCTGAGAGATGAAAGCCACTTCTCCTACCACATGATCTGCCTCTTTCTTGTGCTGTCAGACATTCCAATACTTCCCTGTGTCAGGGAGGCAAATTTGCATCAATGGGACAGGCTGGGGAAAAAAGTATCAAAGTTTTCTAATTTAATTTAATTAATAAATAAATAGCACCATAGAATTCACCTGCACACATGTGAAATGGTCAGCCTGCTTTTATAACCTCCACAGAAGCTGCTTTGACAAACACTGAAATACTTTTCCAGTATTCTAGACACCCAAATAGAAAAAGTCACTGACTTCTCATTGCTGTGCCTTCTAAAGCTCTCTGCTCAGACTGTGAACAGGAACTCTTGAGGAAAAACAGGTAAAAATCCAAACTCCCAGCAATCACCTGACATCAACTATCTTTGTGCCAATTACTTCTTTTTAGCTAATTTTAATATTTGCCTTTGTCTCCAGTTCTAACAGTAGCATCTGCAAAATTACCACAGGCCTTGCTGTACCTGGTGGAGTAGAAAGACACATTTCCTCAGAAAGTTCAGGATCTTAAGAGCCAAAAGAAGCAAAATTAAACATGGTTATGTGTCACACTCAGGGCTTTAAATGCTAAAGTTCTGAGTTCTAATCCTGTTCTAGCCTTACTCATGAGTCCAGCCTACCTTTCTCCATTTAGAAAACCAGAAGTTTTTCTTATAGGCACTTCAGCCTTAAATGCAGTGCTAAATTAAATATTACCAATAATTATAGTAGTTTTTAGTAACTGATTTGCAAAAAGTGGATGTTATACATAATTAAAACAGGAAAATCACATTTTTTTCCTTATATACACAAACATTTTTCCAGAAAACTCATAATCTATACTTAGACTAGACTACATACTAGTATCCCAGTATGTGTAAAGCACTATTTTAGATTCTTGATGCAATAGCAAGTCAAGCAGCAGCTTCAGGTTATCACTGACCAATTTTTCCTAATTTAGCAAATAAGAGCTGAATGTGGCTAAGAAGAGAAGTCCAATCCTAAGCCTACAGCATTTTATGCTGGCATCAGGTACACAATGTGGAAATAGGTAAGGGTACATGAAATCGTCTGTTCTTGAATTACAGCTGTCACTCTAATGATTCTGGCAGAGTAACAGAATGCAGTTGTTGGCTCATTCTAGTACTGCTCTGTTGACTTCAGGCTCAATAATGTAACATAAAACTGGTCTCTACTGGTGGTGTTGTCTATCACATGTTGCCCAATGGACTCTCACAGAGTGGTGATTTTGTCGCTCTTGCTGAGATGGTTTTTGTGAAGGTTCCAAGAACAAGTGAATTCTCACAGAATTTCAATAGTGTTGCTCAATACCCATGCTCCCGATAAATATTACCAAAAGTATTGCAAAATAGCAAAAGTATTTCTAAAAGACCCTTAAAACAATGATTTTTTTTTAATTTTTTTTTACACAGATTAGATATGTGGCAATCCAGATACTGAAAACATGCATGTGTTTTATTATTATTTCATACGCAGCAGTGAAAAAGTAAATTTGTAAAAATCTAATCAAATATATGACATTTACTACTCATCATCACCACTTCTCTGAGATTCTGCATTTGATGAAGGCTACAAGGATAAGGTTCTACAGTAAAATGAAGGGGGACATCAGTCTTCCAGGAAAATAACCCATAAAATGTAAAAGAATTGCACAAGAAGGGGAGTGTTTTATTGATATATGTCCCTCTCTGGTTTGGGTTTGCACCTTCTGGACAGAGATTGCATTGTTTAGATAACTACACCCAGCAGTTGTCTTCCAAGCCCTCCTCACACTGACTCTGACCTGCAGCCAGGGGTCCAAAAACACATCTCCAGAAACTTTATGTTCAGGGCATTAACTTCAGCATTACTCTTCTTATCCATAGGGTCAGAGGTCTGCTTCTTTTATTTGGGAGCAACCAGCATGTTGTGGTGATAATACACAGTAAAGCTCTGTTAATTAACAGACACAATGGAGAAAGAGAGATGTCAAATAAACCAGAGCAGCAGCATCACAGCTGGGCTCAGGCTGTTGGGTTACACGGCTGCCTCCTCCCCTCAGGCTGAGTGGGATCTGCCACTACAGCACAAAAAGGCTTTTGCCTAAATTGTATCTCTTAATAAGGTTCAAAGAGCCTTTCTTACCTTTCCCTCCTGCCTATTTTTTCCTTAGACAAATTCCTGCTTAACAAATACTCAGATTAATGCATTGCCTAAAAATCCAATTATTTGCATGCCAAGAGGAGGAAATAATTTTTTCAAACCATATTAATCTTTTCCATACCACTTTAAAGCATTTCTCATATGCTCATTTATATTCCTGTTTTAAATGGCTCAACAGGGGAGCAGAATCATGACTCAGTGGGCCAAGCAGATCACAAATACTGGAAAAAACAGGCTCAACATATTTTAACATCTTTATATATACCACACAGGGTTTGTTTAAAAAAACTAAAGTTCTTCTTTCAAGAAACTTCTTATCTCATCTCAAATTGAATTACTAAGGTCTAGAAAAGTTTTTTTCAAAGGAAGTAGTTAAAAAAAATGAGTCAACTACTCCACATTAAAAGTGGATAAATAATGTAATTTTTTACAAGCAGCAAGAGGTGCCAAATTTATAATTCAGAATTACAAAATTGAGTTTTAGTATTGAAAATGCTATCCAAGTCTAATATGGACTAATTCAAAGAGGAAATTTATCTTTTCACTTTCTTATGTAGAAGATAAAGCAGAAGTTTTGAAGGTCCTTCACATACATTTAATATGTGGTATTCAAAACAACAATTGTATGCATTCTTTTATGATATAAACTATGCCATGTTCTCTCATTGTACCTAAAGAATTCAGCACTTCTGCTTACTCAGGTATGGGATTTTCATTTATGTTTTGACTCTTTTGGCTCCAGAACTTTTCAGTTCTCTTAGGATTTAAGAAGAGAGCAACTATCAACGGGCAATGCAGACAGAGCTGTCTGCAGGACTGGGGATGTCAGGCCCACAAAAATCAATCATAAAGAACATCCAGATTTTTTTTTTGACCTTTGAAAGGTTTAGATTTCTAATTGCACTCAGTTTAATTGATGCTTCTGACTGGCCCCATACCTGGACAGAGCTATGCCAGAACTGCTACTGTGGCAGCCAAGCTACAACATTCCACATGCTTACAGTAAAATATCATATTCTTGAGTTTCTTCTGCTCCACTTGTGTGGACATCAAGGCCTAATTGCAAAACCATCCCAACTGAGGTGATTTTTTTCATTGACTCCAGAGGCCTTTAACTCAAACCCTAATCTATTAATTCAAACCACACATGTGACCCCTGCCCTCCAGGAAATTGAACTCATAAGATAATGTCAAAAAAAGAGAAATCCCAAACAAACCAAACCCCCCAAAAAACCAAAAATAAAAAAAATTTAAAAAAAAAAAATCAACAAAGCACAACAACAAAATACCTCAAAATCCAATCTAACCCTGAAATATCAATTCTGGTGCTTGAATTTGGAATTGGGACTGCTGCTCCCAGAACAAGTTCACTCTCAGCAAAAGCTATGATCTAATATAGTCTACTGCCCTAAGATTTTTGTTGTAGTTCCTCTGGGAGGAGATATCAAACTTGACTGGCATTTTCTGTTTTGTTGGATTACCTAATAATAATGAATTTAGTGTAGAAAGATTCAATTTAAACATTCAGGATGCTAATGAAGCTAAATCAAACAAGCTACACAAACAGAGTCATTTTATTTAACTCTAACCCAGCCCAGAGCACACCCCAGTGGTTCATGAAGTCTGTTATTTATTGATCATGGAGAATAACCAAAACCAGTCATTTTCAATTTTACCTCTTATAAAACTTAAACATGAGACTCCTAAATTGTGTGAGTCCATGTCAGTCTAAGCACATTTCAGGGGAAAAGGCATCTGCCAAATTCAGTCACTTTGTACACAAAGGTTTTAGGTCAGTGCAATTACCTGAAGAAAAGACACTTTTAATAGCTTAAATTAAAAAAAAGCACTCAGAACTTCCAATCATACAAAAAATAATATGGAACACACAAAAATGCCTTCATCAAAATAAAACTAACACCAAAACTCCCTTTTTAATTTCCTATTACCATAAACTTTCTAGCCATTAATATGTAAGTTAAGTGCCCCAGCAACTGCATCAATGAATTCAGCACACATGGAAATAACACTGGGTAACAGATACAACAGAAGCATACCAAGTATTTCCCTTCAGATATTGCTGCCTTTCAGCAAATAATATGTGAAATTATAATGAAGGAGAAGTGCTGGAAGATCACAAAAGCTTTTGTTTTAGTGTGAGACTAATCTACACAGGTTGACATACAAATATATATATATATAATTTTTTTTACATATATTTATATTTTTTTTAATTTTATATATATATATATATACATACATACACACACATATATATTTGGTCAGCTTTACCAGCTTTAAATGTTCACAACCCTAGCACCTCCTCACAGGTCAGGTGGACAGCAGTTTGCTCTGGCTGGCTTAGTGCCCCATGAGACAAACAACTAACCTGTCACCAGGACATCAATCTAATGCAAAACCACAGGTTACAGCAGCTAAAATTATACTGAGACAAAATTTGGTAGATCAGACCAAGTCTGGTATTTTACTGATCCAATGTCAGTCTGCTTCTGGAACAAGAATCAGGCAGTATTACATTTTACAAATTTAAAAGTTTGCCACAATTGTCTTTAAAAAGATAATGCAAAAAATATGTATTTCCTGTATATTTTAGGACTTGAGCTTCTATACTCAGGTCTTCAGCTGAGCACTGAGCTCAGCATTACTGACCTCAGACCAACACTGGCTTATCCCAGCTGAAAGCCCAGCTCACAAAGAGATGTCTGAAAAAGATTGTGAGAATCTTTTCTGAGAATGAGATTCATTGTTCTTGCTCTGGAACATAGAAAGGCTATCTCATTTCCAAGAACAGCAGCCTCCAGCCTCAGACACATTCACTGGGAAATTTCTGGCCTCACAGTTCTGGTAACTGCAGGCACCTGGGATGTTGTCATTTTGGGTGGATGATGTATTCATCTAATTATGTCATACACAGATCAGCAGATCTTTGAGAAGTAAAAATGTATCAAGATTCTCTGTGCAGTAACTTCAACAAGAAGGAAGAAATTACCAAAAACTTATCAATAAGAGGCTGGCAGAAGAAACCGAGCATCTCACAGTAGGAGATGAAGAGCTCAAACACTTTTTTAGTTCATCTAAGAGACTGCAAGATGATAATAACTAAAAAAAAAAAAAAAAAAAAAAAACCTGACCCTAAGAGTTTTTTAATCAAGTAGGAAGTATAATGGGGAAACAAATGGCTGAAAGAAGCCAGAAAAATTTCATTTTTAAGATTAACACAAATCAACAGTTTCAGTGTGAGATTAGAAGAATCTACTAAAAAAACCTCCTCCATTTGATGTTTTCTACTATGATTAGATGCCTTTTTGAAAAGTATATTTCAGACAAAATTTATATTGTAGATCATACGTGGATAAAACCAACCAGTGTGCAACACAATGTTCTTTCAGAACCTTAAAATAACCCCTAAAAATCTGTTAACTGTGCTTGCCAAGCAGAAAGGCCTCAGAGTACAAACACAGTGTTTGCATGGTGGGTTGAAGCAGGCTTCGTACTGAAGCTGCAAAGGCTGACCTATGGACAGAGATCTGTCCCACACGTGCAGCTGCTCAGAAACCAGAAATACCATAAAGGAAAGCCACAAAATCCCAACAATATTTACAGATAGTCTTTGACTTAGACATTCCCCAGAAGTACTTTTCACAAAATGAATTACCTGAAATCAGGTTAGAAATCCAATAATTCTGAGTTCAGTTTATTAATTAGAAGCACCAAGACAAGCAGCTTCTAGCAGGACTGCTGCTGGGCAGGAACGAGCACTGCTCACAACACCTCTCCTGTATCACTGCAGGCTAGTTTTACCTGCTTGTCTTTGGCCTATTAAACAATAAACATCATAAGAAGGTAAAATTTCATATATCTTCCATCAGAGCCATCAGCTCAACCTATTTATCACCCAAAGTGCCTTCATTCCTTAATTTAATGCTTACTCAACTCTCTGACAATAGCCGGAAGAGAGCATCCATTTGAAAGAATGAATTCAAACTATGCTGTATTCCAAAATGAAACTTGTTCTGCCCTCAAACATTCATCTTATTTATCTTAATAAAGCATCCATCTCTATTTATCTTAGAAGTTTCATTATTATTGTCTGATCTGGATTAATTTAAAGGGAAAGAGGTTACAAATTAGGTTAACTGTGATAAGGCAAATCAATCTTTTGACGTTGTGGTAACACAATCTCATTAAGAAATAAAACATCCCCCTTTATGCTCTTGTGCTTCCCCTTTTTTCTTTAAACGTGGGAGCCTTGGTGCCAGGTTTTACCTTGATTTTCCCTGTCTGCCCCACAGACTGTTAGAGCTCTCACTGTGGGGGTTCTCTGCAGTGGGCTCAGGGCAAGGACAGAGTTGGCGTATGTAGGCTGAATGTCCCACTCTCTAAATGAAGATGAATGAAGATGAAGTGTGAATTAGAATAGCAAGCTTAACTTCTTCACTGGCTTGAATTAAAAGAGGAAGGCATCTCCCGCATCAGTGGAATCTCTGTCACAAGCCCTCCACTAAAAACAGCTTACACAGATGGGTGAGGAAGGAAAAGAAGAGGGAAGTCATTTATAGGGGAGGAAGGCTCATCTCCTGGCATATCATCAAGCCTAGGGGCTGAAACAGAATTTCCCTGCCAGTCAAGTCCACTAGTGACATTCAGGACTCTAGAGAGTGCACAGATCTACAGGTCAGCACTACCTGGACAAGAGGGAAATCCTGTTAGCAAACCAATTTAACTGGGCAGCTACAAACAGACCATTGTCCTAAAAAAGCCTAAAATCAACAAACAAATGAAAAATGGACCCAAAGCAGAAGTCCCTACCAACAGTGCTGCCAGTCTCATTCTTGCTGTTATTAACAGGAAATGAAAAATTAGGAACTGAGCATTAACTGGGAAAAATGGTTAAGCCTCTTTATGCATTTTCACTTTATAATAATAATTTTGGTAGCAATAGTAAAAGTTATCATGAGGGTGAAGATTATTCAGCTGCTCAGGTACAAAGATCTGTCTGGCAAGGAGAAGCTTTAAAGGCAGAGATTCTCATGGTGTCTAAGCCTTAATGTTACCTTTATTTTTAATAACTCCTCACTCATTCCTTCTATTTCATAGAATATCACTCATCCTTCTATATCACAGAATATGTGAAACATTTGAGGAGATTCTTGAAAATAAGTGCCCAGGTGTAGAATGGGGTAGGCAGGGAAAAAAAGCCAACAGAAAGCAAGGAGAAAGAAAGACAATTTTGTTCAGACTAAGCTGGATCACACAGCAGTGAGCACACTACAGGCTATTACACAACCTTTAGCTCTGTTTAACTCAAGAGGTGGCACCAGCTCTTATCCTCATTGGTTTGATCCTAATTATATGACCTATGGCATAGAGGAACTTTCCTTTTTTCTCTAATAAATTAAAGGTAATAAGGTGAAACTAATCAATGGAACCATAAAGCCATATGGTATTGTGGTCCTGGATGGTAAGTTTATACTCTGAGAATCTGCAAATTAGCTGTGAAAATAAAAATCTTCAAAAAGGAAAAAAAAGAAAGAAGGAACACAATTAAAAATAGATCAAGCAGAGATAAAAGCCTTGGAACACATTGTAAAAATTACAGATCCCCAGAGCCACTAAAGTGAACTAAAAGCAAATGACAATGTGACCAGCTATCAACTTTATCAAATTCAGTAAAAAGTCCATTTCTTTCTTTATCCAAACAAGGGTCTGGGATCATGAGCACCCCACAATGTCATATGTTATCTAGAAAGCCATACCGTGTCACCAGCTGATAAACATCATCAGGAGTCCAGTTTCCATCTCAAGGGAAACTTCTGGGACTATCTCTGGTTCATGACTGGGTCAGGTCACTAAAAGTTTTTGCTGACCTTAACCTGATCCAAACCAAAGAATTGAAATTCCTGACCTGCTCACCCCAAGGAACAACTCTAATGAAAAACTGATACGAAATCATACAGTAGAGCAAGAGCATGACTGGAGAGCAGCATCTGTCAGAGACAGCCTCAGAAGAGCACCTGTCTCTTTTTATCAGGAGACCCCTATATTACCATGGTGAGGACCTGAAATGAGTCTTGCTGTCAAGGAAGCTATTCTGCTCATTTTATTGAGCCAGTCTAACAAAAGAATGTCAAACTGAACTGCATGTTCTGGGTATTCATGGTAATTTGTTTGTAAAACTTCACTTCCTTAGTTCCTCCTTGGAATCAGCTCTCAAAGCAACCTGACACCACTTACAAAACAGTGCTGTTATTTTTCATTGAAATGAAGAGAGATCAAACTAAATTTCTGGCAAATTCTAGCTCTCTGTAATATAAATTTCCAAAGGTAGTCTTGCAATTTGGCATGCTGGCTGTTTCAACAGCTCTGTAGGGTCAGAAAGAACTTAGTGAAATGCACTTTAACCTCATAGAGACTCAGACACTGCACCAAATCATGTGAATAGTAGCTGGCTTTAAAAACAGCACAGGAAAGATGACTCCAGGTGAAAGGACACCGGAGCATCCATAAACAATTCTATCATTGTCCTACTGAAGAGGCTTCAAATATTGATTATGGGTAACATTTCTGTGGGTTTTGTCCCAAGGGAGACAAGTAGGTGGGGAATGGGGGAAGAAATTTTTGTTTGCTTTTTTAAATTCTGACCTATAAGTACATAGCTCAAGACTATACAGAACATCACAGTGCTACAGAATTAATCTCTGCTGGTGGCCTGTGGCACACCTCTATTGCACCTCTATTGCATATTGCACACTCCTGCAGCAATATGCAACTTACAGAACAAGAAAATTTGTAAAGTATTTAAGAAAGTGTCTGTGTGGCAAAGCACAGTGGTGTGCAGAGCTGGGCAACTCTGAGCACACAAGCAGCTCACTGGGTACAAGTGTGAGAGCCTGAGAGCAGGCAAGGGAGTGCTGGACACCCCAAAGCAGCCCAGCTAAAGAACTCCTTTAACAGCTACTGCATGCTAAATAAAATATTAATAACCTCACTACATGACTAGATAAATCAGGAGTTGAACAATGGAGGCTGGACCAGGTGATCCACAGTGGTCCCTTCCAACCTTACACGTTCTGTGGTTCCATGATCCACTTTCACTGCTGAACTTGATTCAAAACCATAAAATTACTAACACAAATGTAGCATGACATGAATGTATGAAATACATAAAATTCGTAATGTGGTTTTATGCAAAATACAGTATTTAATGTTACATAAGGTTTTTTCTTTTTTTAAGTGCATTCTCCCTATGACACAGAGCGGGAAAAGCAGGGAGCAGCCACTCCCAGGAGGTTTATTTAAACCCTTACTTGGTGACAGCACGCAGGACCCCCACTGCTTTACAAATAGAACTTCAGCTGTGCAACAATAAGAAACATCATCCTGCATCAGCAAGATTTGTTGAAATTTGTCATCCTTTGCTTTTATCAATCCTTTGTGATGTGATCTCCAGTTAAATTTGGGCTTTTCCTGTTAAGTATTGTTGTCCTTTCAGTTTAGAAGTTTGTCTGTGTTCCTTAATTGGCCATATCTAAGGTGCTTCTTCCCAGGAACCATTCCAATAACTGATTAGAATTGGCTTTCAAGTAGCTTGAGAATGTGTATTTATGACTCTGTGATCACTAGACTCATTTTCTTAGGTCTGCCATACCAGGAACAATGAAACAGCACCTCTAGGATGTTTGGCACTAATAATTGGTTAACAATTTAACATAGCTTTCCTTAAGGGAAGTTTAAAAAATGTACTTTTAGCAGTAATATTTTTACTTAGTGCAAAAGCATGTGAGCAGCCTAAAATTTAGCATGGCTATTTAGCATATGCAACACATGTAAGTATAAAACAATGCATAAAACTCCTTCGCTCATTACTTGATATCAAAATACTTTTAGGCTCTTCAACAGACACAGTTCTCAAAAATTCATCATTGTGTGATGAATCTGAGAACCACTTTCATTTCCAGCAGCAGGTCAGTGTTAATTTGCTCATAGTTTCATCCATCATTCATATTCAGAGCCCTGTTATTACTCAGGAAGTTAATTCTTTCTGGGGTTTATTTCACTGAATGCTTTAAGAGCAGCCCACCTACCTATAGCACACAATTTCTGGGGAAATATTTCAGATTTGCAGTTATACAAAGAATAGCTCAAAAGATGTTACTGCAAAGAACATTGTGCAGATTTTATTTATTTTCATGGTATTCTCATCCTGGAATTTTGGAGGGCTTTGGAAGATGTGAGTTCTGAAGCCTACATTTTAGGCTACAAAGGCAGACAAAACGACGGCACAAAGGACAACACTTGCTCTAAAGAAAACTAGAAAGGAATGGGGTTGGTTGTTTTATTCCAATGTGCTAGAAGGAAAAAACAAGCAGAATTTTCCCTGGTCTAGTTGTTTGGGTAGATTTTGGAAGAAGAAAATTGGATCACACACCATCAAGGCTTGGCAAATGAAAGGAAAAGGACAGTTACAGCCATAATAGAAGTGAAAGCAATGGAATAGAGAAAGGAAAAGAAAGTTCTGACACTATCAACCATTTTTTTTTCTTTTTAAGTAGTTAGGAAGTAATTAGCAAAACTGTAAACTCCAGAATGTCAAGAGATTAAAGCTTTGTAGAAAGAGTAAAGTAATTTAGGTTCTCATCCTGGCTCTGACCTTCACTTATCCTGTACTTTAATCATCCCTGTGAAGAGTTTTGCAGTGCCAGCACTGTGCTGTGGTTTGTGGTATTACTGCTTAAGAAAGCCTTCCAGCTTCTAAGGAGAAGGAGAAAAATAATTTAAATGGGGAAAAAAAAAACCAACACAAATACTGTGAGCTAACAGGAGGGGAAGGATCCAGCCAATCTAATAAACAATTAAAAATAAAAAAATAACAACCAACCAACCCCAAAAAATCTCATGTGTGTCTATTGTTACTCCTTGCCAACTTATACTGACACAGATTTGTGGTACACTGCCCTGGGAAACATTTCTTGGGGCTATCTCTGCTTTTTCTGGCAAGTAAATTCAGAGTTTGCATTTACTGCTATAACTAATAGTCAGGGAAACAGCAACTGACTTTATAAAGCACAGCTTTCATTTCATATAGTTTTAATGATATTTGAAATAAATATATAAAAGAGGCAGGAAAAAAACTGCTATCACTTTAAGTTCTTGTTGCATTTGATGCAACATTAGATCTAGGTCTCAATGAAAGAATACCAATGGAATGAAAATGCTCCCTGAACTAAAATTCTTCTAGAAAAATGTATGCTGTTAGAGAATTCAACTCCCCCATCAAAAAGATGATGAATGACACCCTGAATAACAAAATAAAGTATGTTTATTTTGCCACTTAGTTCAGTGGACACATGACAAATTCTGCTTGTCCTCACCGGAAAACACTGCCAGTATTTTAAATACCAGATTTTTTCTGCCAGAATATCCTCTTTTTTATAAAACATGACTGCAATAATTAGAAAAACATCTGTGGCAGTCTCTTCAGACTGAGGGAGTCATCCCTTGAATTCACTGACTTGACTGCCAGCTGATTATTATGTTAAGAGTAGTTAAATAAACTTTGATTTAGAATACCACTCTCATTCAAGTGGTCTAGCAAACACTGGATTGATGTTCAGCACTGAAGAGCAATGATCTTTAAATTCAAGGTTAAGGTTTGATGCCAATAACCTCTTATGTTGCTTTTTTTATGTTACAAGAACTAAAAAAAAAAAGGTTTAAGGTAAAATATTTCTATCTTCTAGTCCTTAAGTCTTGGAATTCCCCAAAGGCAGGCAAGATACTGGGCAACACTACAGCATGGTATTAAGAGCAGGTATTAAAATCCTTATGAGGCCACTTCTTTAACCCCTTCATTTTTAATGAATAGCAATGAAAAGGGCATGAGATCACATGAGAAATACCTGCTCATAACCCCTCTGGAGGGAGAAGGAATCAGACTCAAGATTTACTTGGAAGCTTCACATGTCACAGAATGAAATGCATAAGTATAAATCATTTAAAAGTTTATTTACAATACATCAAGATACCATCCCTTTCCTTTAAAACAATGGGGAAATCTCACCTCACATTTTCCAGCTGTACAGCTCACTTGTGGAAAGAAGCAGATATTTGTGCTCAAACCTGACCCATCCCATGATTTCTCCAATGCACTTCTTTCTCTATCCCTTTACTCTTATAAAGCCCAAAGCCACAACTGAACTCAGAAACAATTACTAAGGAATTAACAGGAAGTTTTACCTTTGCTACCCAAACTCTGCCTACAAATCTCAGCTCTTGCAGTTACACTCCTCATCCAAAGCTATGGAAAACCTGGAGAACAAGCTGCCCACTACCACCATCCCAATATGCAGATACACCAAGTTTTTCCATCCCAGAACTTTTCCTTGAACAGTTCAGCACATCACTAATTGAAAGTAAATAAAGGTTTTAATGATTCAAGCCTGTATAAA
Organism: Molothrus aeneus; assembly: GCF_037042795.1. Taxonomy (NCBI): domain Eukaryota; kingdom Metazoa; phylum Chordata; class Aves; order Passeriformes; family Icteridae; genus Molothrus; species Molothrus aeneus. The sequence goes on along the minus strand of NC_089655.1, from coordinate 7,460,792 downwards.
CCTTTTCCAATTCAAAAGCTAGAAGTCTCTTAAGGATAAAAAACACTTGCATAAAATCACTGCAGCAGAGCACAATCAATCCCTCTATCTCCATTTGTTTGCTTTAGCACTTTACAAGGTTCCCTCAATTCTCAGGTCCAGATCAATCATTTGTTAAAGAAAGAAATGAACAGGCTTGGGTGCCTCAGCAGAATACTGATAAGAAACAGTGTCAGCTCATTTTAACTGAGGACAAGAACCAACTTAGAGATTTATTTTTTTCCCCCTTCTCATCCTTGGTAGAAGACTTCAGAAAATCTATCACCAATGTGAACAAGATTGAAGAAAAGAAAAAGCGTATTTCCCAGCAACTCATTTATGCTTCTTGTGTGGCTTTTATTGAATATTTCTGCTTTGCATGGATTTTTGGGTTGCCATATACAGTTAAAAACATTTTTCTTTTAATCTATTTCAACATTATTGGTTGAACATTTATTCAACACTACCCCATCCTTCTGATTTAGTTTAACCAGGTCAAGGAATATATGAGGAACATACCAGTTCATCACAAGTATTGTTTAAGTAAAAAAAAAAAAAAGAAAAAAATTAAGAAGGAGCAACTTACTCAGATCAGAGTTGCTTTTAGTGCTGAGACTAAAGGACAAGCATACTGTGAGTTACAAGAACTGTAAATAAGCACAGGTCTTTCATCACTGCAGTAAGGGGAGAAAATGTTATTCCCATAATTAAACATTTTAATTGCTTTCATTTACATTCATTTCCTTTATGCCAATGACCTCACTTTGACATCTGCACCCAGAAACACCCCAGTGCCCCCAGTGGCTCTCCAGCAGTCACAAAACACTGCGTTCAGGCACATTTACAGATCAGCTACAAAAAACACGCAAAAGGCAACAGCACTATAAATAGAGTTGGGAGCCTGATGATGGGGTCAAATACTATCTGACTGGTACTGTGTGAAAGGAGTTTTCACTCTGCAATTGATAAAGGGAATTATCTAGGAAATGGTGCAATGCACACTGACAGTCACTGAAATTATATCCAGGGGCAGTGCTTAAACCAAAGCTTTACTGGTATCACTTTAGTCTTTCTGGCCCACATTGCTTAATGCTTTATCTCCATTCACTCCTTGCCACTACAATTTATTGCCCCAATCAAAGGTAACAAAATACCTTGGCTTTCCACTGCAATTTAATGAGTATTTCTCCAGCCTTTCCCAATGAAGCTACATGGAAGTTTCACTGGAACACTGATTGATATGCACTAATTCTCTCCCACATTACAAAGACAAGTCATATGCCTTGGGAGGAAGATGTGCTATTTTCAGACATGCCAAGTGACTGACTGTGATTCTACTTGAAGACACCAGAATGACATAAGAAATATGACTTCTACCAGTTAACAAATTCCCCCAGGTCTTGGTTGCCCAGCAAATGGGTTTTTTTCTGATCATAGGGGATGATAGTTCAACCTTCCCTTAAAAATAGCCATAGAAAACAGGCAGGGGGTATCATACAGAGACAAGTTCCTTGCCTACTTCTACCAACATTAGAATTGGTAGGAATTACAGGAATTCTTATTCCTGTCTCCTCAGCAGTGAGGGCTACTAGGGTGCTGCTATTCAAGAGCTGCATCTCTGAGCCTCATCTCTGGTAAAGTGACATCTGTGCTCAGTTTTGCTCATTCTTCCAGGCAGACTCTGTGCAGCAGCTCACACACAGGAATGACTCAGCCACACTCCAGTTCTCTGCCCTCACATGGTGAACACGACCTGGCTCAGCTTCTCAGCACCCATGCAGAACACTCCAGGTAAAATCTTGTCTATATAATATACATACAGGCAGAGTACATTGCAAATGTCTGACATGCTCTATACTACTTAACTGGTGCTCATTGTTTAAGTAGCCTAATGCTTCACTCTAGGTATTAGGTTAGAATCTTCTTAAGAGATTCTTCTTATATTGATTGAATTTAGCTTCATTTTGTATCAGGATGCAGCAGCTGCAGCAAAAAGACAGCCACAGACCACTTTAAATTTTTCCCACAGCCTGACCTTCCTTTTCTTTCTTCCTCCCTTCTTTTTCCAATCTCCTTCCACTTTTCTGACCGCTCTGTATCACTTTCTTATGATTTTTTTTAAGGGATTAAAATTATTAAATTGTAAATGTGGAAAAAAAATGTAATTTATAATTTTTTCTATGCACACACACAAAGTCACTACCTGTACATCAAATGTGTGTGACAAATGGAAAGGGAACTGGTTCTGGGACCTCAGCATGAGCAATAAACAGCTGCAAGGGCTTTCCACCTCACTGAGCCCCTGGTGCTGAAGCTAATACCTCCTGGCTGAGTTATGGGCACAAGTAGATGGGCTGAAGTTGTGTCTCGTCCAAAGAAAACCAAAAGCCAACTCCTGCACAAGGCACAGCTCCTGAGCCATGACTGCAGTCCTTGGGAGTTAATGTTTCTGCCCCTTTGAATTTAAGGCTGAATGACACATTTTGCAAACCTCTATTCATCACAACTACACTTGTGCATCGCCAGCAGTGCACGACACAGATTTACAGAATTCCCACAAATGTCCACTTTTGATTATCCATAGCTTCTTTCCTGTTTCCTCAAACTTAGGCACAGGGAAGCTTGTGGGTAGAAAACAAACACATGAACTCAATGCATTTGGAGTACTGCTAGCAGTTCAGCAATTTTTAAATTTTTTTTTTTTAAAGGCAAAGCTCACCAAGGATTCAATGAGTGACACGGAAACATTTTCATCACTGAAAGTTTGATGCTGGGGCAAGAGGATAGATTGAACATATTGGAAAGTACATATGTGCATTATATATATGTATAAACACATGCATATATGCAGGATTTTTCTGTGACATGACTGTATTCATAGATTTACATTTTTTATCATTTAGGAGTAAGTTCTGGCCACCAGTGACTAATGGAATGAGATTAATGCACTTTGCATCTGGAGTGTTCCATAGAGGAAGCTGGCATCCTCATGCACTTGGGGCTTTCAGAAACAGCTTCAGTGCATCAAAGCCTCTGCAGCCCTTTTTGTCCAAAAATATGGTTTCTTTGTCAAAATGAAGATCTGTGGATCATTAGAACAGATGTTTGCTTATGCAAACAGAAACCAAGGCATTATCCAGCCACCTGCTTTTGTTAAATCAATGGACATGTAGGCTCAAAAACTTGTATGAGTTCTGATCCCTCTGTCTCTCAAACATGTTGTTTTATCCCAAATGTTGCTGACTACATGCCCCAAAGGTCACAGCCTCAAAGCCAAGAAACAAGGACAGCTTTCCATGACTGAATATTTTTTAGCCAGCTTTACAAGCAGTGCATTTGTGCCTCAGTGCAGCTTTACTGGATATTATCCAGACAAGTCAGTTCTTTCTCCAAGGTTATAGGTAATAACAAGGAACTGCCTATAAATCAACCAAACAAGCTTTATGAAATTTAAAGCAAACAAATTGATGAGTTTTGTCAGCAGTGATCTTATTGGTTCAGGTAATACCCTTTTCCCAGACTCCTTATTTCCTGTCATGAGAAAAGGACTGTATATATTCAGTGTATAACAACCAGGGCTGCTACACTGCCCCTTCCTTGTCCATTTCCACAGAGGCTTATAAGATTAATGAGAGAAAAAATAAGAAAAAAAAAAAAAACAACACCAAAAAACTGTAGAGCAAGCAAATTAGATAACATTAACAAGTCAAACACATTTAGTATATTCCTCTCTGTCAGACCAAGCTACTCAAAATCTGGCAGCTGACTTTCACAACCAAATCATAATGAAGCAAAAAAAAAAAAAAAAAGCCTTTATCCAGGTAATGGACATTAATTGATAGGATAGCTAATTTAGTGGAAATTAATGGCCTATAAAAGTGTGCAGAGAAGCAAGCCTAGCTAAACAGCAGTAGGAGTGTTGCATTTTTTTTATTTTCCTAGTCTGAGATGGTGTTCACATTTACCTATTTAGGAATGATCATTTTTGCTTGTAATCTACACTCTACTGACAGAGATAAGCTTAATTCTGTGCATTTCATCCATTTCAACACTCATTTACATTTTCATTCACTATAAACGTTTTTTTATTTGACTCAAAGACACTACACAACTATTAAGCTGTACTTATCAGATCTCTAAGAAAATACTTAGATGCTTAAATCTAGAAAAGTGGAGTTGAAATGGGAAATATTAATTTATCTTATTAAAGAATATGTATATCTGTGATACGATGGAGAGAGACAAGAAAAAGGGCTCTGTACACAACCTTAACAGAAGAACAGTTGCTCACTCCTTGAAACAGTGACTTGACAAATAATAACAAAGCTACGAAGCTTAAAAACACCAGTGAAGGTCAGGGAACTTAGAAACCCAAAGCTTTCCTTAGTCTTCACTCCACATTCCCTTTCATGGACATTCTCACCATTTCTCCTCCATTTCTCCCTGCTCCTGTCAGTAGCCAGTTTCTGTGCTCTGCTGTAACAAGAGCTCTGTTAATTGTCCTCCAGTGCCTGCCAGTTCAGCATTGCTGCCCCTTGGCTGGTGCCCCCCCCCACAGTGTTGTAGCCTCGAAGCAATTAGCCAGTCTGATAATTTCACTTTCCTCTGAGGAATGTGCTTTATGGAGGAGAATCACTGGCTCCTACCACATAGGATGTGGCAGCTTTGCTACATCCCAAACCAGCATCACCACCTGCTCCACCAGTGCTGTGCAGCTCAATGTGCAGAGATATTAAGAGCTGGTATAAAGTGCTGCCAAAGCAATTTGGACCAAGCCCAGTTTTCAGGCCTTAACGTTTCCTGAAAATATCTCCTCTTTCTGAAAATCTGAAAGTCCAGATTTTGGGCTGCTCTAACTTCTGCTTTGCTACAGAGAACTGCATGTGCTGCTTGGAAACTGGGGTGGTGAGACCCATAAAGGCATGTGGATGACAGCACCAGATTGGGTGGGAGAATGGACCAGGGTACCACTTCTCCCATGGACTCAAGTTCTGTACACCCTGAGCTGTTAACAGAGAAGAAGGATTAACTGCACCTTCCTCTTCTTTGGTCTATCACCACGCCATTCAGAACATATCTGGAAGATAATTTCCCCAAGAAGACATCAAACATCCAGCACACCATCACTGTGGAAGACCCTCCTTTGCAGTCTGTTCTGAAGCATTCAGGCCCAGGACATCAGACTTGTCACCCCAAGAATACTTCTGAACAGAAGGAGTTTTCCCCTCGCACCCTACAATTTTCTGCAGCCTCTGCAGCGCTGTAATTGGAAATTATACCTCAAAAAACAGTCCTAGGACTCACAAGTGTCAAGTCTTGGTGTGGAAGCACCCTAACACACCACTGTACTGAACCACAACTACTGACTGGAGCAATAACCAATTGCACTCCTTCGGGTTGCAACTCCAAACTGACTGGAATTGCTGCCTTTCCTTTAACCTGGTTATTTACTTAAGATGGACTGACTTTTCCTTATGTTTCATTTAAATTCTCTGACCTAATACCAGTGCCATGGATAATCAAGCCTTCACCCGAGTCATATATTCTAGTTCACTTTCTGAAAATAACAATAGGGCATCAGGACAGCCGTTACTGCTGCACATTTGGTAGATAGTTAACCCCTCCTTTCTCTCCACCCATTGCATACAAACACACACACACACACTCCATAAAAGCACAGATTTAGAAAAAGAAATGTCTTTTACTGCTAATTAAACCAATGAGACAACAAGTAACCAAGAGGGGGAAAAATTCCAAGAGACTAAAATAATTAAGCAATCTACCTAATGAAAAAGAGACACCATAAAGGTGCCACAGTGTGGCAGCTACAGGACAGTGACACATGGCACAAAATCTCTTCCAATGAGCCAAGCTCCAACTCCTCTGAAAATGCACAGAGCACACAGTCAGGTATTGCAGCTCAGATGATAACATTTAAAGACAAATTACACTCAAAACCAATACATTTCAGATGTATCTCTGGATAATAAGTCTAATCGATGTTTTTCTTTTACAGGACGGCCCCATGAAGTTTGGGGTTATTTTCTTCTTCTTATCACAACTGCTTTGCTATGCAAATCCAGTTTGAAAATTTGCAATGAGATGCCTGCTCCTAACCTGGTGTTTCCCCTCAGTAAGTGCCAATTCATCACAACAGAAGCAAGCAGAAACGTACCAATGGAAAATATGTAACACACACTCCTTCCATTGATACTGGAATGACAGATTAAAGACACTCGTTCAGCCAAAGTACATGCATGTGAGAAAGCCATTTAAATTCAATTTTTCCTACTTAAAATGTGTAAAAAAATTACTGACTCCTTCATTAGCAGGTTTCTTAAATATGCTAATGAGCATAACTACATGAAAGATTTAGGTAAATATTAAAAATTAGCCATGTATTTTAATGCACTGAATCATGGATTCCAGAGTGAATCAAATACTCCCATGAGACAGGAAAGGGACACATTCTTTGTTTTACTACTCTCCTTGTTAACAATTTAATATACTGTGCATAACATAACACTTAGCTCTAAAACTTTCAGACCAATATTAACACACTTTTCCAGAAGATAAAAAAATATTGTCAGTAACAAGCCAGGAAATCGAGTCCTTTTTCAATGATGTCTCTACATAGAAAAAAAAAATTCCAGTCTTTTGATTTTATATTTTATAACTTCTGTTTTGTAACTTCTGTTGGTACAGATCCATTTCAAATATCAAAAGTACAAGGGAGGGTTTAAATGAGCATCTTTAGAAAGATAAGTCTCTGCAATGAATAAGACCACATCTAGATCCCCATGAAAAATAAACTGCTGTAACTGTCAAACACGACAAATGAAGTAATTTGTCTCATGAACTGCTCTGCACCACTCCAAAAGAGAGATCAACAACACATCTACTGAAACCATACTCCGCTACAAGCTTAGGAGATCTCCAGACATAAGGAATAACTCAAAAAATAAGCAGAAACACACAAAGAGAAAGAAAAACAAATTTCTGATCTTATGATCTTATCTTATATGATCTTATCCTGCTCTGCAAGAGAACCCCAGAAATATCAACAGCTTGATTCAAACTCTACTGGAGTCAATAGAGAAGCTCCTTTTGCCTTCAATAGTCTCTAATTTTGGCTTGTACTGAATTTTCTGCTCCCCAAGGTTTGTGTCATTCCTAAGCACTAATTTTGAGAACACTTGTCCAAGACCCACAAACTACCCAAGTTAAATAAAAAGTGCAGTTCTAATACAGTAGGAATTCATGCTCTGGGTTTCACAAGTCATCTCCTTGTGTGACTTCTCACAGAAGCCACATCTAGAAAAGTCTGAAAAGGCCCTCACAGAATTTCAAACTCCTTCCATCCAAGTTTTTCAGCTGATGCCACTATATTTTGCAAAAGTGATTCGAAGTGCCCAGGCACAGACATTTGCATACACCACCTCAGGCAACAGCAGCTGTTGAGCATTTCAGTCACACTGCTGATTTCTATTTAAGAAAATCTGACAGCAAAGGGGTTTGTTATACATTTATTTAATCAATCAATAGTGGGCATTCAGATACTGAAGCTGTCAAACAGAAGACATAAATGGAAGTGTAACTGCACTTCATTATAAGGTCTCATCAGACTTACTGATGCTACTTGAATGCACTTCCCTCAGTATCCTGGTAACAGCAGCTCAAAAACATATCCCTTAATTTGAGATAACCTTTTCCCACACAGAAAAGATTTCACCTTGGAAGAAGGTAATGAACTTAAAAATAGATTCTGCCATACTGTTTAAGAAAGGTACAGTGAGTTCTTAGGTGTTTACAGCATTACGAACTCTGGATGCCTTTCCTGTTACAGTATCTCCACCACAGTGGGAGACACATCCTCACCCTGAAAGCTTTGTCTGGGACTGCACAATGTGTTCACTAGATCCAATACAACAACAAATAGAGTGATACATTTTCAGGATTTAGCAACAACTCTGGAAAAAATAGCTGATGAGGTCTGGAACTTTCCACACATAATTAAATTCTCTGCCAATGAATTAAATTGAAACAAATGAAAATGCTTTGATGAAGAAAAGTTGGATAAGCCATGCAAGGCAAATATTTAGACTGAAAAATTAAAAGCAAGCAATAGATTTTGGTGGGCTATTAAAGGTTTAATTAATTATCTGGTCAAAAAATATAGAATACTAAAACCATATGTAATTCTGAAAAAAATTAAGGAAAAGGAAAACATAAAAGTCAGTAGCATTTCCATGAAAAACAAATCCTTCCCCTATAAACAGAATTAAAATTTATAACTAAACCACACAACACACTATTTCCATCTGTACCAATGGTCCTGATACAAGTGTTGAGAAGTGTTGTCTCACTCTGTACACGGAAAAAAAGAAAAAAAATAAAAGAAGCTAATGTAAACCTTGAGTGCTGAGTACCTAATTCAGATAAGAATTGGACTTTAAATGCCTAGGGACAAGTCTCATTTTGGAGATGTTTTCAAATGGAACTGCTTGGCCTTGAGGAGCTGACACAAGCTGAACGTGTCAAATGCTCCAGCAGGAGATGGTGCCTCCTGCCTCCATTCTGTGTCTCTCATTTCTTCAAAAATAAGAATTGCAGAGTTATAGTATGTCCCAACCATTGTCTCTCCACATGAGCTGGCAGAGGTGAAGTTGAAGGATAGAAGCAGCCTCCTAGATCACACAGACAGCTTCTATAATGACAAGGAAGGGTCTTTGAAATGCCAGGGCTTTTGATGCTTATGTAAACACTGTTCCTTAATACCCACAATCTGTTGGCACTGATCAAAAACTTGATTAGACACAAATGCTGTTACCATAAGTTGAAGGGTGATGCAAATAAAAGTAAGAAGTCCTTCAAATTTGTATTTTTACTTATGTATTTTTTCTTGCTGGACTTCTCCACCAGTGGTTTAGAATCTCCATATGTTAACATTCTTGAGGAGGGAGGACATGTACTAAGAAAAATGCATTTATCAAACTAGTGGCAGACCATTTTCAAGTTTAATGCATATCCGTCTATGCTTGTTAAAATAATTACCTGGTCTTGTTATCACTTAATTGATCATTTACTGCTCAACAGAAATATAAAGAGTTATGAGAGCTAACACTAAGAAAAAGACTCAGAAGACAACCCATCTTATTTTTATGCCTTAAACTGCTCTCTGAGCAAAATAGATCAGAACACCACCATTAAGGGAACAAATTTTGCCACCTCTGTCTTATTGAGAGATTTCTTGTATGTTGTTCTTTAGCAGCACCTACCCACATCATAGAGTGATTGAGTAGGACAACTTCTAGTGGTTTTTGTAATAGAGACGTTTTGTTTAGCACGAATGCTCTGCTGTATTTTTCACAAGCAAAGCATTAGACTTAATCCAAAGTGATACATAAAAAAATGAAGGAGTTGAACTATAAACTTGGCTTTTTCATCCTTTATAGCTTCATTTCTGACCTCTGTTCACTGGAGAGACAATCCATGTTAGAAGGAAGTGAATAAAAGAATGCCAAGGCACAAACAGAATCCAAAGGCAACAGCCCCTTGCCCTCCTCAGGAAGAGCAGAAGGCACAGCCAGAAGGAAAGATGTGCTGCTGAGCTTTGTGTGGGTCTTCAGATCAGCTGTCAGCTGGGGCATTCTGCCAGGAGCTCCATCTCAACACTTGAGATGTGTGACAGAAAAACAATAGTAACTGGATAGGGCTAAGGCAAGCCAGGCTCCCAAGCTGTACATGCACACCTGAGATGCTCACCAGGCTGGTCTCACACTCCTCTGCCCAAATACCCACACAGGGGAGGAAGAAGCCACCATTTAACTAATGCTAATTATTTCTGACTTTTCTGTCTCTTGAATATGGACAAGCCACCCACTGTTTCAGAGGGAAGTGGTCCTGAAACAAGCACAATTTAGCACAGAAATATCTCTGTGTGTGCAAATGTATGTTGCTTTTTGGGTTTCTTTTGTTGGGGGTTTTTTGTTCTTTCCAATGTCTGCCAAAAAGAAGGGGAAACATTAGCTCCTTCAGTAGCTATTGGAAATGATCCATAACAGCCAGGAACTGCTCAAAAGGTAATTGCCTCAAAAAGCTACCAGATTCAGCAAAACCTGATTTTGGGCAGTTGGCCTTGGCTATCCACAGTGCACAGATAATTCTTTCTGTGCTCACAGGCTTTGTAACACAAAACTACACAGCTGATCTATAATCCTCATTTCTGCCTTCCATATATCCTCTATATCCTCATCTTCCATATATCTTCATCCATCCTCTACCACCAAAATAACTGCCTGTAAAAGATCTGCCTCTTTTTGCAGATGAAAAACAGCCTAAATCACACTCTTGTTCTCAGCCTTTTACTTCAGGATACAGAACTTGAAAAAAAAAATCTTTTATGACTACTGCATCTGGAGCATGGGCAGGGGAGGAAACCAATGGTAATACTGGGAAATTCCCTTTCCAGATCTCTTGGAATAAAACTCCCATGTTCCCACTGAATCAGCTACTGTAAATGTGACACCCCTTCACTCTAGACTAATTCTCTGGCAGGTTCCTGTACCCATTGAAAAATATGCAGATTATTATCTTTTCTTTGAACAAAATGTCCTGGAATTGAAATTCATCACTTATGTACAATAGAAACATGTACAAAGGGAAACACCACCTGTTCCTAGCAGATGGTAAATTAGCATTGAAAAGGATCACCTGTACTGGAAACCCCATTCTCTAATTCCACCACCAAGAGGTAAATCAGCAATGTATGTCACAACAAAGCCTGTCTGATTTAGCACTTTTGCTCCAGGAGCATGCCTGTAGTGCACACTGCTTGTCCATTCTCTTACATTGATGCCCATTCATCAAATTTCCAAGAAGAGTGCCAGGCCTGCAGCATGGCAAAACGAGCTTGAGTGTAAGCCACTGCATTTATACATATTAATGACCCTTCCTGAGGAACTTCAGTAGCCAAGACACTAACCCACTTCAGGATTTCCTTATCAATACTTGTAGTTATTTTTCTTGTCACCTTTTTTCCTTTGTTCTTTCAAGGAAACTTCCAGAATCAAAATTGAGATTGATACAATTGCTGCTCTCATGCTTGATCTTCATCTGTAATGCCATCTGACAGTCACGTGTGCAACAAAAATTGAAAGTAAGCATGAACAATGTAAACATCATCAATCTTTAATGAGGGTTTAATATGTGAAGATTGTACTTGTCTGTGAGTCAGATACCATAGCCCTCTTCCACCTATCTCCAGCCCACAGTGAGTTAAAATACTCCAAATTTTTTTCATTGCTAACAAAGCTGCAAGAAAGAAGGAAAGATTCTTCTGCGCTTAAGGCACTTTTACTTTATTAAAATGCTTTCTAATGTAAAAAACACTCACACAGTCACTCTTCTAGCAGCTGCATTACCATTATTTTCACCACTCCAAGCACAAAATGAGATTATGAAGGGGGTTCAAGAGCTGGATTTAAATCCAATTCTGCAGCTTCTGAACGTGTGTTAATGTAATATTCTGGGATTTGGAGGTACGGACCTCAATATCTTAATCTACGGCTTTCTCAAACATCTGGGTCATTGGCAATGTCACTGATGCTTTTATTCTAACTAAATCAAAGGGATAATCAGAAATATAATCCCTGACCAGTCACTTGCCTGCAAGTCACCCAAAATACACTTACAGCAATGAATCTGCCTTGCTATGGAAGGCCTTGGTAGAGCAGCTTGTATTAACCCTTACAAAATAGGAATACAAATAAGGAATACACTGTTAAAAGGGGAAGCTGATGTTTTCATGAATGACTAAATGACTTTGTAAGAACAAGGACTGGAAATCAAACACCAGAAGCCAGCCTCAAACTGCCACAAAAACACCTGCTAAGACTGCATTCTGTAAAGGCAGAAAATTCTTTATAAAGCAAATATGATTGCACATCTGATTCCAGCACTGATATGAAGGGCTGAGCCTGGGCTTGCCAAGATGCAGCAGCCAGTGCTGAAATGCCAGCTGTGGCTATAAAACAGCCTTGTGCTGGCCACCTGCAGGCTCCCTGCCACCTGAACCTGTGCCAGGTACAGACTCTGCACATGGTTCACTCTGCAGAGCATCCTAACAGTGAGCAGGCAGCAGGAACAGAGCTCTCTGCTTAGAGGAGTTCTTCCTGCCTTGCTTTGATAATGTCCCTTAACAAAGAACACTTCTGCGTTGTTTTTGGGGGAACGGGGATTTCCTACCCTTGCAGGAAGATTTAGCAGTATCACTGGGTTCTACATTCAGAGAATAAAACATAATAGCACATGATAAAACCAGGCACAGAGTGGGAGGAGCACATCAGTTCAGTTAGAATTGAGCTGTGGGACTGACCATAAGATGAATCACTCAGCCACTGCAGACCTGGGGTTTTGTGTGAACACTTCTAAAAGAAGCAGGCACACCATACCAATGAAAGAAAAGCTGAAGTTCCTAATGCCAGCTAAGCCACAAAACCCTGGTAATTTCTATGAGCACACAAAAATCCCTCCTTGACCTTTATCAAAAGCACACCAAGTATGTTCCAAAGAGTAAGCAAGCTGTGACTATAAAACAGCCTTATGCTGTTTTATAGCCACAGCTGATTCCTTCCTGGTTCCTTCCTCCCTTTTACTGCACCTGATTTTCATCCACTACTCTGCTCCACAGCCTGGTAACATCTTCCACTTCAGGGTCTTGGCAAAGGCTGGCTCACTGAGAATATTATTCAAAGAAAGATCAGGTACACTGCCATATAAATAGTGCTATCATGTTTTATGCTCTTATCTCAATTTTATATCAGCTTAGACTCTGTGGTTTTTATGGTCCCTATGGTACAATGAGGTGCCTATAGAAACATTCAATGTCTTTCCCACGTGAAGTTAAAATTGATTCAACACTGTACTTGCACAAATGGTACTTTCTGGTATGCATTCTTTTGCATTAGTCCACATTCTATCTCACCAACAAGATTCCAATGTGGATCATTTTTAACATTCCCAGTGAAACTGAGGTAGAGGTAACACCTTAGAATTCATATTGCATAAGGGACTCGCACTGATATGCTTTACAAGGCCTCACATCTCCATGTGAGCACTCGCTTCAGACTGAAATGATATCAGCAATTACAATTGACATAGTTGACCATACTAATATTCTTTTATGATCAAAAGATTAATCTAAAATCTGAAGCATTCCAACCCACAGAATTTTATACAAACCTCTGCATTGCCATGGTCTCTCCCAAAAACCAAGTGAGATAAGGTCAGAAGTGCCAAAACGCTCAGAGTGCCCAAAATAATAAAAATCAAATGACAAAACTATCACTAGAAGGCGGGAAACAAACTAAACCCCCATCTTTCAGTTTGGTCTAGTAAGAAACATGAAAATTAACTATAACAGAGTGATACATAAAAGTTATAAATTATGCAAGTGGTCCTATAGCAACACATGCATCATTAGTACAGCCCCAATACAGCAGGTTGTTAATTGTTGCTCCCATCATTCACCACCTTTTAACACTGCAGGTACCAATGAACTGCTTGGATTGGAGAATGCTATTCCCTTCCTACACAATTAAAGTGGTCTGGCAAAAACTTCCTGAATGTTTTTAGTCTTATTTTCCTTGGGTTTATGGTAAAGGTCATCAAACCCTTGATGGTCAAATTTCTGCACAGATCGCTGTTCTTCCCATTAAAAATTTCAAATTTAAGCCACATGCATCCTTTTCTTTCATGAAGCAGGAATGAAAGGGCTGGAAATTAAAATCTCAATATTCCACTTATCTCATTTTAACCTTAATAATAAGGGTCAGGCATAATATAATCTCTCCTTTCTACCTTTGATTGGCTTCATGTGATACAAATCAAACCAAACTCACTAAACAAATCTCTTGCCAATTCAATAGGCCCCTTGTTACCTACTAACTGAGCACATTGTTGCAGCTAAATGTTTAAATAAGAAATGGTTCAATATTTGAACAATCTGAAGATACCAATCCAGAAAGAAATCCTGTAATGACAAGCAATTTTTTTTTTGAGAGGGAGATTGATTGCACTTGTGTTCAAATTGCTAACATTTTCTCAAGAGCTGTTTCAACAATGGACTTGCAAAGCCTGGACCACAACTTGAAATGCATTGCATCCTTTACTTTCTTAAGAGAAAATCCTTGAAGTTTTGCCTTTCGCAAAGCTGGTCTAGAGAAACTTTTCAGCATGTGCTTTACTGTCTCATAGTCATTGATAACGAGCCATTTCTTCCAGCTCAATTCCTACAAAAGAGCTATTCAGGTGACACAGAAAAACACTGTTCTTCCACTAGCATACCTTGAAAGTTTGGGGTTTTTTTATTTTCAGAGAAATATGAAGTTATTTAATCACTGTATGTTATCAGAGACTAATTATGGATATCAGCTGTCCCTTCCACTTCTGAAGGGCATTAAGGGAAGCACACCTTCCCCACAGACCACTGTGGTCAAGCAAGGCATTAAGTGAAAGTAGAAACTTATCTTCCTAAAGGCACTAAAGTAAATGGAAATAAAGTCAACATTAAATGCATGGCATGTTAGGGAAAATGAAAAGCCCTCCAGATTATTCTTTTCCAAGAATCACAGGAGTTGAAAGGACTCCTGGAGAACATTCATTTTAACCAACATTTGTGCCCAGATCACGGAAACTTATGGGCTTGATACAGGCCCTGAAGTTCATCCAGTGCCAACCCCCTGCCATAGGAAGGGACAACTCCCACTGTCCCAGGTTGCTCAAGGCCTTCTCCAACCCAGCCTTGAACTCTTCCAGTGTTGGGGCATCCACAACCTCCCTGGGCAACCTGCTCCAGTGTCTCACCACCCTCACAGTAAAGAATTTCTTCCTGCAACTTATTTTCCCTTAGCCCAGCAGCCTCATGCTGACTGCTGAACACTGACCCCTTGTTCAGCCCTACATCTGCCAACCTCTGAACTGTCTCTATTATTCTCTAATAGTCTGAATGCAGAAGATTACAAACCTGCGTTCATTTTCATTGTGAACAAATTTAATTTCCTTCATGCATAACCCAGCACTCACATATGAATGAAATATCTCTATAAAGAACTACAGATTTCAGTTTAGACTCCTTATGTCCACCCACCACCAGAAGTGATGAGAAGAAGAACCTGTACATCTACACTCTGTCACACAGATAATTTCATCTCTAGACATTTCTGTATTGTAATTTTCATCTCCAAAATCCTGCTTATCAGCCTGCCCAATATTTCAAATAAAAGATTTCTTGTATTAAAGTCATGCAAAGTTAAAAAAAAGAAAAATGAGGAGGGAGTTATCCCAACAGGTCTCTTTTGTGCAGCACAATGCAAGTGTAACTCTGGAATGCCTTCCACCTACTCCATCACAGGTTTGAGTGGCAGCTGCTGCAGTAAAACAATAGCAGCTATGCAGATGCTGATGGCAGACAATGGCTTGACACCAATGAACCACAGTTCAGCACAGTTCCATTGTGCTCAAAATCTGACTGAAGTGGGAATATTGGAATGACAGTTGAAATGCCTTTATCTCCTTTTGTTCCTGTGTTTCTACATAACTTTACTATGTTACCTAAGTTGAAACTGACTGAACATCCTACAGAGTTTGTAATAAAAAAGGGGGGTTTGCACAATGGCTTTCCTTGCATTGTAAGTCTCTTCAGTGCAGATTTTCAAACACACACACACCCCAAGAGGGCATCTTAGTTCAAACTGATGTTTAAATGCCTCTTATTACTTAGCTTTCTGAGACCCCAGAAGCAGCAGTACGTTGACATCATGGACTTGACTGGGCAGAAACCACGTGCATTTAGAGAAAAGAACACCTTGGAAGACTTGCTACACCTCTAGGTGATGTCCTCTCTAAATCTCTGTAACATCATTAATTGATTCTCTTAAGATGAAAACTTTAAAGACCTCTGTCTGAATGTGTACATATATCTATTGTCCCAAGTAGCAAAGAAATTATGTATCTACTATATAAATACTCAGCATTCAATAGCAAGAGACCATTAAATACAAAAAACCTTTCAAATATGTAGGTTTATCTACAATGTTCCTGTTAAATTTAGATCTGATTAGAGTTATCTGTTTATGTTTTCATAGAAAAACTAATCTGGAATATTGAGTTACACAAGTCTCAAATGCTACTTAATAATTATAATTAGGATGAAAGATCAACCAAAGATACAGTGGTTTGACTTTCCTGAAGAACCTTGTATTTTGGTGGAAAAAGTATTTTTCTTCTAATTTCTCAAATTCACTAATTTATTTTTTTAGTTTTTCCATGTCTTGTTTTTTCCTTCATTTTGCTTTTTTAAGGTCAAATTATAAGCTTTTTCTCCAGCCTTGAGAGTTGATTTTTTTTTTAAACATAGCAGTTCTATTCTGCCTACTCAGTAACAACAAGGCTCTGAATTTATGACCTTCAAAAAACCTGGCACAAATTAAATGACACAGCTTTCCCTGATAAAGGTAATTAAAGAGAGGAACCTATATGCTCAAAGGAATTGAGACCCTAAGCTACCACCAAAATGAAAGGAATTTTAAAAGTAGGTAGGATTTAGCAATTCTGGGCCCACTTATCCTTTTAATCACTGATGAAGATAGAAGAAATTAAGTCATTTACCTGATTACTGATGTCAGCCAGTGCTAGAATTATAACCCAGGTCTACTAGCATTCCTCCCACATACACTGCATTTCAATACTACTTTTTCCTCTCATTTCTAAAAAATATATTCTGATTAAAATAGTTGAAGAAACTCATAGCCATGCTCTGTTTGATACATCAAGATCCCCAGAAGGGCAAATTGTGATATATAATATATGGCACTGTGTAAGGCTGCAGCAAGATTTTGAAAGCTTGAGCTAGTAGGTAGGCACAGCTTGGCTAGGTCTTGTTAGAGCTACTAGGATCTAACTATTAGGCCAATAAATATCTAAGCCTGGAACATAACTTGTGGTTGCCCCAGAGCTCCCAGGTTCATTTACCATCAGATCTGGCTGCAGGTTCCACTGAATATTTATACTAAATACTCAGTATTTACTGAACCATTTCCCCAGGTTTGGTACTGAAAAAAATTTCAGAAAAGAAACCATGGGTGGGAAGGTTTAGTTATTGGTGCTATTTTTCATTCCTACTTGTTAGAAAAACCCCAATAACTATTCCTAGGAAGTCTTAAGGGTACATACTGTAAAAGAAAAAGGCAAGCAAGCCACTGTGAAGTGCTTGCTTTACAAGCTTGTAAAATTATTGCCAACATTTCAATGACCTGGAAAACAAAACTTTTACCACTATGGACATTTCTAACAGCAGCAAAACCAACACTGCTATCTGGGTTTGTAAGAAGCAATCTGGTACCACACCAGGCTCTGTTCCCCACACCACAAGACTGAGCTCCACGTGTTCTATCTTTTCACATACATTTGGAATGCACCATATGGCAAAAGCAGCTTAGTTGTGGAGCTGGACTGCCCTTTTCTTCTCTCACACACAGACACGTTTTTCTCTTCTTTTTCCCTGTTATTTGTGGAAAGACATTACAATCCTCACACTCCTGCATTCTTCACAGCAAGAATCCTGTCTGCTTGCAAACGTCAACCAGTCTATTAGCACAAGGAGGAAAAATGCAATACCATCTGACTGGTTAAATAAATAAATGCCTTTGCCACAATTCTAAGTCATCCATTCCATGTGAAACTGCAGAGACCATCCTTCTCCTTGATTTATGATACCCTGGTAGCCACAGAATTACTTAGTAAAATCAGTTTGGCTTGATGTAAAATTCTGTCTCTTCACCAAGAGAAAAAAATAACGTAAGCTCCACAAAAAAGAAGACATTAATTTAGGAATAGTTGAGCTATCATTGACTTATCAAAATAAAGCTAGAGACATAAATCAATTCTACCGCCTGGACAAAGATAAATCAATAAAGCTCAGAAAGACATTATTGATTCCGAAGCCATCACTCAAAGGCTCTTCATTTGATTCCTCAGCCATCTGTTTAATTGAAATGATAAATTCTGATAACTTCTGGTGAGCCCTCGGCATGTTGACTTTGATACAATGTTATTCAATCAAATACAGATGGCTATGACCTCCTGTCAGTGGGAACCCTAAATGTGTTATCCACATGGATTAGATTGGATAGATAAATTTTGTTTTAAACAAGATGCTTTTGTCTAAACTTTTTCTTACATGACCCTGAGCAGGTGAGTCTTTTGTTCAAACCATCCTCTAGTTCCAGCTAATTTCATCCCTTCGACCTACCAGTAGCTGAAGAGCAAACTAAACAGTTAAAAACAGTGTTTGGCATTCATCCTTCTAATATCCTTCCTATCCTAATTTCTGCACAGGGAATCATTTGTTTGCATCTACTCTTTGGGTTGTACCTATTCAGTGTAAAGACAGCAGCAGAGAAGCTGTGAAAAAGGTTTCCAGTACAGACATTTTGGTGATTTTATGGATTTGTAACCCAAAATCTAACAGAATGGAAAATACTATTCATCTGCAAGCTAAGGTGGTGGTGCATTAGGATGTGTGCATTAATTCTACAAACCTAAGAAAAAGCACGACACAAAATTATACAGTGATTGTATGGTGAGAATTTACAATCAATATTAAATTATTTCCTCACTTTAGAGAGGTCCATTGTCAAGTACTAAAACAAAGACTCTGATGCTTTTCTATGACAACATACAAGGGGTTATTTTCTGCTTTGCTCCAAAAGCAAGACAGAGCTCCTGGTGCACTATAGAATCTTACTGCTTCATCATTAAGCAAAATGCACTCTACTGCATTGCAGGAAGAAAGCAGCAACATATTGCACACCCTTCTCCTGGTGCCATAATTAGACAGCAGAACAAAAATGCACATCAGAATCTGAGGGCATTGACTGAAAAATTTTAAGCTGTCAAGTGCATTTGGCACAAGCTTTCCCCTCCAAAGTTAACTTCCTCCTAAACTAAAAGAGCTCGAAGGCATAAAATAATACACACCATAATTAAGAGAGAAAGGTCAAAATTTGCAATTCTGCTACTTTGTTTTTATCATACTGTAAGTACAGAATAAAAATCAGGGCTGCACTAGCCTGAAAAAATATATATTGATTCTAAAGGAGTTAACATAATACTTATGCTACATTCACACATTACACCAGCAATGGGAAATAAAGAATGATGTGAAGCAACACTAAGTTCTAGATTAATGGAATATATATAGAAACAGAATATTTGACAGTGTAAATGGTGTCCTATTTCCAAAGAAAGGATCTAACCTAAGTAAAAACTAAAGTATTGAATGTCCAGCTATAAACTGCTGTGTAGCAGAGAATTGTATCCTGGCAGAACCCTTCTAAAAGGACTGGAATTTGTGCTGTCCTTATTATGGTACAGCAGAACTAAGTGGGGAAAGTTTTTTAAATACACACATTTGCTTAAAGAAATGACTTCTTAGTATGAAGAAAGACACAAGTGGTGATCTCTGGAAGCAGCTGCCTTCCCTTCTCCAGGAGGACCCATCTCAGACAGCACTTAGCTCTGCCTTCAACGGGTCAGTGCCTGCCTGAGCAGGCTTGGAGACGACATCCTGGAGCTCTCCTGTGCTTCAGATTCTCCATGAAGCATGTGAGCACCTGCTGTCTGCCAAACAATGAATTCCTTGTATCTGCACTGGGAAACCCAGAAAACTGTGAAGCAGAAAGCTGTATGGAGCGAGGGGAATTGTGCATCGCTCCACAACGGGCAAGAGCACATTTTCAACCAAAAGTCAACTTCAGACTTTTACTTGGTTGTAGGCTTGTCATTCCTGCTCAGGAGGAAGTTATGCTGAAATTACAGCCCTGCCTTCTCCCAGATCATTGCTGTGGACAACATATTCCTTCCAGGAAACATGAGGGAAAAAATCCATATGCACCTTAGGCCTTCCTCTTCCATCAGAGCAGTAAATCGGCTCCAAGATAATGAGCTCATTACACAATTTTTCCCTTTCCATACCCATCAAAGAGTCAGAAGGTTCCAAACTTAATATTCCTTAGAAGAGAGCTGAAAGAGGCTTGTTTTTCCCCTGCAGAAAAAGGGCACTAGCCTATTGGCAGGAGTTTTAGCCTGCACTGGAGCCAGCTATTATATACTGTTGAACTAATCTTACTTTCTTATGACATTGTCCACTGTAGAGCCCCAAGTCAGCATAAATGGGAAATGGGAAATTATACTTTCTGCAACAATCCTACATTTTAACAGCATTTCCTAGTAGCAGCAAATAGAGTTAGAGAAGAATTTGCTTAGAGAAGCAGGGACTGAAAAAACCTGCACACTTTTTCACCCCCATTTTCAGTGTCTGTAACTGAACTAACAACATTTCAGTGTATAATGCTGGCCCAGCACACCAATAAATTTTGTAGCTTGAGGGTAGATGATAACTTAGTGCCATAGCAGAAACTATTTGCAATACAGCTACTTCTTATTAACATCAATTAATATGCTATTTACAACAAGCAATACACTTTACTTATAGTGCTAAAAGAACTAAACCAAGTCATGTAAGGAGGCATTTTTCTAGCAAAGAAAATACACTCGAGGAATTTTTAATTTCAATCCTAATTTATGTGTCTATCATGATGAAAATACTTGAAAGAAGTTATTTTTCCGTATATGAAGCCTATCAGCTGTCTATTACTGCCACAGTTTATGATTTTTAATACTGCTATAGTTCATCAGGGAATAAAGTGTCTCAAAGATGGGAAGGGGACAGAGAACACTATATAATCAGTATTCTAAGTAAGTACCATTGTGTTAAATGGCCTTCTCACTCTCTTTGGTATAGAAAATTGAATTTGAAAAGCAAATACAGAGGCAGAGAGTAGCAAAAAATTGTTCTGCCTGGAATGCAGAATGCAATCATATCCAATTAAAGTCAATAAATATCATTTGCTGGTGCAAGCCTAGGAAAGAACAATTTGTACAACAAATATTTTGATAAATAATTTTTTATATAAATTTACCTTTTTCCTTAGCTATTGATTACCATTAGAGAGCAAAAAATATTGACATGTGCATGAAACCATAACGAGCTAAAATCAAGTTTCAGATAGAGTATCTCTGGTTTGTGTCCGTGCTTAGAATTAAACAGAAAAGCTCAGGTTCTGCAATAGATTCTGTAACTGGCTCTACCATGGAGCTGTCAAGGCTGACTAACCATCCAAGACACCATTCTCGTGTAATCTCCCTGAGAAGCTGTGACAGTGCAGAGATGCCAGTCTGTGAAGGGGATTTACCTCCCAGCCAGGTTCTGCTGATTACCAGGCTTTTGGGCCACCCTGCCTTCAGATACAAGAAAACAAAATCACAGTAGAAATTTTAAATCACACCAGCTCATTGGCAGAGATTGAGGGATCAAGTTTTCTTACTGCCCAAGTCCTGAGCTTTACTCCAGTTTCCTCCTTTGCACCAGTGCCTGGGGGCTGTTCATCCTCTCAGGATGGAGGGCCTTACAATCCAAAATTAAGGTCATAATGTACCATTTAAAATTATATTCTTTTTACAGACAAGCCAGATTCTCTGCCAATTCACTTGGGGGAAAGAGAGCATCTTTTCATTTGATATTAAGAGTAAGTTCACTAATAAGTACTTTGAGACTACTAAACTAAAAATGAGTAAATTGATACAAGTTGTAAGAATCAAAAAAACCCTTCTGATAAGTTGAGAATAAACTTTTATAAAGATCTCATAAAAATCATTTTTACGTCTGTTTTATAAACATTTTGAAGAAGCATTACAAAAATTCATCCAAGAATGTTGTTTCAAAGCAAAGTAATAGTTTAACTGTGAAAAAAAACTTTCCTTTTCTATTTTGTGTGACCAGATGAACAGCTAAAATGTCTAGCACCAAGCTAGTCTTTATAGGCTTGGAAAAAAAACAAAACAAAATTTAAAAAAAAAGGGAAAAAACCACATGCACGCAAAAATTTTTTTTAAAAGCAACACAGAGGCAAAAAAACAGAAGACATCACAGAAATGGTGACAGTTTGAGGAACACACCACTATACTGTTTAAGGTAAATCTGGTCAAAACTCAGTTTACAGAAAACATTCTGATTCTCTCAGTCCGATCCTCTCTATGAAGAACAACATTCTCCAGCCCTATACATGGGTCCTTCTCCTCTTTCCAACTCTTCTGTCCAGCAGGCCTGGTGAAGGAGTTAGTAAAGGATTTTTGGCACCCTTTTGGAAAGGGAGGTCAGAACAACAGAGGCCTGCAATTAATTTCATGGATGAACGAAAGCACAACAGGTTCTCATCCTACACCTCTGCCAAAGAAACCTTCCACCCCAACAAACATTTTGGCCAAGCCAGATAATATTCCTCCTGGATTATGCCGTGCTGGTTTTACAGTAACAGAGGAAGCTGAGGTATGACATTGCTCACAGAGAGGCTTGGGGTGGAAGGGACCTTCAGTGCAGCCCCCTGCCATGAGCAGGGACATCTGCAGCAAGGTCAGCTTGGTCAGAGACAGGTGACCCATCCCCAGATGAAGTCACAGAATCTGAAGTTCCACCCCTACCATACTGGTAAAGAATAGCTAGGGAGATTTATGCTGTTCTAAGCAGACCTAGAAAAATCTAAATCTATCCCTCCAGTTGCCTGATGAGTCTATTTGGCAGGTCACAACATTTAAATAAAGGCTTGGTGGTTTAATCTCTGCTTCACAGTAAGCTTTCAGAGATGCAGTAACCAAGGGATAACCACAAGCATTCACAAACCCTTGGATAGTTTACCATTCTACTTAAATTAAATATTCATTTATTCAAGTTATTCAAGTCTTAAGCTTTAGGAAAGTTCTTATTAACAAGAACAAACAGTGCAAGTACAAAATTGTACTAAGAAGTACTGATAAGATGGGCGCATTTACAGCTCTGTATCCCATTTAAATATGACCATTTCATGACCAAACTCCGTGGTTCAGTTCTGTCTTGGAGAACAGGTTCAGTATTACACTTAGGTAAGGCAAATGTCTGCCAATGCAAAAATGTGAGTTTTCAGGAACACATTCATTTCACTGATGTGCATGGAATTACAGTTCTGTAAGAATGCTTGAATTCCAGGCTGTTATAATTACAGGATGGGAGTGAATCTTATAAATACTGTTAAAAAAAAAATCATTGTTTATTTAAAAGTTTTACTTACTAATTCAGAAAATATGGACAATATTTTACACCTCAGGTGATCAGACACCACATCCTACAGCAAAAGACAAATGAGGAATTGTGAATTGCTGTGGGCTTCAATACCCTGCAGTGGCACACAGAGCCTGGCTCAGTTCCTGCAATACAACAGACCTCTGACAGGTTACTGAATCTCACAGCAGGAGAGGAATTGGGGAATTTGCTAGCTAAAAAACAATTCCATTGCAGGGGAGGCAGGTGGAACAGGGATAATTTAGCCCTTCTTTTGCTCTATCAAGACAGAACTGGGTTCATTGCAAAAATCGTGCAAAGGCCAGAAAGACACACCCATGTGCCCCTCAACAGCCCGAGGCTTTGGCACTCGGGCTCACGTGGAAGATGAAAGTTTAAGTAATGTCTGATTTGAGCCTTGAAACTTGAGCTTAGCTTGTGCCACATCTTAATTACTGAATTCTGGCTTCTTCTGGCTCTCCCTTCCCCAGCACCAGCATCCCACCTTGATAGTGAGACAGATTCGTTTCAACAAAGCAATGAGAAAACACCAGGAGAAACCTTCTGTAGTCAGTCAGTGTGCCTTTGCCTGGTTTGTACTCTCAGATGCCACAAGAGTACAAATAGAAAAAGATGCTCAACTTCTTGGTAGCATTATAAAATTTTAATTCTAAAGAACACTGTAAATATAGACACAGTAGCTGTAATTAGGATGAGCCTATGTAGGATTTTCCAACTGAACAAGTCAAATCCTTTAGTTCTTTTACAAAATGCATATAATTTAATGACAGTTATGCTGGGCCACATTAATTACCAGAAAGTACAAAACATGATACAAGAAGGTTTGCTACATAGTCTTTAAGCCACAACATCTGAGACGTCTCAAAAACATAAGGCCTCACATTGAGTTCTTTTACAACTGTTTATTCAACAGCAACAGTCTTCTGGGATTCAAAAACTGGTTTCAGGACTGGGTCTTAAACTTTTCCCCTTTACAAGGTTATTTTCCACTTAATCTCTGAGAACCACAGCTTTCAGTGAAGAAATCAAAATTCAATTCAGAATCTTTCTCTAATTCTTTGTCAAATACTGATTAAAGTACTCTTGATTCCCATACCTCTCATATTTAGGATTATGCTGCCCTTACCCATAAATAGACAGAGGTTCACCAAATCATGCTTCCTAAAGCTCCCCAGACCTCTTCAGGGAGAAACCCTGATACAAAACAGGCTGGTCACAAATGGTAGAAGGGACGCTGGCTTTAAAACTCAGTGTGTCCTAAGGGAATATAGAGACTCCTAAATGCCCAGATTTTCAATTAGTAGCTACCCAACATCACATACAGTTATTGAAAGCAGTGGATAAGCAGCATAAAATAAAATAACCAAGTATATCTTATGCCCCAATATGATTTCAAGGCCAAGCCTTGCAAAGGACATACAAATGTGACACATCAAAGCTCCTCCTTGGATAGTAATGTGCTGGAAGTAGAAAACTGCACAGAAAGCTGTTGTGTGGCTTATTTGGGGGCTAGTTTAGGGTTTGGAGGTTTAGGTTCTCTTTGACAATTTGTAAGGCATGCAGCATTGAGCATGTTGGAAAGTGCGCCTTACAGAGAATTTTTCTCCTTCTTTCTTGGTAAAGAAAAATAGGAAGTTAGTTCATCCTTTTGAAGAAGCCTCATAACTTTGCAAGTGATGAATTTACGCTTGGAGAAACCCAAAAAATTTCCCAGAAAACAAAAGCTGAATGTGCACATGTGACACTGGCTCATCTCTTCTAATATTTTCTTTATTTCCATAATTACACACCATTTTCCAAACAGCACAACATGATCTGAGCCTTTCTGTATCCTTAGATAAGAGCATAGTGTCTACTGCTGGGTGCTGTGCTGCTTATTTGAGACAAACAGAATTCATTAGAGCTGTTTGAACAAAAAGAACATGGAGATCAGTTTTCACCTACACAAAACAAAAAGGATGAAAATTTGCAGCCTTTTGTCACCTACCTAATTTTGAAGCCAAGCTAACTGCGTTTTAAATGAAGGTGGCTCTGCTGCTAGCTGAAAAAAAATCTCTCTCTGTGACTCTTAATTAAATTATTAAAATAAATAGCTTAAAGAAAAAGACCATATCATACAAAGAATTTAACTTATTAAAAATATTCTGGACTATTATAATGTAAATGATATAAAAATACAGGAATTGGAAAAAAATCACAAGATGTGGCATCTTAATTTCTATAAAAAGAATATCATGTGATACTCTCTATTGTTTCATTTTGCCTAGTCTTAGTTTTTGATAGTGGAATATGCAACTTAAAATTTTCACAGCAAGTGAAATTAGTGGAATTTTCTTTTTCTCCATTTGAGGCAAGGCCTGACACCAGTGTACTGGAAGGCTTCTGGGAAGTAGGCAATTGCCCAGGACTGCAGTGCCAAGGGACATCCTAGGGAGAAATCAGGCAGAACAGAGAGGCTGTGCCAGTCAGGGATGCTTGGCAGGGCTGCCCATAATTCCATGATCATCATGTTCTGCAGCAGCCCCCCAGCACCTTTAGCCTGCAGCCCTGGTAATTAAACAAAGGCTCTGAAGCAAATGGTAACTGTGATTCTTTCCATTTCCCATTCCAGGAGCACTCAACTGAACAATTCCAGAGCCTCAATATCAGGACAAGCCATTTCACCTCAGCTTTCCTGGGCTTCTGCAAGGCCTGGTCCTTCTCTCCCTCTCTCCCTCCTTGTTTCCTTGTAATGCTCCACAACCACTGCTCCTCATTCCCAACACAACACTCAATGGTCCCCTTTCCCCAGCTCTTTTGTTTTTGTCCATATAACCCTGACAAAGACCAGAGCCTTCAGGGGCATCTGCCTCCCTCTCTAAAGGACAGGACAGAAGGAAATATGTTATACATAATAAAACGTTCACATTTACTTTTCATAACTGCCCCTTTGTTAGTCTTGTTTCAATCCATTTGCAATTGATATATGTGAAATATTTAAATCAAGATGTTTATGGAAACAACTACAAAAACAAGATCCTTCCATAACACAGAAATCAGTGCGAGAATAATTTCTGCAAATAAACTTAGCATGTGGCCTCCTCACATTACAACATCTGGGAAAAAAACTCTTTTCTAAGCTCTTCTGAATTCCTGATCATTGTTAAATATGCGCCTTCCTCCCACCATCCCCCTCTTGCTAGTCCTTAAAAATTCTATTTGCTAAATTTTCCTTTTCTATGGTCTGACAAACATTAGTCAAGGTGGATTAGAGATTACTTTATTCAATTCTTTTCTAAGAGACTTTTCTGCTAGCACTTGACTGATGTAATAATGTTGTTAGTCTTAAAGCTTTAAGCCTCTGGAAAATACTGTAAAAAGAAACATCAACTTCCAAAAAGTTCTATTTAATAAAAAAGAAAAAAAAGGAAAGAAGGAACTATCTGAAGGGCTAAATTGAATGCTGAGATACAGCTCATCCTCTGAGAAGCTACAAAGCTGGTGTCAATCAAACAAGAGAAGGCAGAATGGGAAAAACCCATCTAGAATGTTAATGAAAACACATCTACTGCAATGAGAAAATATGGCAACCACAATTATGGTCCAGCTCTGGAAGGAACAAGTTTTCTCATGCTCACCTCCTGAGGATTAAGGTGCTGATGGGCCTGTCTGTGAAGTGCAGTCACTGCTGTGCCCTGCTAAACCGGCAGTGCCTTTCTGCTGGATTTGCAGTTATTAGTGCTTAGCAGTAAATGGCCCAGGTGCTTAATCTTTGCCTTTCATTATGGTCTGTGTGATGTGACAAGAAGGAATGTTATCATAATTTAAAGACAACAAGGATTATGTGAATGATAGGGTCTTTGAAGGGTCTTGAGAAACCTCTTTATAATGAAAAAACTTCCACAGGCTCCTAAAATCTGCTCCACTTATAGAGCCATCACTCAAGATGTTAAGATATGGCATCCTGGACTTATAAGTAACAGAAAAAAAATACATTGATTATCCTTCAGTTTATATGTTATGAAGCATGATTTTGTGTGTCAGTCCAAGAACTTTAGCCAGCTGTTAGAAACAGTCAAATCCAAATCTTTAGTTCTCACTCTTTAGAGCTTTAAACTCTATTAAAGATAGACACACAGTGATGAGAAATTAACTCAAAATGCTTCAAACCACTCATTGTCATTGTGATAGTCAATAGAATTAGGCTCAGTTTTGAGTTCACTTTTGCTGTTTTACCCTGGAGCAATACTGTTGCCAATGGGGTTGGCTCTGGTCTGCAGGTTGGGAAACCAGTCATTTACAGAACCACACACTGGGATGCCTTGCAAAAGTGTTCTTGGCTTCTGAGTTGGTGATGTCCCTCATTGTCACTGAGAGCCCTCCAAAGTACAGATGAAAATTGGCAAAAAGTAAGTCAGTGTTCTTAACTCTACCAACTCAGGCAATTTCCCCCAGAAAAAAAAAGAAATAAAACAGCCACTTGAAGTCTAAAGCATTACTGCTATGTCCGGCAGTTTTGAAACATGAGTAATTCCAGAGAACAAGGAAGAAAACAGAAGGAGAGGAAGAAAGCAACCAAAAAAGTTTTAGAAGGCAAACAAATGGAGACTGACCAAATAAAAATTTGATGCAGGCTGGAAAATCTTTTAATAGATACATATTAAAAATAAGTAAAGAATAATAATGACGGCCAGCACAGCTTTATAGCCCCCTTTCTTGGTCAGACCTACCTTTTCTTCATGAGAACACAACATGAACATTAATTTTCCTTGTTTAAAAAAGTATTGTAGCTACCCTAAAGTGCTTCACAACTTTCAGATAAAATTGGTAGGACATGTAATGGTAATTTCTACTAAACTTCCAATAAAATCAAATTCACGTATTTCTGAGAGCATGTTGGGGATTAGAGGGAGGTTAACCTAACAAAGAAAAAACAACTAATTACTAATACACCATCCCATAAGAGCATTTAGTCAGTTGTTAAATCTGAGTCCTTCACTAATCCATCTGAACAATTCTCCCACTATTGTACATTCAGTACTTGACTCATTTCTTTCCTTTCCCAAGGAAAAATTGTCAAAAAATTGTCAAAGTTTGACAAAATTTGTCAACTGGGTCTCATTACTGGGAGGTTTTTCAGTAGTGTCTATGAGTCCTTTTTCATTTTTTACTTTAGCAACTTTCTTTTCACATTTTATCATGCTGAGATTGATCTATGACTGATGAAAAAGAAAGTCTTGAAATTTCAGTGATTTTTTTCTTTATTCTATTTAAAAGGCATCACTCCACATCAAGTATGTGTGTAACACAGTATTCCAATGTCTCCCATATGGTTTTATAATTAGCCTACTCTACCAGAATGAGCAAAATATATTGCAGGTTTTCAGTTGCTTAAGAATCTGCTGTCATCAGAAGTTAGGCTAAACTCTGATCATCTCCTCCTTGCTGGCCAATAGTGTTTATGAGTTAAAACTGAAGCTGTATTTAAGATCCAATGAGACTTCTGACTATTTGGTTCTTCCACTGAGAATTTTCTAAATTTCCTTTACTCTTTTCAGCATATCATTCAGACATTAATCAAAGAAATTTGGTAGGCAGGGTAGGGAAAAAAAGGTGGGGATCAAATTAACTGGTCAAAATATTTCTTGCTGTAGAGCCCTGAAAATATTTTTCAGATAATTGCGGTTATGTAAGTCATGAAAAAACAACATTTTTTAGCAGTTCTCAAAGCTCAGCACAGATGTTTCTTCCACACTTAAAACTAACAAACATTAAACAGTACCAGGTCCAACACCAGGCTCTGGGTTCTGACATTCCTGACACACAGATGTGTGTGACTGTGGCTCAAATCCTGCAGCAAGAACCTGCCAGACCACCACAACTCTAACAGGTTAAATCTGGAAATAAGAACCCAAATATTTGAAGATGTGGGAAAAACAAATCTAAGCTCATTGGTAGAATAAATGTTTGTCTTTATAGAGATATGCAGCAGAACACCCTTATCATTAAACCTGTTATTCTATCACATAACAAGTTTACCCTAATTGAGAATTCCTTTGATACCAGGAATTGTTCTATATGGAAACAATTAAGCTACTAGCTGGAGTAATTTAAGGCCATCCTGAGACTAATCTCAGCAGCATCAAGGACCACAAGACTGTTCTGGCTCAAAAGTACATTAAGTCTATTTGACATATTTGAAAGTTTAGCCCACAAATTACTTTTATATGCACCAACAATCTCCAAAAAGAAAAGAGAGTTAATTATTTTTACCCAGGTCACTATACTGATAACTGTGTTTTCTTAGTAATAATAGACCACAATCATTTGTGATCTGTCCAAACAGCTTTTTAACTGAGAGGAGGAATGTTAGATGGGACACAAGGCTGCTCTACTAACTTCTGAATCTTTGCTTTCCTCTTACAGCTTCCAGAATGTATAGAAAATGCATGGAATGAACTGGGGAAAAGACCATTGTAATGACTACCATATTTAATTTTTTTCCTCCAGTAGTTAAGCAAAGAAATTATGAAAGATCCCACATACAAGAAGGTATTTTACCCATAAAAGCAACAAAATTGCTCACATTTTATCTGGAAAACAGAGAGCTCAGCATGAGTCAAAATATAATTTGGAATTAGTCAAGCCTTTTACTAACTTTGAAAATTGCCTAATAGTTAGACACCATCTAGTAAGTAAATAATGGATTAAAAGTACTGCTTGTTTCCAACTTTTATGAAAGAACAATTGTGATGGATCCACTTCTATCAGCTTTCTCACTCTCACCTCTAACACTCAAATACTTATTATGCCAGCTCACATTTCCAGCAGCACTGTTCCCTTCAGGCTGTTTCTGATGCTCAGCCTCAAGCTCACTGCCTCAGAGAAGGCAGGAACGAGCAACTCAGAGAACTGAGAATTGCAGTGCAGTTAATTCTCACACCAGCCTCTCTGTGTTTGTGCTTCAAGGGTCAGATGAACTCCTAGGCCTGTAAATGTTTTGGCATCTCCAGATACAACTGAACTTAGGTCCAAAAATAACATCCTTCCCCAAGCATTTGGACACTAATCTGTGAAGTCAAGTTCCCATCTCCTAAATAAATACATTGGCAATACAAAGCTACCAAGAGAAAGAAGAGAAGAAATAGCATTTCAGTCTTGAAGAGGGAGCTGGGCTCTAATTGCCACCCAGCTATTAAGTGATCTTGGTGCCAGATCATATGGTATCCATATGTTTTCCCACCGTCAAGACAGTACAGTAATGCCAAACTTCTTTCCAAAAAGTGCTTTGAGAACTACTGATGAAAAAGGCAATATAAAAGCAAAATGTTTATTACTATTACAATTATATGAAAGTAAATATGGTCCCGTAAGATATAGTTGTTCCTGTTCAGGAATTTTAAATTCTTGCTGTCCACTGCCAAATCTATGCCACCTGGGTTTTGGTTTGTTAAGACTAGGTATAAGAGGATTGAAAATAAAACACTTACACAATAAATGACAGGCGCAGTATAGTGCCCAATTTATAAAGACCTAAATTTCTGACACTTCCATGTAACATTAAGGAGGCTTGGCACAAGAAGGAACTATTTTTAACAAAGAGAAGCTGTTGCTCAGATAACAGAGTGTTCGCTTTCATTGCTAGAAGTCACACCCACAGCTCTCTTTCCACTCAAGTCCTATTGCAGCAGAACACATTGCCCCAAAACACCAATACCCCACTGGAGGGCTGGGAACTCTTCCCAGTGGCTCCAAAGAGGCAGCCAGCAATCACTTGTATGAGTTAAGCAGTGAGTGCTTTTTAATGGGAAGATTAGCCCCCTTGTACCAATTATTAGCACCATCTCACACAAGAACCCATTTACAAACCCTTCTGCCTCTCCCAGAGAGCTGCCAAAAACTGAGTCTGAGGGCCTAAATCAAGATGGGGGGCCTGGTACACAAATGTGTTCAAAGCTTCCAAAACAAAGATTATTTGACAGTTTCTCTTAAGAGATTTTGATAATGTGTCAACATTTCTGCAAGAAAAAGATCTGTTTTAAAGATATGCCACCAGTCACGTTCTTTTCCTTCACCATTCTGCTGTGGCGGTGATTTAACAGAAGTTGGTTTGGGAGTCTAGTTCCAATCACCTTTGCCTTAGAGAAATCTAGAAAAAATACTAATTTTTCAAAGTCAAACGTGCTATACAGATTTGAAATCACTAAAACGAGAATCCAGACAGTTTATTTCTATCAGATCAAAGAGGGGAAGTGAACACAATTCCAGTATGGAAATACAGAGAAAGCCTCAAAGGAAATAAAGAAGCAGCAACTGATGACTCCTAACTTCAGGAAATAAGATGTAAGGAAGGACTGAAAACAATCTAAAAGTTGAAGTGAAGAAAACCAACAGCTCTGTTCAACAATACGTTGCGAAATAACCAGAGAATTTAACACAGCTGGATTGTTTAGACAGCAAATCTATTGTTCAGTGCTAAATTCAGGGTAATTTAATCCCCAAACTAAACATGACTCTATTGTGGCAGCTGATGCATTTCAATTAACTCATTCATTTTTCTCCCTGAACAATAGTTTACAGGAAAGTGAAGATGTTGGTATCCTTCCAGCTCACCTCTGTTTCATGCAGTAAAAAGTGGCTCAATTATTCATAGATGATCCTCAAATCTCATGTCTAGTAAACCTCTTTATTCTCTAAGTTATGATTTCTTACAATATATCAAAAAGCATAGTCACTAATTCTAGATCTTCTTAAACCACATAAGCATATAGAGTGATGAACGTGAAAATTTTAATTTAATCATCTCAGCAGAAAAATAATCTTAATGCCAAATGAGATTCCAAAAAGTCTTTCACTCATTTTCCCAAGTATTTTCCTGCTAAGGGAAGAGACTGTGTTCTGGAGAATTTCCATCTAAATGCCCCCCCTCCTACCTTCTCACAGATTAATAACTATTAAAAGGAATGAAAAATTGGGGCATTTCATAAAACAGCAGCTAATGCCACCCAGACAAAGCAAAGTCATATAAAACTTAACAGAATGGGGATGGAGATACTGCTCCAAGACAATAAAATGACTGTTCCACTCTGAAACAAATCTTAAGGTTCCCATTACGCAATGAAACTTTGTCCAAACAAGAACGTGTGTGGCCCCACGAACACGGAAGGCTCTGAGTCTGCTCTGCCCAATTCTTGGCAAGGTCTCTGTGCACAGGACTGAGTGACTGAGCTACTCTGGCTGTCCCACATCCGAGGACAGTCCCCTACCAACAAGCTGTAAAGTATGAGTCAGTCTCGCCCCACAAAACATGAGTCAAAGGGAACTAAGCTGAAATGGAAATATCTCCATAAAATTTCTTCTGCTTTAAGAACTTGATTAGATCTTAGTTCTTCACACAGAACACAAAGAAGTTTCTGTAGTTTTTACATCCAAAAAAAAAGGCAAAACCATGTTAAGATGGCAGCACACTCAAAATGGTCCCGAAGTTTATGGACTCCCTTGGGATTGGTAAAACATTAATGCTTTGAAAGGGAAGAACACACAGGGTGTGATGTCCTCAGGGATCAGTGCTTGCTTATACCATGTTAACAGGAAACATCTTGCTTACGCACTAGGACTGTAGTGGTGAATTAAGGAGTTTATTTTTTACTTAATTTAAAGGAAAATCTTCAGAGCTGCGCCTCAGCCAAGACTCACATGTGTGTTTCTGTCCTGTTAGGAGGAGGGAGAACAAGAAAAGCAGCAAGCAAGCACTGAGATGAGAGTCAGGCAACAAAAGATAAAACCTGCATTTTTGTACTGATGCCATTTTTTCAAGGGTTAATCTCAGCAGCTCACAGGATAACTGCATCATTTTTGTGATCTGAACAGCCCTCTAGCTACCACAACAATGACACTCAATCCCTTATGAAAGCAGAAACATTGGATCAGAAACTGCATTTGTAAAATGGATTATCACAGGGGATTTGTAAAATGGATTATTTTAGGGGAAACTGCCAAATAAATGCCCTTATAATTGATGCAGGCAACTACTTTTAATTCTTTGTACCATTATGTGAATAATGGTACAATTATTTCTGTAAAGACACTGACTACCTATGGCTGTTGCATCTCCAACTTTCTTAAAAAGACACCCCAAATCTTTCAATATCAGTTCAAAAGGAATGTGCTTCTGGACACACCTGGTGATCCAGGTCAAGGTGATATAAAAGTGAGGAGTCTCCACATCAACTTCCACATTCTGTAATGTGGGCTTTCTTAGTGGGTGATTCTTTCAAGTGCTGTTAGGACTTCAGAGTCACCAGAAGAACTTGAGCTGGGGAGTTGGCTACGGGCTCACCTTACTGCCACACTGCCCTGTGAAGAGGGCACAGCACACTAAGAGAACTTTGCTCAATAATCCTGCCACACAAAATGCTTAAAAGACATCTCATCCCTTTAACAGGAAGGCCTTCCACAAGATTGGACAGGCGCACACAAAATTGTGGCTGAAGGAATTATACCTAAGCTCCTACTGCTTCTCACCTTCTCTAACAGAAGTACTAAGCTGATATTCCCTAGGAAAAGCTATGGATAGCCCATATGACCTTTGGACCCTGGCACAACACCTTACAGCAGTGAAACTGGCTGTTTCACAGTCCCACTTCCAGTATGGAGATAGGTGACACATCTCATAGGTGATACCTTGTCCCTCACACTCATCTTCCATCGTTCCTCTCATGCCTGAAGGCAGAACTACAGCTCTCCGACCCAGTGCTCATGTATGCGTCCCATCCCTTCAGAACACTTGTTTCCATTAAACTTCAAGGAACTTAGCAAGTCTTTGAACTCCTCCCACTGCTTTTCCACCCCTTCAGCAGAGCAGAAGAAATACACTCTGTTCCATAAGTTATAAACAGATTCATAAGAGAAGTCTTGACTTGATGTGGTATAGAAGTGCTCAGACTTAGTAGCATTTTTTCCTTGCAGAAGAAACACACCCTTTCCTAAGCTACCTCAGTGAGACTCTGCCTAATGTACAATCATTTTTCAGGAGAAAAAAATCATGTGCTTTCATTTAAAATGTTACCTTATAGTTCTTAGCAGCTCGCTTAACTTCTGAATTGCAAACGCATCACTTCTTTCACAGGAGAAGCTCTTCAGAGCTGTTTTGTGATGACTTTTGTGAGCAATCAGCAGCAGGGCTAGATTGAAAATCCAGGGCTAGAGCTTTGAGTTCATCTAAAATAACAAATAAAACTAGAACTAGAGGATAAAAATAGAACTAGAGGATACAGCAGTAACAAAACCCAGAGATATGGTTAGTGTGTGTTTCCAGTTTGCAGGACAAGATACAGAACCCAGCATCAGCACAGCTATGGCTGTCTCTATCCCATAGCTGAGCTCTCTTCCCATGCCAAAGCTTTACTCATATCCACAAAAATTAAAAAACTAAGTCTGTGTCTCCACATCTAAGGATATAACCTAGTTATGGCACAATCTAGTACTGCATTTCAGCTGAGGACAAACAACGCTGTCATTGAAGCAGAAATAACACCTCAGTCCTGAAACCTGAAGATGTGCATTCCAAAGCTGGTATTGCACTCCAAGAGAAGGGGAAGAGAGCAGATAT
This sequence comes from Molothrus aeneus, assembly GCF_037042795.1. Classification (NCBI taxonomy): domain Eukaryota; kingdom Metazoa; phylum Chordata; class Aves; order Passeriformes; family Icteridae; genus Molothrus; species Molothrus aeneus. The sequence goes on along the minus strand of NC_089655.1, from coordinate 7,425,951 downwards.
AACAGTGGAAATGAGCACATCCATAAAGCTTCGGCTGCTTTCAGTAGGAAAAGCTGGAATACCAGCCACAGTACTTCAGGAATTTTCTCCTACTGAAAGGACTTGTTTTGTTGTTGTGGAGTTTGGATTGAATGGGTCATTTTCAGTTTGGGGTCTGGGTTTTTTTTTTCAGAAAGCAATATTCTCACGGTTGTTTCATATTCTGTTTTCTGAGTAATAATCTCATAAAAACATGCTGGATATCTGGTTAAAACAGTACACTCAGCCGTTTGCAAACACAGATCATTGCTGAAAAAGTCCAGGTGCAAATATTATTAATGGCACAAAGATTCATCAGAGTTCCCATTACTCTAATGATTAGAGGCAGATCTTGACTGTGGATGTGGAAGGTTTTGTTCTCTAAATACAAACACAGAGGTTTTTTTCCTAAACAACACAGGATGAAATGAAAACTAAAGCGATGAAGTGCTGAAATCTACAGAGCAGTAATTCTAGCTTTAGTCACTGACTTGTGACTTGCAATCACAGCAGTTATTGGGAATAAAGCCATATTTTTGGATTCAAATGTTTTCCAATCATGCTGCAGCTACATTGACCCCTGTAGAAAGGGATGTGTGAGCACATGGGAAAGAAAAGTCCCAATTTCTGAGACAGCTGCCTTATAAATCAGAATGACTTTTGAAGTGCTGTATGAACGCACATAAAAGTGACACTCATGTGAAAATAAGGGCACATTCTTATTAGAGAGGAAACACTAGCACAGAGAAAAAGACAAAAAAAATCATAGGAAAAAAACACAACTACTTTTTTCATTAGTCTAAGACTTTAACTGAGGGGCTAGTAGATTTCAATTAACTTTTTTTGCTTTTGGTACCTGTTTTTTTTTCTAAGTTCTAAATAGGAACAAAGGACCTAAAATAGCAGAGTATTCCCACCCCATTTAAGAGTAGTTCCATCCACTTCTGGAAAATGAAGCGATTTGCAAAGTTAACAGAAAGGGTGGCTAATGCTAAACACCTAAGAGCTCAGTGCCTCAGGGAGCTGTCCATCTCTAATTGCTACCAAAACACATTCCTCCATGGGTACGGCCATGAGAAACAGCAGCAATTCCCTTTAAGTACTATACAACCAGAAAATAGCTGTATTTTTTTAAATAGGTACATTTTATTAAAATGCACGTTCTTACTTTATTTTATATGGCTTAGATCGTAAAAAGGGTTGCTCAGAAATAAATCCTGTGGCTTGCATTTATAGAATCTCTAAACAGGCAGAATCTCTAAAGCAGAATTATTTCTTTTTTTAAGTAACTAAGAACCAGGTTTCACAGACATTATGGGTAGACCCTAATGCCTAATGACAGCAATTGATGTCTTGAAGGGGTATCTAACTTAAGTGAGATATCTACAGTCAGGAGTGTGAAACACTGAACTACTATAAAGCCTGTTTCTCAGCTTTTCTTCAGGTAATTACATATTTTGACAATCTGTCCCCAAATTACTGAAACTCCAGGTCCATTTAGAAACAAATGGAGTGTGATTCTTAGGAAGCTAAGCAGGCTTTTCATTCAATTGTTAAACCAAGGCTTGAACCATTATTCCTGCTCTTCCAATCCTGTGGGCATTCATGCACTATTTCTTCATGGGTCTGCTTCAACAGTACAAGCACTTTGAAGTGCAAGCATTCTTTCATATCTATCTTTCATATCTAAAATTTCACGCAGGACTAAATAACTGAAAATCTGCATTGAAACACAGTAAGTGAAGTGTTTCTTTTAAGCTCAAAAAAACTAAATATCTTTCAGTAAGTGTTATTTAGTCCCTTTTACTAGAGGGTAAAGTGTAAATCTGGAACAATTCACTGGTATAGACTAATTTTGCATCTACAACTATGTTATAGCATACTTTGCTGACCACATTGTAATAATAAATTGCAATAAACCAATAAACTGTTCCTTTCTGATACTGACAATCCCAAACACGAGTTAGCTGAAATCTTACTACACATTTAGATTCACCTTCCACAGTTTAGTTTTTTTAAATGGATGATAAGCAGAAAAAGATAACTTAGGTTTCACATCATTCAAAATGCAGGAGGGAGGGAAGGAAAGAAGAAAACACATGAATTCTTCTACCATTGGATAACTACTTTGAAAACACTGAAATCCTAAATGTGAAATACCTCTCCTGACACTCAGTTTGGTCTCTAGGAGGACAGTGAAGAGGCACCACACATTCCCCAGGAAATTCACTACATCACTGGGACTCTCAGCTAGCTGATCCCTAGGAAGGGCTGTTCTTGGCTGTGTTGCTGCCATGAGGCTAAACATTATTGTGTTAAGCTCTTTAATACAATTTCTGGCAACAGGAGTCAAGGAGATCAATAGTGCTGCTTCCTAGGCTCTAAACCTGCTTTTAGTGATTTACTGTATCATCAATGGCCAATAAACCAAAATGCTGACGTGTCATCTCTTCCACATGAGATTTGTCTCTATGTTTTCCTTTTACCCTATTGAGGAAAAAGTTTTATGAATGGAAAACATGGATTGTAAGTAATTCAACCTGTCAATCTCAAAGCAGGTAAGGAACAAAAAGGACACTTATTCCATATGAAATGTATGCCCCTTACATTAAGGAATTCAAACACTGAACAGGCGCGGGTGTAACTCAATACCCCACTGCCCATCCCATCAGTACCACCTTCTGGCTGGGTGGTGATCATGGGCCATATTATTCTGTGTGTACAAGCAGGAGAAATAAACCAAAATTATTAATAAAAAAATACATACAATACATTGTCTTAGAATTCAGTCTCACTTTTGCATTTGTACCATGGCATAGAAATAGAAATATGATTTCTTAATGTAAATTTTAAGAAGTGCAAAACATCACATGATGTAATTTGTAAAAAAAAAACTGAAATTTTCTATGTAGTCATACATTTCTGGACTATTTTAACAGAATTATGTTGAGAGAACGTAAAGCCTATGTGACATGAAAATACTTCTGGGACATAAAGGTCTCTGCAGAATTTAAGTTAATCAACTAACCAGGCAAGAATGTGACAAACAGGTTTGCGTTTAAAAAGCAATGATGGGAAATGTGGAAAAAAAATCATTTTCTACCATTCCTGTTCTGCCTGCAGTGGTATTCTGCACAGAGGGGAGTGACAAGTCTGATGACACTTTACATGACAGCACTTAAACCCAGTGAAGACTTCAGAACCCCTGTATGACCTGTTTATTCTTTACAAGTATTTATCCAATAATAGGTGAGTAGCTTTTAACAGTGTGGTAATAACACATCCACTTCTAATAAGGATGCACTTTGCTCTGACAAGGGGCAACTGTAAAGCTTGTTTTGGTGCCTGGGGCAACTGCCAGGTATTAACTATCTTTCAGTGTGTCTTATTTTGATTATTACAAAATCACTTTGGAAAAGGTTTATATATAACAAAAACAAACAAACAAAAATTCCTGGCAGGAAAATAAGTATCCCTGCAGAAACATGAGTGGGTATAATGGAATCCTTCCATGAACACAAGGTAGATGAGGTCCGTGTTTCTTGTATTTTTTTTCATAAGGCTGGAGTTTTGCTTGGATAAATGACACAGGGATGGAGGAGAAATAGAATATCACACTGAAAGATTATAAAGGTAACCCAAATGTCCTGACTGTTCTTGCAGCTGCTGGAGGATTTCATCCAAAGAAGCTGAGATTATGTGCTGTACCTTGGACAAGCCTGCACCAGTTTGCTTTGTGTCTACTAAAAAAGATTTTTCATTCCTACAGCACATTTCTGCCTTTCCTTTCTGTCTTTGCAGGCTATTCTGCAGAGACTGCAAGAAATAATGAATGCTCCCCCATTTTTTCTGGAAATGGCGAAGTTACTTATCCCTACTTACAGCATAAGTTAAACACTTTCCCTTAATCTTAAACAAAAACTAAGGATTGAATTTTTCCACAATGGTAAACTCTAGTTTTATTCTGCTCCCACTGGAGAAGTTGGTTTCCATTGTATTTACACAAGGCTCAGTATAAATAAATACCTTTAAAATCCAGCCCCCTGATTAGGATAGACATGAAAAGAAATGTGGGAAATGGAAGTAATCTACGGAAGCAATACATGTGAATCAATAATGCCAACCAGTATTTATGGATCTCATTATCTCAACATGTGCTTTTTAGGATCATTTTAAATTACTATTAAAAATAGCCATAGGTACATTTAAAATTAATATTTTAGAGTTCAAATGGTCTGCAGTTGCCAGTGCAGATATGCATTTGTTACACAGCTCTATTAACTAAAGGAACAAAAGGTATTGCAGAATATAATAGTGTTCTGCAGAAGAAGAGATTTCTACAGGAAAATGATTCAATTATTCTAAATCAATTATTACAGGAACAGCTACATAGCTCTATATCAATCTCCTTATGTGTTCCTAATTCTTTTTTCTGCTACCTGTGGATATTTAATTGGAATTAATGTAGAAAAATATATCCCACTAGGAACAAGATTCAAATAGTTTGGATCATTTATCTTGCTCTAACTTCTCTTTGTGAGACACATGAGGGACAAGTCAAAGCCATCACTTCGTGGAAGCAGCAGCAGTCAGCAACAAGTTTTAAACATAGCTCCAGGCTCCTCTGTGTGGCACAGCTGGATTGGCCACAGACATCATCACCCTCTGGAAGAAACCTGCACTAAGCATAGCAGCAGAGCTCTCTGTCCAACAAATTTGACAGCCATTAATTGATCAAGAGTCTTCAAAAAAGTAGCAAAGCCCTTTCCAAAAGGAAAGCAGACTGTTCAACCCTATCAGCAAGAGAAGTAAGGGCATTCTTCTTTAGCAGAATAGATGCAGACCATATGATTAAGAGGCATAAGGGACACCCCAGACATGAGAGTATTTCTGCCTCTGAAGCCAGCTTTGCAGGTTCCTGTCAGCCTCACCAGCCACAGGGACTGACTGACTTTGTTAATACAAAGCCTGTACTGAGAGAAATGAGAGCCTACTGTATCTGATAAGCATCTGCTAACAGACCACAAGAAGAGCACAACAGTAAGCACTTCCTCTTTCTTTTATCAGAAGAGATTGTCTCCATGCCTCTCCCTCACCCTCCACTTCTCTGGAAGCATCAAAGGAGTTATGAAATTAATTACAGAGACAGCTGCTTCTTGGCTAAGAACATACCAAGGTCCTGCTCTTCCTACCAGCCACATACAGCATGTGGGATGGGGAAAAGAAAAAGAAGGGAAAAAAAACTTCATAGAGCAACAGCTCATCCACTTCCATTTCTCCAAAGAGATCAAATTTTATTCCTGTTGGTCCTTATGTCAGGCTCAAGGAGTGAAAAAGATGTCTGATTTATGTCTGGCAGGCCTCATGATGAAAAGGCTCCATGAAATTCCTCTCAGATTTAGGATGTTCCCAGAGGGCTGTGCAGCAGAAGTTACAAGGATTTAAGAAAGGAACAGGGAAATAAAGAGGGAAAGGAAGACAAGGAAAAGGAAGAACTAAGGGAGATAAAGAAGCAGTTGAAACAAATAATGTTATTCATTTGCATGCTATGCTCAAAAATCTCAATCTTACTCTGATGTCCTGAGGTAAGAACAAAAATTAAAGGGAAAAAAAAAAAAAAAAGGAAGGTCTTAGGTTGCATTGTTAACATAACTGGTTACACTGAAAAAAAGCTTGTGAGAAGGGAGAGAACTACATGCCAATATATCATAGTCAAGCTGTGTCAACACAAAAAATATTAGATATGACTAGCTACCCCTAACAGAGTATTTCTAGTGCTCTCATTTGCCTTCTAAAGGGGCAGCTGACACTTCAAAACTAGCATCGCCAATGGAATCAACAGGGTTGCAATGAAAGAGACAGGTTTTGGATGGAGATTATGATAAAAGGAGAGCCTGGCTCTCCTTCTGATATCAACAGAGCCTTGATATTTTCCAGCGTGGAGCCCCCAGTGCCCTGGTGAGCTTAACACTGAGCCATTGCCACATGTTTGCTGGCACCGATGGCTACATCCAGTACACACACTTTCAGCCTATTTATTTTAATTTATGCTACAACACTTATTCTCAGAAGAACAAACTTAACAACTTCATTCACACCACACTGAAGCAAACTTCCGTGAAACTAAAAAATACCATGCTGCTGTTCATATTAATGAAGTTATGAAATATTTCATTAGCACATCCTGGAGTATGAATAATTTCTCACCGAATTTCACTTGGCAGCCTCCTTCTCTCATGTGGCCCACCAAGATAATGCATTATCTTTTAACTTCTAGAAAATGGGACTTGCAAAGGATGATTGAAATGCCAGAGTTGTTTATTCTAGAGAGGGTGAAGGGGCTGTGTGACGATAACCTCCAAGTGTGCAAAGGGCTGGTGAACAGATGGGAATGTGCTGCTTCCCATGTGGTTTGTGTATGAAACAGTAAGGAAAAGGATTAGACATAAGGCAAAGATTTCTAAACACAAGGACAAAACAGCACACTGCCTCAGAAGTTTATGTAGTCTCCATCATGGGTAGTCTTTAAAGATTGCTTAGACAAACAACTGAAGCAGTGCACAGTTCAGTGGGAGTCTCCTTGGACTGCATTGTTTCCTAAGTCATCTTTTCATCAATATTCCTGTAGAATTCATACAAGCTTGCCAGATAGGGCAAAAAGTAGCACTAATGGATTTATATATAATGATTACATAGCATGAAGAAGTTGGAAATGCAAAAAGCAGAGAAATGCAGTCTTGTAAATATACAGAACCCCTCTGTGCCAGCAAGATCAGGGACTGCATTTCTGGGTACACACACACAAATACACTCTTCAAAGTGTATGACTGCAGTGCTGTTCTCCCCTTCTAGGCCATCACTAAAACAGGAACTGCAGTCACTTCTCTTTCAGACCAGTGAGTTAACACAATCTGATTTTTAGCGGGGGCAGAGAAAAAGCCACAAAGGCTGCTTCTGAGAGAGGCATGAAGTGTAGGGGGGATGCAGCATTCACCCACAATCCATGAGAAGATGGTACTCCTGCTGGAGCATGTGGATGCTGAAAAGCTGTGATCTGGTGAGAGGCTTGAACAGAGAGAAAGAGAACCCCAGCTTTCAGAGAGAGAGGAAGATAACCCTTGCTTTTATACTAGAACAGCTCACCCTTAAAAACAAAACCCCATGAACTAATGGCCGACAAAAAAAAGCCTTGGTGGGAAAACTGCTTTGCCTGTGGGAGGGACTTGAACATTGCATCAGGTTCTGGGCAGACTGTTACTTGTGAAAATTAGAACCACGTTGGAAAAGTGCACAGAAAATTGTGTCCCATGGAAAAGACCCCATGACATAGCAAGAGAGACTATTTTATGTAAGTGATCTGGTAAAAGATTCTTAGAATGGCAAACTGACTAAAAACCCCATGTTTTGTCTCCCTACATTGTTGCTGGGAAGGAAAGAAGGGCTGAGGGGAGGGGAAGGTTCTAAAGGTTTCTTTTAGTTCTCATTATTCTTCTTTTAACTCTGTTAACAAAGTTTTCTTTATACCTTTTAAGTTTTGAGCCTGTTTTGCCCTTAAGGTGTTTCTTTCCAATCCTTACCTCAACCCATGAATCCCAATAAAATATTTTCTTTCCCCCTCCTCTGGTTAACTACAGCAGAAGAGAATGAGTGAATGATTTCTGTGAGTGCACTGGCATTTTGCCAGCATCAACCCCCCAACAACTTCCCCTGCACGTCACACATCAATCACCAGCTTCTCCTCTGGCTTATCATGGCCTGATTCAGGCAGTGGACAAAAACCCTTTAGTTACTCTACTGATACCCAAAACATGGCACTGCACAGACAGTGATAGTATGGCTCATTTTTCTCCAAAGTATCTGTTATTGCAGAGTTACAAAATTCTTAGGTATGTGTGCATAACCACAGTCCTTATTTCCCTCTGAACCAGTCAAGGTTTGCATTTATTCTCTGAAAAACTTCATTTGACAAGGGGTGGGGGGAGAAGAGTTTGTATGCAAATTAAAATATTTCTAAGAAGTCTTTCTTCTCTTCAGCACAAAAATGAGTGGAAAATCCAGTCAGTTTCAGCCCACATCTTTATTTGATCCTACAATCTTGTTTAACCTGAGTTATTGGAAAGAAATCCAAATTGGAGCATAAAGGTTAACCAGGGATGTGTTCATGATCTCACAACTGTACATAAAACTGAAATTGGTACCACATATCCTATCCATTAGAAGCAGAAAAATGTTCTTCATACTCTTTGGAGTCCACAATAACGCAAAATACCAGAAGCCAGCAGCATCCAATGGGACAGACAGGCATCATCCTGCTGTGTCCTTTCTTCTCTCCTCTGGCTACAAAGTTTTAATGTGTAACCACGATTTAATTATCACCCTTCTCTCCTCTGTCTAAGGCAATGTCAAGAACAGCTTTTATTTCTGGGAGTTTACTTCCCTCTTGATAAACTCTCATTCAAGAGGCAAAGCAACAATCAGAGTTTGACTTCCCCTCTTCACCCCAGACTAATAGTACAATAACTACAGCCAGGTCCAAACCTCTGTTAAAATTAAATCTACCCCTGTGCCCAATAAGTGCCTCCAGCAGGACAAAATAAATCTAGCTAACTATGAGTAATGAAATCATGCTGCAAGAAAATTGAAAATACCTGTCAGTCCACAAGATCAAGTGGTCTCTCTTTTGAACTAAATTCATATATAATCTATAGCCACAAGGATTTTTTTTGGCTCTCCTTCAAACCTACTTCAGCAGCAAAACAGGCTATAGTATTTCTGCACCCACAAAAGCATTTTAAAGTCTTCTTTTAACCTTCAAACCACAGTTCAGAGATGCATCTGACCTAACTCATTTCCTACAGCTTGGCAAGTTTGAGATGCCCCATGCACTGAGCCCAGCCAACACTCAGAGCTGCTGTGGAACCCACCCATCCACCCTCCCCGCTGTCAGAAGCAGCACCCCCTTGTATGGGCAGGGGAGAATCCTGACCACATCCACCCTGCTCTCACTGATTGCTGGTTACCAGTCAGGAATATCTCAGCTGCACAGGGAAACTGCTACAAGTGAGAGGAAAAATACTGAGCTTTCTAACATCACCCAACAGCTCCTGAATCTAATGAAAACTTTTCCACTGTTACAAAAGAGCTGATGTGAAATGGCTCAAATACTTCCCATAACTTCAAAGTTTATTCTAACTAGAAAATTGACTATGAAGCCACTCATGATGTGTAGGATATTTTATGTCGTGTCATTGCAATAATTTTTACTACGGTGTTCGTATAAATATATATGGAGAGAAAGTTCAACTCATTTTTTTACATTGAAAATGTGCCTTACTAGTAAGTTTCCACCCCAAGATGTGGAATGTTCATTTTCCTGGAAAACATGAGGTTAATCCAGCTCTAGAACAGAACACAAAAAGAGGAGAAAACAGAAGAGGAAAACAGCACTCTGTGACATTCAACTACATGATGTGAATAAGTGGGATCTGGGTTACTTAAAACAGCACAGCATTGCCACTTTGACGCATTCACAAATCATGAGCCAGATCCCCAGGAATTCCAAACACGGCTTAAGAACCATGAATTTTACAAAATTAAAATAGTGTGGATTTCCTGTTATTTCCCTATGTGTACTTAAGCCATCATGATCACATTTCAAGCTACATTTCCCTTATGGCACTCTCAGCTAAAAAAAAGATTTCTCCTTTATTTTACTTTCACACTGAACGTGAGATGTTTCTGCACTCACTCTAAGGGCTGGCACCATGGCACAGATGTGTTTGAGAATTAGAGGCTTGGGAGAAGACACCTCTGCTTAGGCTTAGGCCATGTGACTCACCTCTGCTGTTTGCAAAAAATCCAAAATAATGAATGAAACAAGACAGGAATGTTGAAGGAGTAAATCCTTACAGGAATAATCAAGGTTTTTGTTCCTCTGCCAGTCATTGTGTTCAAGCATAAGTTTTACTTGTGTGAAATTACTGCAGTACTAGGGTAGAACTTGTGAAATAAATAACTGTGCCAGAGATACCAACTGAAGTTTTATAGAGTCCTCAGATGACTAGTACCAGCTATAAAACTCACTCTATCTTGTATCATAATAGGTTTCCTGGGAAAGATGTTACAAAAATCCCCAGAGGAAACGATGTGTACATCTGCTCTGCTGACACCTCTTTGTTCCATGCACTCACAAGTAGTTTAATGGCAAAGAAGAGGTTAAAAAACAGCATAACTAAACCCCAAAAATTATTTCCATGAAACTCAATTTTGCTTAGTTAGTAAGAAAATAAACTCTTAATCAACATCAGCATGCCTGTGCTTTTAATTACATCCCCTAACTGTGAGAAGAGCAATTTAGCATCATGCAATACAATATTAGACTGACCTTCAGAATCAAAATTATATTAAAACGTTATCAATTTTCAAAGACTAATTAAGGAGCACCAAGAAGGTGCTCCTTGGTGTGTAAATAAATCTTCTTGCCTCTGGAAGCAGGCCAGTGATTCCCAAGGTGCACAGGCTTCATCCCCTCATCACCTCTGAGTCTCTGCATTTGTCCCCTGCCCTTGCCTTGGCCCTGCCTGCTCCACTCCCACTGAGGGGCCCCAGTCAGAGCTCAGCAGGTTCCTTTGCTCAGCATTCCCAGCAGCTCTCAGCCTTTGCTCCTCTCTCCAGCAGCAGCTCCAGAGAAACCCACATAGGAGAAGGCAGCCCTTCTCCTCCTGTCCCAGAGCAGCAGACATAGAATATCCACAGACCACCTGTGAGCCACCAGACCCCACGCACTCCTGTCATTTCTGTCAATCCATGTCACAGCACAAAGCTGATGGAATTGAACAGTGGTTCACAGCAGCTCTGTGGTCCCTTGGGGACAGGGAACTGTGTCACCCTACCTGTTCCATTTAGGTCAGTGCACTTTGGGATCATGAGCATGGGACAGAGTGCCTTATTGCCACAAAGGAAGGAAGTGATATTGTAGCTTTATTATACAGGAAAATCCAATGCATAAGAGCTAAACCTGAGAACCTACAGATTTCATGTACCTAAATCCAAAAGCCTGTGCATTTCATGTACCTAAATCTCACCAGTGACTCAAAGTTGCACAAGAGCGAGCCTGAAGCAGAGCTGGGGCTGATACTTGCATTAAGAGGCCCAGCCCACTTCTGAATCGGTTTTTATCATCTCCCAAATAATGACATCAGCTGTGTGGGACATCACTTACACTTTGCTCAACATTTTGAAATCTCATTTCTATAATGAAACATCAAGAAATGACATATCTACTGATACAGTGCCTTCTTCATCAGCAAAGTGCTGATTAGCATTTTTAATTGATTAAATACTTGCACAGTTGACTACCATACTTGCATCCAGCCTTCAGAGATGAATCTTGGTTAAATCAGGCATATTCTACATGCTTTCAAAATACAACCAGTTATATGTATTCCGTGACAGCTCAAAAGAAACAAATGCAGTTACTAAGTAATGTCTAGAACAGACAGACAGGTAGCTAAAATATTTTGTGATGGAGAAAATGGTTGGATTTCTCCAGGGCAGCTCCCTCCCCTGAAGTCATTATCACATATGGACATTCTTGTTACATTGAGTGCCTGGTGTTTTCATATTCTGTGAGCACTTTATTCAACTGGCAAACTACAAAAATAAACTATATCACCACCAACCTGGATAGATGGCTTTGAATTCTGTTTTCCTTTTCCAAGACCTGTTACAAGAGACTCTGAATGAGTTATCAACAGGCATGATGAGATAGCACAGCTTGCAAAAAGTACCTCTTGAAGAGGTGATGGCACTTCTGCTGTCCCAGACCATACCAAATTAAACCGATCATCCCTTCAAAACTGTACCCCAAGGCACCTTGCAACTCCAGCAGATGGGCCAGGACTGCACACAGCCTAGAGACATTGTTATGGGCTTTAAATGTTTGTTGAGGGCAAGGCTCCCAACCTGGTATAATGAATTAGCTATAAAGAGCTCTCTGTCCAAATGCAAAAGATAGGACATAGGCTTGTAACAGCTGAGCTTCTGAAAACCAAACCTCATAGAATCTATGAGAAGCAAAGCAGAGACTAAATCCATGCTGGCAGTAAAGCCCTGTGAAGACACTTTTCTAATAACATCCTCATTCCCCTAAGCTGCCAGAAGCCAGGCATGTTTGAAGAACACAGAAAAAGTTCCAAAGCCAGATCCACTTAGTCCAGAGAACAGTAACATAAAAATACTCAGTGAACAAACTCAGTGACCTGAAGAAATAAACAAGGTATTATTATTAATTCTTTTTTGATCAAGAGATTTATTTTCACTTTATCTAAGTAGAATTGAGCAAAATCCCTTCCTTTCATCAGTTATTTCAGTCCATTTGCACAAGACATCCTAAAGCAGGCAGATATAATTACACAAGTAAAATGTGAGTAGTCCATGTCAAGGAAAACACAGTTCTCCCATCTACTTATTGGAAGCTAGGGTCACACACTGATGGCCTGATTATGCACCCAGACAAAAGAACTGCTTTAACCCATGTAAACTGCTCCACAAACCAAGTCAGACATTTCCCCATTTCTCATCTATTTTTTTTTTCTCTCTCTTTTTAGGGAAGACTTCAGGGGTTTGTTTTCCTCTTCCTTGACTTTGCATTTGTTTAATTCCTTCACTTGGATTATAGAAACTGTACTATGTTAAGAGAGCTCAAGTACAAGACTCAAAAGACCATTCCTCTTGTATGGACTTGATGGATGTACACCTGAATCCTCTCCAGCTACTGAATTGTTCAAATGATTTGTGACAGTAGATATGGTTCTGCATGTGCCTAGAACCCTTAGGAAAAACCCAATATATTATTTACAAACAAAGCATCCATGTTTTTCCTCAGAATTATAAGGATTCTTCTAATGGAAGTGCTGAGGTTGACTAAACTAGCACAGTTTATCAAATGGCAGCATCACAAACATGAAAGCTCTCCAGGCACTATATTTAGGCTCAACGAGCATCAGACTGCAAAAAGTCGCCAAAGTGGAAACATTGATTGTACCCCATTCCAGATGCTATTAATGTTTCTGCTGCCAGTCAAGCCAAAGCTGCTCTCTGCAGAGGCTCAATCAGCTGACATGATATGGCTGCAGATGTTCCAAAACATCTGTTGTTTTTAAAAAAAGTAACTTTGTGAAAACTACAGATGTTTTTCACCTTACTATTAAACAGCTCTTGGCTGTAGAGTCCACTGTGTGTTCTTGTGGCCAGTGACCAGTTATGCAGTATGGGAAATTAACCAAAAAAAATAATAACAGGATTTGCAGCAAGTAAAACAGATAGTCACAAATCTACCTATCCAGCCTATTCCGTTCTTAGAATAGCAAAAGGGATTGCCAAGGAACCAGAAAATACATTTGCTGAATCTTTGGAAACCCCAAATCATAGAAAAGGAGAGCCAAAGCAGCTTTCTTTACTACATGATCACTGACTGAATTCTGTGCTCAGACTTCAGTGCTCCCTTCTACAAGAATAAGTAGCTTTCATCTGGCAGGGCTGAAATCCCTAGTTTGGATTCACCATGCAAGGCTGACCCGCTTAGCATGGTCTTCAAAGTCTCCAATGCCTTAGGTTTGCCCTGAACACTTCAGGGGTAGACTTTCCAACCAGGATGTGCAGTCTGACAGAAACTCTGTTCAGACTGTCCTGCCTTCCCCATATCACTAGATGGGAAGAAATCATGGAACAACCCACATGTGGAAAAGATTACTTGGATTATTAAAAAAAAAAACACGGCAGAGTTGCATCTTTGGCTGATAGAAACAAATGTAATTCCATTAACTGAGTATTTTACCCTCCAGGAGATCTATAACTATAAAAACTTGCACCAAATAATACCTCACCACAGACAGTGAGGTTGTTCACAGATGTCTGTCACTGTCTTTTAATAAGAAGGCAGTAAAAGGAGAAAAGCTGGCAATGCTGAGGGTCTGAATCTGAAGGAGACAGAACCGTTTTTTCTTTAAACAATGAAAAATATTGAGCTCTAACTTCAAAAAAATCTTTTTATTGATAAAAGTTGGAAGACAGAATGTAGGCTGAATTTTATCCCTATCCTAGCACTATATGGGATAGTGGTATTTGCCTAGGTACTTTCAGGTGTGTGATTTAAGAATCCAGCTTAGGCACCTTGCTCCACTGTGCACTCAAGGGGGAAAGACAGGAGCTCCTGGAGACTGAGTCAGAACAGCTGATTTGTAATCTGTCAAGGCATAGGGGCTCCCCCTTCCTTTGCATTCTGAGAGCACAACTTCCACAGGTAAGGAGCAAAACCACCCATCCTCTACCTCTTATTCCAAGACTCCTGAAGGAAGAAAACCAACTGACTGGCTGTGCCAAGCACCCTGTCACTTGTAAGCACTCTAAGGAGCCTCTCAAGGGGAATTGACACTGGGATATTGAAAAATAACTCACTGCAATTGGCAAAGGCATAAGTACCTCTACCTATCTCTACTGCAGCTTTTGCCAAGCCTTATCTCTATGATATTTCCCCATCATTTGAAGATGTGCTTTGATGTCAATAGCAGAGAGGTAATACACAAATTGTTATCACTAATCACTATTAATTATTTCTTATAGGCAGTAATTTGAGAAAAGCTGCTAACATGCAATTAATACATGCAGTTTTTAGACTTTAACAGAGAATTGTAGCTCAGCCTAGGAGTTTAATTCATGAAAGATAACAGGATCCAGGAAGGAAGAACTTAGACCACGAGTCATTGTCTACAACAGGTGGAAGAAAAGGTATCAAAATACCCTCTCACCTCAGGCAAAACAGACAGACTTCCTCATCGCTTTGGCAGAGCACAATGGAAGAATAGAGGCATAAAATTAATTGGAGTTTCTTTGTAAGGTTAAAAGTACAAGAATTCACAAACATAGAATTTTAACTGTGACGGTAAAACAGGGTTTGGTTGAAAGTATCCCAATAATTAAGACTGTTGGCCATCCACCTATAACCCATTTTAGGCTTAGTACACTCTTCCCAATCCAGTACATGTTTAAACATTGGCAATATTTTCTCTCAATGAAGCCATGAAGACACAGCAGAATTCATGTTGGACATCAGCCAGAGAAATTACAGGATGAGGTACTAGTGTTTTGTGAAATGAAGACAAGAGGTATCTTATTTCCCTCCAAGACTATTGCATATCAGTCTAAAAAGTTATAGAATTAGGGCTTAGCAGTAGAGCAATCCAAATGAAACACATGATGCAGCTGGCTTTGTGATTTCTGTTCTTGGCCAAAAGCTTTTTTTTGCTAAATCAGCCATTTCTTGATAATTAAAAGCCTTCAGCCAGTCATAGCAACAGATTACATAATCCAGGTGCTTGACATTCCTACAGGACTTCTTCTAAACCTTAGCAAAATACAATCAACACATTTTTTTTCTACCAGAACCCACAATAGATCTGTCTTCCAAAAGGAACTTACTGTTACTAGAGCTTAAGTTTGTCAGCAACTACATATTAAAAAATGCCTGTGTTAGAGACAAAATGTTTTTCATTTCTTATTCCCATCAGCACTGAAAGGGGAGGCTGTGCCAGTGGAGCAGAAGTCAGTGATTGGATGTGGTCTCCTCAGTCTTTGTGGCTAGACCAGGGGAATGCACAAGCTGTTCTGACTAGTTCCATGCTAAAAGAAGGATTTAGCTTGCATATATTAAGTATTTCATTTGTAGATGAAGATAATGGGTAATAAGCTGCACTCTTCTTTCCAGTACTTTTCTAATTTAAGCTTTTCATGTGAAGGAACCAATGTATGCATTGTACATATTCCTTGTGTTTGTCCATGTCGGGTAGAAAGATATGCTGTGAACCAAAAGGAGTTTTCTTGAAAAATAAGGAAGCATTTCCTAGGAACCTGCAGGTTACATACTCCTACCTATGCCTCTCTTTTTTTCTTTCTTTCTTTCCTAGCCCACTCCCCCTCTTTTTCCCCCCCATCCTGTTTGCCTTTGTGTTGGCATGAGCAGGTTTAAGAAGGAAGAGCTCACTTGCACCCTTACAGCAAACCAGCCATAATCAGGCACTGTTGCAAGAGCAACAGAAATCCTCAGAAGCCAAAACTGGTCCAGCTCAGCCCCCCAGAGCACTCACCACAGCCAGGAGAGACTGACAGTCTGCCAGCTGCAGCACTGGGCAGGCAGCAGAGCTGGGCTGGAAGGACCCCACGCATTCCCACAAGAAAAGGTGACCAAAAGGGCTGCCACACTCACTCTGGTGACACCAGCCCCTGCCAGTCTTGCACCCTTCCCACCCACATGCTCAGCTTGCTCCCAAAAGTACTTCTGCCAAAACACTCCCAAGTACACACACTCTGCACCTCTTTGTCACAAATATGGGCTTCAAAAATTAAACAGATTTAATCCTGCTCCAAGAATTAAAACCCTTCTGGGGGGTTCTCTCATTTTCTTTGACTTCACCATGCACACCTCTGAGCTGTCTGCAATGTAATAAGGGGAAATTAATGCTAGACTGCCAAGTTCTCGTGTCTAACAGAAAATGTGTACTACTTAAAGCAAAAGAGTGGGGGTGGCAGGGGTGGGAGCAAAGACTGACATACCTACTCTGAAAAGTCCTTTGCCTCCTTTTGCTTACCTGCCAGAGCTGAACTGTTGGGGCTTTGTGTTTCCTGCTGTGTTTGATGACTTCCCGAACACCAAAAGCACTCAAAGGAATGCAGCTCAGGGCTGTTTCAGGTGTTATTTATGCCACCAGCTATTTAAAGGAAATCAGAGGAGCATGAGGCCCTGAACTCAGGCCTTGGGTCTTGCAAGGTAAGAAATCTTCAGTTCTCTCTTAAATAACAGTAACCTCAAAGGACTTAGAATTCTTATTGTTCAAGTCAGTGGGAGTTCCAACATTGAGTTTTTTGCAAACATGCTCAGGTCCTAGGAAGTAGTTAATTAACATCTCTCCAGGAAATCTGAAAATTTCCTCTCTCATGAATTTCAGCAGAAGTTTCTTGAATGATTCTCAGATTTCATGTCTGCATATCCAGTCGTAGGCAAGACTCGATCTCCACTGCCATTGCTTTTCTTTTTTGGCCAGACATTTGTCTTTGTAAGCCTGGGAGAACTGTGTTTAGGAGTAAATATTGTGAGACCAGCAAATTCTCTCTCTGAAGAAAAAGCTTCATGAATAAGTAGAAACAGCATTTTTTACTCTAGCTTTGTTTTCATAAATTAAGAATTAGGGTTTGGAAACCTGAATCAGAAGTGTTTGAACTTGGATTTTCCCACCTCTCCTTCAGTCCCAGGCAATATTCTTGCTTGGTTTGTGTTATCTTTGGGTAAAACACTGGCCCCACTGAACTCAGTGGGAACACTACCATTTATTTCAGCAAGGCCAGCACTTCCTTTCCAGTCTCTTGGAAGCTTCTGTGGGGTACAAGCTGTGCAAGCTTGCCTCAAACAACAATTATCTGTACTTCTCTCTGTAAATCATTGTGACTTCCCAGCAGTATTGAAACTGAAAATGTTTCTGTTTTGTGTCTCTCCTTAAGCTGTGTTAATTAATTACCAACTGATAGAGGATTGCAGGAAACTCTCATGAACTTCTGATGAAATAGAAGATATGCCTTTAAACAGCACTAAAGAAACCATTGAGACCTTCCAACAGCCATGACAACTTGCAAACAGCCTTTTTTCCAGACCACATGAGAAACTGAGAAGATTCCTTCCCACCCATGGTCAACTACTGTCTCTCTCAGCAGCAAAGGTTTTTGAAAGGGAGCACCCAGGTCAGAGGTCCAAGGCCACAGAGCACAAGCAGCCACACCAGAGAGTGTGGGAGGGAGGCTCCACTCACACAAACCCCAGCCGCTACTTCCAGGGAACTAAAAGCCTGTTTTGCTGATCAAACCCAGAAAACAAAACAGTTTGAGACTGAAATGGATTAAAAGTTGAGAACACAGCTGGTTCAGGGCAGCTAACTAGGCACGAAGTTGATGCTGTTACAATCTATCACAAAAGTGACTCGCAGTGGAAAATAATTGCTCCATCCAAGCGTCCAAAGCATTGGGATAGCTGTGGCATTTCTCACTTATTTATGTAGCAGGAGAAAAAATAAAAGCCTAAAATCACTGTTGTTGAGTTCTGCTATCTACTGTGCCATCATCCAAAAACACTTTTCAGAAGTCATCCTTCAATTCAGTCACCCCAAAACCAGGGTAAGCACTGAGCCTCCAATTTCATTTGTCTCATCCTCAACCACAGTGACCATCTATTCTCACTTCCAAATTACAGTATTTTTGTAGCAAGTGATTTCTCCCCACTGAAAAGGGGATATACAGCCCCTCATTTTTACAAGCAATCACCTTATTCAGTGGCATTTTCACAGGGCTCAGTGCAATTAAATTTACAGTTCGCGGTGATCTCTGAACTGTCAGGTTCAGTTTAGTGCCTGCTTAAATTAGTTCTACACCACAAGATGCAAGAGGATGTTAAAACTTTTCAAAACTTCTCCTCTCCCCTCTGCAAAATATTTTACCTGCTTAAATTAGTTCTACACTAACAAGACAGGCTTGAAGCCTGAAACTCAGTCACAAAGTTGAAAAATCAGACATCATTGCAAAAAACCAAACAGACAAAAAAATAAAAAGAATACATACATATCAGGCAAAAAAAAAAAAAAAAGTTGCAGATCCTCTTTTATGGCAGAAGAACAATATTCTCTATGTGAAGTAAGTTCCTGGTCTTTGCACCAAAAAGCAAGACCAGTGAATTGGACACTATCAAGTTCAGAACCATCAATGACAGAAAATGTTAAATCCAAGTTACAATTTAGGCATAAAAACCTGCAGAGATTGATGGGATTCAAACAAAATTACAGGTGCAAGAAAATTCCTCTGAAATTTTATTTCTACTCCAAAGAAGTAGCTTTCATGAAACATCCACTTCTCCTGTACCACAGGCACTTCTACCACCCAGGCAAAGGCTGCAAAGATAACCAGACCTCTCCCCCTCATCCACACATGTTTTCTGTGAGTTTCTAGTTCTTAAGTTACAATATATTGTAAAGGAAAAAAGGTGAGATGCTAACTCTGAAATACCGACTTTTAAATACTCTAGAAAAAATATCATTTTAGTGTTCATATACTCCAAAGCCCTCATTTCCAAATACCATTTAAATTCCAAGCACCAGCAGTGACTGTGAGAGAAGTTCTTCAGTATTGGAAAGCAATTATTTTTTCTGAAAAGCCATGGAAAATGACACATCCATATGATACATACATGTGTGGTGTGAATACATGCTTTTTCGCAGGTTTGAAGCAGCATACACTGAAGTGTGACAGAGTACAACATTCCCTAGCACTGACTGTGAATATCATATAACAGCTTTTCAAAATCTGTCTGGACAAAACTCTGGAGAATTAACTGCACAAAACAATCCTGCTTTGGCACATGTGTTCAAATGAGCCTTCATAGTCCCTTTCCATCTGTAATTTCTGGGATTTTGCAACTGTTTAGGGATTCTAGATTCACAAATTCCTTGGCCAAATTGGCAACAGGCTGCAACAATTTCGCACCCTTAAATCAACTGCAGACCGCAGGCCCCTCTGGGAGAGGTACAGGGGAATTAGTGTACCTGAGAACTAACCCTATAAGAGGATAAGGTGCAGAGTCAAGGTCTTCAGACACCTCCCATATCCCTCCAGTGATGCCAGCACAGGAACACGGGTGTGACAGCAAGGTTTGGGTTCAGCATGTCTGTCAGTGCTTCAACACAAATGTTTTGAACTTTCCAAGAACAAAAGCATTTTACAAAGAAAGGAAGTGGTGTTTCTGCAATATAAACTCAGACATAGTTATTGTGCTGCACTGATACATTAATTGACCCTTATTAATGAAATACTTATCTAACATAACTGAAGGATCCAATTTGTTTTATGACAACTTTTATGCCAATAAAAGCTGTGCTTTCAGAGGTGCAAAGGAAATTAAAACATTCAACAGAAGTCATTATAGAATTATGATCATCTTTAAGGTTAACTCTTTGCTGTGCAGAATTCTACTCATCTGATGAAAGGGGCATTAGAAAGGAAAACTCAGCACCTCTATGCAGAAGGTTTTCCCCAGCCCTAATGCCCAAGAGGGGTAGTTTGACATTGCTTACAGATTACAGGGGATTGTTCAAGTCCTTATTTATCCCAATCTCTCTCCAAAAGGACTCCTCACAACAAGCCCCACATTAACACATGCTGTATGTCAGGGGTGCCTCTGTGGGGTCCACAGTTGCAGCATGCTCTCCCCAAATCCCCTCCTGGGGTTCTGTACCTAACTCAACTCGCATTAATATCACTTCATGAGCAGAAACTTCACCCCAAAGCACTTCACTCCATCTCCTCAGGGCTTCATTACTTCAGGGTCCAGAGCACATTTCATCAATTATATTGGAGCAAGAGAGCACCAACCACAACTTTCAAGTAACTTCTCTTCATAGCTGCTTGCACAATGGCCTCTGGAACCAGGTAAACAAAGTCTGTACCAGGTTTTAGAGGGCCTTTCAACTAGGAAGCAGAAGAACTATCAGTTTCATTAATCAACAGCAGTAAGTTTGGTTCATTTTGGCTTAAATACATTTCACACATTCCCTCTTCAGTCTAGCTACATAATAAAGAAATGTAAGACTATGGAGACTGATAGATGAAATCAGTCCCAAACACAGTAGATGCCCACAAAACAGTACAGAAAAAGGGAAAACATGCATTGAAATATCCTCTAACACTCACAGAAAATTGTGCAGCAAGGACTCTCCAGTCTGAGGCATTTCCTTTGCATTTGTTTTTTTCTTCATGAATGATGTGAAACTCCTTTTTGGACCATAAAAGTTTTTTCATAGTCACTTAATCTTTCAGTAGGGAAGGCCACAGTTTAACATCACATTATGGGAATAACTCACACTGTTTGCTTTGAACTTCTCACTTCAGTTATATAAGTTCTGTTAGTATCAACTACTCAATTCAAGTCACAGCACAGAAGCTGATCTATTCAGGCATACTGAAGTTATAGAAATGTGACTTCTGTTCCTTAGTTAAAGAAAAAAAACCAAAACAAAACCATACATACAAAGTGGGTGCCTACACAAAATAAAACAGGCAGGAGGGACTTGTGATATGGAAAATCACAATATGGAAATAAAATTAAATTGTATCACACAGTACAGTACATGTCCTTGGCACATGGAAGTAGGCAGTAAAACACTAGAGTGTAAAGGTGCAGACAAGTTATTTCCTTTCCCTACTACATTTTGATGCCATAAAATAAAATTAAAGGTACTTTTCCATTGCTATAAATACCAAGAAGAGAAACAAAGAATAAGATTAGTATAAGAATCATCTTTATAACTAATGTATTACTTAAACACAGCTGTAATATTCTGTATGCCAAACATTAAGAGGGAACAGAATTTGAATCAAAATTAAATGCATTCAGATGACAAAAAACACTGTCTCAAGAGAGCCCACAGTCTGTTGCTTAGAATAGGGACATAAAGGTGTCCTACATATTTGTTCATCAGATCTTAGCGTTTTTCCTGGAACTTAAATAAAAAAACCTGAGACAGTGAATAAAATTAGAACACAACCAGAAAAACATGTAAATGCAGGATCTCTTAGCTAGCCCACCATGCAATGCAGCCCACCTCATAAATTTTAGCTTAATAATACTTTTGTATATGATGATATGGGTTATTGGTCATGGGGTATTAACACAATGATGCCTGCAAATGGGAATTTTACGATCTCTTAAAATGCACTTGTCACTTCACTTGGTCCAATTCATTGTTCCTTGCTGTTATGGATAATTATGGGTGCTGACATATATTAGGCAAAATTACAATTGATGTGAGCAGGGATTTTGATGAAATGAGCCCTGTACTGTTGTTCTATTTCATATAAATTGGTGCTAGACTACTAGGAAAAAGTAGCCCAAACAACAAACAAATCCAAAACCTCAACACCTGTTCCCATTCCTGGTCCCAAAGAAATCACATCAGCAGCAATGCTTTCAGTCACTGTCAGTGAGTTTTGGGTTCAGCCCTGCACTTGGTGCTGAGCAATGCTAACAGACAAAAGCAAAGGAGCCAATTTTTTTATTCAAGGATGTTCTCCTGAAATCTGAGGTCACTGCTTACTTAAGATATCTACAGGGATGAAGTCATTACACAAATATTGTGAGATTGCAGTACTCTGCACCAGCTTGAGTTTGAGCCTAGGTGTTGTAATATTTCCTGTTCAGTGTAGAAAACTCTGCTTGAGCCTAATTTGCCATTAGATTTGACTTTGGAGTTGAGAGCATGTGTCCCCCACCATCCCATCCCCTTTGTAACCCAAGCAGCCTGTGTTGGAGGTAACACATGCACTGCATGTGGCTCAAGCTGCTAGCCAGCAGGAGGATGAATGTATTTACTTACACTCCCTCAAAAGTTATCTTCTAGAATCTGTTTTTTATGTGGCTTGGTAGTCTTCCAAGTGCAAAGGATTAAATCACCAGGAAGTGCTATCTTCCCATTTTCAATTCCTTTTTAAAATGTGTTTTTTTGAGATGCCATCGGATATCAGTAGTGATGCTTGGCAACATTACATATTGCTATTTAATTGCCTTAAAAACTATTTCCCTGGTAGCATCATTAATAATACTAAGTCTAAATTGGATTAAGCACTACACTGCTATAAAGTTAATTCACTGTGATACTAATGAAATGTCATGTGAGGCTTCCTGTAAATCCAGCTAAACAGTCACTGCCAAGGGTCATTAAATCAATGGCACATTCAGCTATTCTGCTTAGAAAGTATTGTTTTAATTGCTAGCAGGTGATTTTCATTAATGCAAGCATCTTCCATTTTACTGACTTCTTAGGTCTGATGGCAATAGAGCCTTTTGTAGTTCAGTAATGACAATACTTTTACACTTCTAGGAAAGAAATGAAGTTCACTCAAGAAAGTGGTTGAACAGGAATGGCAAAATTTCAATCAGACTATTCCACTACCTATTTATAAAACACCCAAGCAAAAGACCTGCTCTGCTGCTCAAGCAGGTCAGCAGGTTTTGGCATCAACATCATTAGAAGCAATGTGAAATGCTACAGATCTGCAGCTCCCACAGGAGATTTCCCATTGGACAGCCAAGTTTGAAAATTCTCAGCACTAGCTTACTCAGGTAGAAAACAGCAATAACACTTCCTTGCCTTTGTGAAATATTTCTAATTCACTGGGGGAAGGAGTGCAACTGACGCTGGAAGTGCTGGACTCAAACACTGCTAAAAATGTTTGCTAAGTGGTTAAAAGTATGCCATGATCTTGACCTGCATATCACGCTGTTTTCAGTTTATTTTTTATATTCTGAGAGGGGAACTGTCTTTAAATTCAGTTTTGTCTGCTATTCCCATTGGGGTTTTGCTGCTGTCTTATTTTTCCAAATTATAAGCATGTGAAAATCAGCCTTTCTAGAGTATACTTTGGCTCTGAGCTTTGTTCATAGCAACAATTCAAAATCTGAAGATCTTGGCTCCAATCTTAAACAGATTCTCAGATTGCAAACAATTGGGGCAGGGGTGAGAAGGAAAACCGCTTACTTAAACAGAGAGAAAAGGTAAACAGGAATGCCCAGAGAAACTCAAGACACACACACACACACCCCTACACAGCAGCTGTTACACTTTTCAGATATATAAGAGATGATACAGGCCAATTTACTGCACAGAAGATAAGTGGGGAAAGGTAGGCTTAAACAAAGGTGAAGTGGTTTCACCCATTTCTGAGACTGCAGGACATTACACAATTCCCACGACTAAAGCTATGTCTCAGCAGCTCCCAATTACCTTAACAGCAGGCACAGGATGATGCAGTTAAACCTTGCATGTGGCCTGAGAAGATTGTGCACACCTGTAAATCAGCATTGTTTGATCCAGAAGCTGGTGAGAGTCTGGTAGCCTTCAGTTCCAGCAGCCTCTTTTGAATGTCCAGGAATGGAACATTTCCCAGAATCTCAGCATTGCTTACTCCTATGCTAGTTAGAACTACTGGACCTGCTCTCTCTCTCTCTCTCTCTGCACAGTCATCTGGGCAAGGCAAGACAGCTTTTGGAACATAGTCATGCTCTGCAGCATCTGCATGAACTTGGGCAGATCTGAGGTTTACAGAGCCCCTCTTTCCAACCAGCTATAACAGAAACAGCCAAGGCTTGCTGTGGTACAAGGAAAACCATTGCCCACTTACTGCACATAAAAATCTGAGTTCTGATCTGTGTTCAGCCACATACACCTTCAGATCTAAGGGAGGCAATAAATTATGGAGTAGAATTTAAGAATGTACTTATCACTGCTGCAGCACATGTGGCATTTGAGAGGGCCACAACACACTATCACCACACCATTTCAGAAAGCTCCAACCCACACACAGTAACACCATACCTCATCAGAAGGCTTCAGGAATCTGCCCATACACAGTAACACCTTACCTCTTCAGAAGGCTGCAAGCATCTGCCCTCCTTGCTCTTTAGCCCAGCCTTTTATCCCCTCCTGTTGATGCCCTGCACCTGTGTGCCCTCTGCTCCCTTTGGTGGTTGGGCAGTGCCCCTGGGCACTCCATGGCTCATTGCTGTCAGTGCTGCTCACCTGCTGCTCACAGCTGTGCCCATTGGGGATGAGGCTGGGCCAGCCCCATCCCAATTACCACAAACTGTGTGCCTACACATCACCACTTAGTTATTTCGATCCATATATTCTTTATTTTTGGTTCTACATTAGATAAAAGGATGTAATTCAATCTGAGTATCTTGTGAGGATTGGTGGAAGAAAGCAGAATTTCACCCCATTTCAGTGAAACTACAAAATCCACATCTCTAACAGGGAGGTCAACAGGGCAGAAGCCTTACTACCACTAAATTTCAGCTGTGAATGCTCCTTTCTTCTTAACAGCTCTTCTGTATAATAGTTTTCATCCAACTCAAGGCAAGAATAGAGCCTCATTTCAAAGAAACTCGATTCAGGGTCATTTTCTGTAATGACATCACTTTAAATCTTGCTAATCTGACACATAAAATCATTGCTAAAAATCTCCCTTTTGTCTCCAAGATATTCTTCAGCAATACTTACTCTACCTGGCAGCATTCTTTCTCTTCTCTATGACCCTGCCTTCCCAAAGCACAGGTAATGCAAACAAGCTGTAAATCAGAAAGATTTACCAGTCAGATCTCATTCTACCTCTCTCTGGTTTGTAGCCAGATTTCCCAGTGGGAGGTCAGAGCCACTGGGCAATTCTTAGGAGCAGGTAAAATATCCCTGAACCACCTGTGGAGGATTTACAATTAAGAACCAATATCTTCTCCAGTGAAAATCTAACTCTTCTGTTAAGCAACAGGACACAGACCTTGCTTCCTATCCTCACATCCACTTGTAAACTTTCAGGGATATTTTAATTTTACACATAATACTTGATTTTTAATATTTTTAGGGATTTTCCTACAAAGGTGCAGATTAGCCCCGAACACCATAGTCTGAAATCCTCTCCTACTTTTTTTTTTTTTTTAATAATAGAAGTCCTTCTGTTTAAACATCTGCCCTCTAATTTTATAAATCAACTGATGGAGGTCACAGTTTTCCTACAGCTGAAGTCCAGTTCATGTCAAGTACAGCAAAAGTATCTCAGGGACTGCTGTGGCTGTTTTTACAATTACTGCAAGCTCTCTGCTGGCCTGTGGATGTTTAGCTTGTCTCCTGAGCAGTCAGTATAGCCTCTTGTTATAAAGAGGGCAAACTGAATGACAAGGAAGTCAAGGACACTATAAAGGAGACTGAAAACAAGCTGCTTGGCACTGATTTTGACACCAATACTCCTGGATGCAGAGGGTGGCTGTAGTGCAAATGTAACATCTTTGCCTTAGCTTTTACTTTATGGAGCTGTTAGGTTTAGCTCATGCTTATAAAAGACAAGCTGATTCTCTTTATTGATTTGTATACACATATATATGCCTGCTCACACTAGGAAAGTTAATTCATAAGATTCTAACCACTCAATTTCAGCACAGTGCTTTAATCTAGAAGTCCAGATGAGCTGAGTTTCCTTCTGATGAAACCTATACAATGGCAGTGATGCTCCTATTCTCTCATTCTTTCCACAATGTACATTTATACCAGACTTTAAAAGCAGTTATAGCATTCAGAATAAACACATCTATTTGCGTCCTGTGCTGCCTCTTCTTCATTTCTCTATAGTAATTATTCTTTCATCATGAATGGCTTATCAAACATCAACTCCACGTCTCTCCAGAAAATTAAAGGCTGTATATCATATAATCAACTACTCCACTGTCATCATAAACTACAAGGAGCCAGTTGTTCAGGATGTCGTCCAGCCTCTGACCAGAGGCAAGATGAAAGCTGAACTCTGACCTGAAGGAGTGATTGAGAATATACTGTTTGTCACTGTCTAAGGAAAACGTGAAATGCCTCCACTGGCATCCAGACTTGCTAAATTTAGTTCCATGCTGAAGTCCTGAGATTAGTGAAACCTTTCAAAGGGGAGATGATAGTGCTTTGTGTTTTATCCAAGAACAAAGCTTAATCATGTTCCTCCCTAGGGGACCTTACAGCACATTTCTAAAAAAATAAAATTCTGGCTGTGTAAATTTGGACAGGAGACAGCCATTTAGATTTTTTGCTCGTATAACTGGGATCAGCAACCTAAGTGTGTCAGTTCAGGAATTCAGCCTGCTAAAACACTCCATCACAATATCTGGCAGTTTACCTTCAGATAATTATGGTACTCTCTGTATGTGCTTTCAAACACTGCCCTTCAATGCATTTCACACATTTCTTATGACGCAGGAGGAGCTGAAGTTATGAAAACATTTGAGTCAGAACTGAAAGGTGGTGCTGCTGCTGCAAATGACTGGCAATACCTGTCAGCCCGTGCTGGGCTTTGACATAATTTCCAAATGCCCCACCAAGAAAATGAAAATGCAGCACCTCCTCTAAAACAGCAATTCTTGGCAGCCTCTCTTGCCTGACCTTCTTCATTTTCACTCCCCAGCACATGCTAGGAATGAGGTAGTGTGGTGCTCTCCACCCCAGATTTCATTACCTTTTCAGAGGGGAGCCTGCCAATCATTCTACACCAAAGCTTGTCCTCTTAGCACCTGCCTCTGATCTGTTTCTTGCACCTCCATCTCTGAAATGACTGGTGTTAACTTGTAGCTCAGGATCCACTGCTGTAAAACGTGGAGTTCAAGTCAGAGATGAAAGTTTAATGTATTTGTTGCTTTTCCTCCCACACAGACAAGGTCTAAGTCAATGGTGAAACAGCAAGACTTAACGATTTAGGAGCTTGATATTTATTCATCTGCCCTGCCTCAGCTTGCTTACGGGGCTTCAGCCTTCATCACTGAATGTAAAGGGAAGCCTAAACTCTCTTCAAAAATCCTGGACACACAGCTTTAGAGGGCATCTTCTCTGTGAGGCAGTCTGTGTGAAGCTTCCCAAAGAGAAATTTCATTTACTTTTTTTCTTCCTAATTGAGCCCAGTGTTTTCAGCTCAACCCAGAAACTAGGAAACATGTATATAAAAAAAATCTAAACTGTGTAAATTTTAAGGCATTAAGCCCATTATAACTGAGTATTAATGCTTGCTTCCCCTTCTTTCTCCCTGCCGGCTTATTTGAGTGCATACTGCCGACACTGCAATGTCAGCATGGGCAGCACTGACTCACAGCAGTGTCACAGTAAGAAACTCTACAAAATACACACCCTTCTGCACATTTATGGCACGAGGACTAACGCTGTGTGGCCCTGTGACACTGCAGGGGCCAGTCAATATGCATGAATTTGAAGGACTAGATATCTCCAAATATCTAATGTTATGAACCAAACAAATGGCCCAAGGTCAGAGACAAAGTCACTTCACTGTGAAATGGAGGTTAAAGAGTACTGACTAAATTATTTGAGCTGACCACCCTACCATGCTTCATTTCACATCCTCTTCAGGAGTCATTATATATTTCTTCAAGTGCAGCATAAAATTTGCTGCATTCAGTGCCTAGTTTTTATTCTCAGACCATATTTATCAAGTCTGTAAACCAAGTTTTATCAGCACTCCCCTTTCCCACAAAAGAAACAAAAAAGAAAGGAAAGGGTATCTTCTTCCCCATAATTAAATACATTACTAATTTTAAACAGATTTTTTTTTTTAATCAGAGCAATAAAAGATGATCTTGCCAGACTTGTGTTTGGAATGGCATTATCGGTTTGGTGAACTCTTTAAAGATATTTCTGATAGAAGAAGCCATTGCATGATATAACGCTGTATGTAGGAAACTACTTCATTGCCTAGCAATTCCCAGCTGCTTCACCATTAAGTTTTTAAACGTCATTTCTCTGTTTGACAAGCTCAGCAAAATCCGCAAGCAACAAAACTGAGCCGGTTCAAAGTGACTTACACTGTGAAATGTTTCTAGCTTTCCACGTATCAGCATAATTACAATATTTTTCTTTCTCTCCTTGCAGTTTTAATTACAACATTAAACTGTTTTATAAAAAAAAGAATGACAACAAATAAACAAAAATTTAGATTATGTGCTTCACAGCTTATTGTAATGCAATTGCACCTAGATGACAGCAGCTGATATTCCCTCTGGCAATAGTTTAACCATAATAGGGGAAGAATGAATGCATATTTACTTTACTGACTAAATCAGAGCCTCAATATTGACCAGGCACTATTTGCTAATTCCAGGCTTCAGCAGTGAGACCACAACCTTGCATATCACTGAGCTGACTGCTCGAAAAGGCAACAGAGCCTAAGTTACTGGGGTACTAAACCTCACAGATCACAGCACACACCTCCAGTGCAAGCCCAAAAGACCTTCCCATCTCCCTGTTTTCACCCTGGTGTCCTATTCCTCATACCAGCACCATCCTATTATTTCATGGCACAGCTTGTATCCAGTGCAAACTCCATATCCACCACTCTTCACTTCCCCATGTGGCTTAAAAGAGCAGTAGATGGTGCATAAAGCCACAAAGGAAAAGAAAAAATATTAAGATAGACGGGGTTTGGAATCCAAGTTGTTGCTTCCCATCAATAAATTAACACCATTAGCAGTCAATTTTAGTTTCCTCCTTTTTGCCCCCTGTATGGGGTGAGTAACAGTGTTGTACCAGAACAGAATGTGCAGATGGATAAATAAAGGAATGAGAAGAACTTCATCTTATGAAGAGAGGTGCTCAGAGCTAACTGTCTGAAACTGAGGGATGACTTCCTGATCAAAGATACAGCTCCCCAGTTCAAGCAGTATGTTTTTTTATAAATGTGCACTAAGCATTCATAAAAATTCATTAATGGGAGCTACATGATCAAGAAAATAAGGTTAGAGCAAGGCAAAGATTTGCAGTGGTCAATTCATCTGGCATTGTCAATTCATCTGCAGTGGTCAATTCATCTGGCATTGTTAGCAACTTCTGTGCAAGCAGTCTCCCTTTTTAAAGACAGACTGACCTCATGTTACAACAGCATTTTAGTTTTCTGAGCTCTCATGCATGGGTTGCTGTGTTACCACATGTACTACTTTTTTGTACATGACATGCAACTGGTTAGATAATTTGTTCTCTGGATCTGTATAACATTTGGGCATGACCATTCCCACAGGCAAGAAATATAACAGGACCAAAAAAAATCATCCAAAGAAAGAAGTGATCCTCATGCAAGCACATATTCACAAATACATCTCTGAAGAAAGCACATACTTATGCATCAAAAAGCAGGATGCACCTTCCAGTAAGCTAATCATCTTCCTCTTACAGGAAGAGGCCCATGTCAGAGGAAAACACTGCTCTGCAACCACAGCCCAACACTACAGATGCTCTAGAGCAACAGTGACAGTGACTGAAAGACCATGGGGTAGCACCCAAATCAAATCCATGATAATTACAAGCAGTCCCCAAAATGTATGCAGTAGTCAAAAAGGTAATAGTGCTCTGAAATCAGTCTTTACCATGCTAGACAGGGAGCAAGAGGGAGGAGTTTTGAGCACGAGGACTAACGCTGTGTGGCCCTACGACACTGCAGGGGCCAGTCAATATGCATGAATTTGAAGGACTAGATATCTCCAAATATCTAATGTTATGAACCAAAGAAATGGTTCATAACATTAGCAAGAGACCTCAAACAGCTCAGTCTCCTGAAATCCCTTAAAACGCACAATTAAAATGTTTCTGTCACCTTCAAATTCCCATTCCCTTTAAAAAGTTAACTAACCCAAACAAATGGAGACCAAGGCTATACTGGCATCATGCATTCAATCGGAAAATAAGTATTTTTAATTAAGAGGAAATTGCTTTCAGACAAAATGAAGGGGGAATGACAAAAGCAGAGAAAGAAAAGGAATGAGGAAAGATTCCCTAATAGCTCTCCTGTATTGGGAACATATATCCTTACAAAAGGATTTCCTGTTCTTCAAGAAAGAGCTCTTTTGATTCATTTAATTGCTACAAAGCATGAATATGACCACAATATTTTTACTCCTACATTTCCCTGCCATAATTACAAACCCACCAGGTTTGCTGACCTTAGCAAGAAGGATATTTAAAAAATGGGACAAAAGCCTTCATATTTTATTGCTTTCACCCTAGCACATTATAGTAAATTACAGCAAGGTATTGGTAAAAACTTCACAGCAGAAACCAAGAATATACGTTGATGCCTCAGTTTATCTTTATACCCATAAAATAATTTCTATTTAGGATGTTGCTACAAAGTCCAACAACTGTTTGTCCTAGGCATCACATCACATCACTTACAGGTCTGCTATTAATCTCCTGACACTTCTGTGCTAACCTCCAACACTGCTGCTAACCATACAAATCTCTAATGTTTAGCTGTACTATTCACAACTTTTAAAGAAAGGATTGACTTTGGGGAAATAGGACAGCAAATAAAAGTCTGGTTTTACCTGTAGAGAAAATAAGAAAGTCTAATAAAAAAAGCACTGGGGCTCCCCATTAGCTGTTCAATATGAAAGGTACCAAACTGCATCCACTTATGTTGTAACTCATCTGTTTTTTGTGGGCTACTGCCCTTTGTAGAGGCTCATGACTGGTCTACAAAGTGTATTTGAGCCCTGAGGGTGTGAGCCACTCCTGACCTGTCACAGCTGACATGAGAGAGCAGAGTTGTCTCTCCTCTCCTAGTCACACACAAACTCTCAGACAGAAGCAGACACAGATATACCTCTTTTCTCAGCATGAAAACATTCCTAAAAAAATCATTTTCTTACTCTGGTAAGTAAGCACTCCATATTTTGCTAGCAAAATACTGATCACCAAAAAGACCTGCCATACTTCTGTATCCTTTACTACAGCTTTTTATGCTGTAAACCAGACTTAGACCATTCTTGTATCTTATGTTAAGAGAAACAGAGACTATCCATAAATGCTCTGTCCTAGCGTTCAACCTATTGACAAAGAGCTAGAAAACCACTCCAAGTAACCCAAAACACATTTTCAGAGGGCTTCACTGCCAAGTGTGGAAAACAGAAAAATACCATTCAACAGTATTACAAAGAAACAGCTGAAATTTCTTTTGCTTCTGGTTTGAGTCATCCCAGACTGTGCCCTAGAGTAGCAGGTCACAGTAAGAGGTTCATTCATTGGTATTCAAAAGCCACCTAGGAAGACCCCTTTTTCCCTGGCATTTATAAACACACAACAGGAAGGGAAAGAGAGATCAATGCTGGGAGCCTGCTTACCAGCAGGGCAGAAACAGACTTATTCTACTATTTTCTTTACCTTTATTCCAGAGGTATCACAGCGGCTTCAACACTGCTCTTGAAATTCCCCCATCTTAGTGTTCCCCTGGTATCCTGTGGCTAACAGAAAGAAGGTGGTATTGAAGGGTGGGGTGGGTGAGAACCATCTCATTAAACGCAAAGCCAGCAGTTAGAGATAATAAGGCACCAAACAGCAGTAATTAGCAATAATAGCAAGCACCTTGTTTCTTCCCTTGCTGTTTCTTTAGCCACGACCACCTCCTGTGGGGAGAATTGAGGACAAGGAGCTGAGGGGCTGGGATTGAGCATTTAACAGTAAGGCCAGTAAAGTAAACGCTCTGTAAGTCTTATGGTCCTCTTCCCTCACATTTGTAGGAAGCAACCAAAGGATCTATTTATTGATAAATCAGACCAGATGTGGGAAGACCCTTGGCAGCCAGAAACCCAATGCTTGCTTTTGCAGAGATTCGAGTGTCACCTCACAACTTCCCTAAAGATCTAAATTTTGTTTCAGCTGGTTCCTTAAGGCCAGGTCCTCAGCACACATAAATCATTCCAAGCTCCAATGAATTCCTTGTAAAACCACCATCAACAGAGAAACTGGCCTCTTTTACCTCTCCTTGCAATCCCAAGTGTTTGTTTCCCTTTCATCCAGCAGTTGTGCTGCTGAATGCTAATGAGATGAGAGGTGATTCATTCCCAATCAACCATCACCAGAATAATTAGCATGAGCATCCAACCTTCACTCCCCCTGCTTTCTCAGGTACTACACATCCTCTGCTATCCACAGATACTGGGATACTGTGTGCAGTATTTCAGCTGTATCCCAGCTGTAATTATTTTCTCAAGTATTCAAGGCATTTTGAAGAATCACAACCACCCCTTAGTGTTCTGATGGAAATGAAGTTGTTATTTTTCTATGTAATTATTTCATCATATTTATTACTTAAACCATCTCTAAGAACAAAAGCTACACAGCAAAAGCAAAGCTTCATTTCACCAGGTGCTCTCCTGACAGTTTGAGGAAAGCTATTTAGGGAAAAAAAAAAAGACAGGAAAAAAACCCTTTTCTTTTAACATCACTGCTCTGACAACCACAAAGGCTGCCTGACATTCTTGATAGCTCTATTTATGATGTTACATTATCCTGCAACTGTGAGGAATGCTGTTTCTACTAACCAGGCTTAGGTCTAAATAGAGCTGTGAGACAAACTCTCTCTTTCCAGCCATGCAGCCTCCTGGAGAGTGAACAAAAACAGCATCAGAAACTACTGAATGCTTGCAAAGATGGAAAGAGTTAGTGTCCCCCTTGGTCCCCCACCTGGGGCCCAGTGTGTCTCAGGGTGTCTCAGACTGAGGGGTTTCCCCGGTGGGGAAACAGCAAATCTATCATCCAGCTGTGAACAGCTGCAACATGCACCACATGAGGAAAGCCATTTCAGCAGCTTGGATCCTTTCTTTTATATTACTTCAAGTAGAGGCGACATCCTTGGACATCCATGATGGATTGTGGCCTCTTGGAACTTTAAGACAGAAAAAGTAAGGCAGTAGATTCCAGAACAAGAGAATCAGAGCCTGTAAAACCCCAGGTGGCCAGCTATCTGCAGTTACCAGATTTGCTCTCTCTTTTAGGCTTTTTTCCACCCTCACACCCCTATCAAATCACAAAATCATGCACAGAAACTTTAGGAGGAGGTTCAGATTTTCTCAGTGCCCACATTCACACATGTTTCTTAACTTCTCAAAAAATACAGATAAGGCTGGATGGAGTTCCATCCTACAAACGGTACAGTAATATTTGGTGTTTATTAAGGACTTGTCATAAATAAAATATTTACAAACAACATCACAACCATTTTCACCATTTTACAAATGGAAAAAATGAGCTAAGGGACTTCATAGCAGGGGAGCTGGAACCAGATATGCTATGTTCCTGCTTGATCATGTTGCCAAATGAATCCCAGCAAAGATAACTTTTTGTTAGTCTCTAGGGTATAAGAAGTTCTGTTAGGAAATAGGCTGGATAAATAGAGCAAGTGAAAAGGACTATGATTTTAAATTCTCTAACTTTTTTTTGACCACATTTTTTTTGTGAACTGTTATTTTTGGCCACATTTTTTAACTGGTTTAAATCAATTTCCTAGGGTTTTTAGCCCAACTTCTTAATAGAAAATATACAGAATAGAACTGGTGTGATTGTGCTCTATCTTCCCTCAAATATTCTTTGAGTTTGCTAGTTAATTTAAACAAAATAGAAAAGGTGTGGAAGTTTCAAAAGTAACTATGTTCCCATAGATCTTGAGACTGGTCCCAGATAGGGCAGAGCTGGAACCTGTTAGGTTAGTCCTGTCACTCAAAGACCCTAAAATATGGCAGCAGGCAGAAATTACAGAAGAAAGATGACAAAAACATTTTAAAATCTACTTTTGATGTTCATTTTGTTAATTTATTGCCAATTTCCTGTGGTCATTGTATGCATGAGTTTACATTTCAGAGTACTGGACAATTTGACCACTGAGAGCCTGTCTAAAAGCACAGCAGGTTCTCAGTTCAGAGCTATGTTTCCAAGCAAATTAAAATCCATGTAGATGTGTAGCAGTAAAAATAACAGCTTTTAACAGCTATTAACTGAGTTTCTGGATGATGATCATAATTATTAAACAACTTGTTCATCAAATTAAAATAATTAATTTATCAGATCAGAAATTTCCAAATACGAGAACTTTAAAAACCTTTACTGTTTGGTCGTTACAAGACAACTTACTGTCAAATTTTCACAATTTTTATTCCATTACATTCAGAACTTCAGTGACTAAACCTCCAGTGTATTATAAACACTTGGACTTAAATTGACCAAGATAATTTCCAAAATTATCCCAGAAACTCAACCTTGACCTGGGCTGTAACACAAGTGTGGCCAGCAGGGCAAGGGAGGGGATTCTCCCCCTCTGCTCCTCCCTTGTCAGACCCCACCTGCAGTGCTGCATCCCAATATATGAAGCCCTACTGATCTGTTGGAGACGATCCAGAGGAGGCCACAAAGATGAATTGGAGAGCTGGGGCACCTCTGCAGTGGAGAAAGGCTGACAGAGATGGCATTGCTCAGCCTGCAGGGGAGAAGGCTCCAGGGAGCCCTTAGAGCAGCTCTCAATGCTCCAAGGGTTCTACAAGAGAGGAGAGGACTTCTGACAAGGGCAGGTAGTGACAGGACAAGAGAGAATGGGCCCACACTGCCAGAGAACAGGTTTAGATTAGATATAAGGAAGAAATCCTTCCCTGTGAGGGTGCTGAGGCAGCTGTGGCTGCCCTATCCCACAAAGTGTCCAAGGCCAGGTTGGATGGGCTTGGAGCAACCTGGGACAGTGGAAGGTGACACTGCACATGAAAAGGGAGTTGGAACAAAATGATCTATAAGGTCCCTTCCAACCCAAACCATTTTACAATTCTGTCATTTCTGTGGAAATCTTGTGAAGCAGTAAATTTTTCAGTTTCAAAAGCCAAGGACACTCAGTCTAATACCATCATCTGGGGCTGAGGCTGTGTGCTCTGGTATATTTTGCAGTACTGATACAGGTAAGCTCTTTGCTGTTTAGACAGTTGAGATCTCTCAGCAGTTCTGTAACAAGGTGAAAAGTGGAATACAAATGCAATGGTGTGTTCACACACTGAGAGGTAAAAACATAGTTTGTAGAAAGCACATTTGGCTGGCTCTTTCTTCTGGAGTGAAGTCACTGACACTCTCTTTGTCTGGTGACTACTATTCCAGAGGAAGTGCCAGGAAATTAGTTGTTCAGTAACATCTCAGCTATACCAGCCAAATAGCTTGAAAATTCACTGCAGGAATTGATCCTCTATTGACAAGGGAATGAACTGTATTACATAATGGGGTAGATTCTGCTCACTCTGACTTTGGATTAACAGCAGTGTTGCTGAGATAAAAATGTGACCCCAAGGGCCATTTCCAGCTCTCCTTCTCATGATCCATTTTCTTGCAACAGAGCCATAAGGTTATGAATACAGGTTATGACATATCTGAAAGAGGAGCTCCTAGAGACAATGAGGAAAGTTTCTATTCAAATACATGGGTCTTCATTAGAAACAGACAAGGAGAAATTACTGTCAAGCTATTTGCTTTATAATGTGCTCCATTGTCTCTCGGAAATAAAGACTCCACTGTTCCACACTTGCATGTGCAATTTAGCCATTATCATATTGTACTTGTTGGAATGTCAAATTAAGAATCTAAAATTCTTATTTTTCAATTTTATTTTTTTTAATCATGGAGAAACAAATTTTCTGTCTCTTGTTCAGTTTCTCTTTCCCTTTTATTTCCAATTGTTCAATTTCACCATAACTCCAGTTTTTTGTCTCAGTCCCTGGAAATTCCCTGTTCCTGAAGATTATCTTGTCCTGCCATCTAGCGAGCCCTGAGCAGGATAACACTCCTGACTGAGCCTAGAGACAGCTGAAGAGCTAAAACACAGGGTGGGGGCCTTGAAAATCTTTTTCTTCTATATACATTTGTTCTTTCACTAAACCTATAGATATAAGTTGTAGATTGATGTATCTTTTCCCTAAATAACAAAACCTATTATTGTAATTGAATGTTTGATTTTGAAGAGGTTTAACAGGTTCCATCTCATGACAGGCAGTAATTTAAGTGTTGCCCACCAATATATTATAGGAGATGTTTTGTTGCAGGCACGAGTGTCCCCTTTCAATAGAAATGTTCCTGGGATGAGGACTTGGGCAGGAGGACTCTGTTGTGCCAATGTAATGAAACTGCCAGGATGATGTTTGGGTAGGTACCAGGAGGCATCAATATTAACAAGAAAAGCTTTTGCTGTTTGAGGATAAAAAATATTTCTTGCAACCAGCTGAGTTTCCCTTTGGTTAATAAAACAGATTTCAGTCTCATTTGGACTGGGTGTCCACTGGTTTTACTGTGTTAGATGACTGTGCTATACATGCAACCCACCAATAAGTATTTCTTAATATGCTTACTGTAGACCCAAAGCCCACTGCAGTCAATGAAAAGACTTTCAATGGCTTCTAACTGGCTTTAGTCCAAGTCCTCATTCACTAAGGAATTCTTAATTGAAAATTAAAAGGTGCAAGTAAAAAAAAAGAAATCAGGGCTGAAAAGGGGAGAGCATTTTTCAACCAAAGTGTACTCAGATATGTGTTAGGATTAGATTGGAATTAAAACCCTCTGAATAAGATTGTCACTCACAGGAAGCAGGGTCAGCACACAGCTTAAAACAAATACTAACAGGGTGAAATACCCAGTTAGTGCTACTATTGTAGAAATCTTCTTTAAACAACACAAAGTACCTAAGAAAACACCACAGGGAAAAAAATAAAAACCAGCAAACTCATCACTCCAATTTTTCATTATTACCATTTGTTTGGATGAAAATTGGAAAACAAAAAATACTCTCAAATCAAAATATGTGGTCATTTCAGAGTTACATGGCCAAGTTAGCATAATGCCTTTGGGGTCTGCCATAAAAAATTTGTTCACTTTGAAGTATTTTCTGACTTGAAAAATATTTTATAAGCAAAATCTGATTTTCACTTTCTACAAATGGCATAAAGGTTTTTATCTACAGGGATATATATTTTCCTGAGTCCTAAGAGACATGATGTAAAAATGTATACTTGAAATGTACTTCTAAGCTACTCCCATAAATGTAATATCCTTAAAGTGACTGCCACAGTTCAGTGCAGTGCAAAACATAAAGCAGAAGTAAACATCCATTTACATGGCAGAAAAGTGTCTTACATTACACCTATTGCAAGCCATTCAGAAAAGCAAGTTTAATCTCAAATCACCTTGCATGTAATCGTGCTCTTTGTAATAATGCAATATACAACCAGGAATAAAAATTATTCTGTGGAAATGACAGTAAATTACAGCCAGTAATAAATGGGGCTCTTTTCTTTCTCCAGTTTCAGTTTATGAATTTCAACATCATCATGTTCTTTCATAATGACATCCAAGACAAACCCCACTGAAAAATTTCCTGCATCGAGGAGTTCTGGTTCATTCAGAGCACAGATGATGTTCTAAAATACCTGAGCTTCCTATGATCATATTCTAGATAGAGATATAGATATACCATAACTTCCTATGATCATATTCTACCTGTCTCTCCACTAGTAAGTGCTGAACTTTATTGCTTAGTTTACAATTTGACAAAAAGGTTGGAATCCAAATGATGTTCATTTCTTAAAATTACACCAAACCCAGCTGCAATGAGGAGAGAGAGAGGTTCAGCATTCTGGAGAGAAAAAGACTGCAAAAGGCATCTCAGCCTGCTATTAGACATCAGCTACTCCAGCCCAGGCAGGGTGTAATCCTGCCATGCAGGTCATAAATCTCAAGAAAATCAAGTCTCATCAGCTCAGCTGTTGACATGAATTGTTTTCCCTGCCCTCTTGCTTGTTGTGTTAACAAGTCTTTCACACTTTGGACATGCCAGCTTATTCCATGGCAAGCCTGGAGCACAGGCACTGGGGCAGGCTCAGCACCTGGGATGTGTGTGCAAACCCCAGCCAAGATCTGAATCAAGCACTAACTACTGCTATTACCACTGCTACTACTGCTTCAGGAGCAATTGCTTGTAGTAGATTGCACATCTATCCACAGAAAATCTCTGAGCCCCATCAGCCAACAGCTGTGCCTTAAGACACTACATCTGACTCTGGGGAGTAGATGGAGCACAGTGGGAACAGATGCAGGCAGGATCTTTCCAGAAACAAATTTCTGCTTGCTCCAAGTGGAAAGTATTAAACACAGAACTTTGCAGAAAAACTAAACCAAGACTTTCCTGAATTTCCAAAACACAAGGATTTTTTCTCAAAGTTTATTAACTACTACAGAGGTTGGACATGGGTGTCAAAGGGATCACCTCAAACACAGATACAGACAGATAGTGCTTTGCCTATCAAGATTAATCTTAAATGTGGTATTGCATAATTTAATTAATAATTTTAGTATTCAGGCATTTATTAATGTACTGGGGATTTGCTTTGTTTCCATGCATTTGCTGAAGAGTCTCAGATCAGATATATGTATATTTTCAAGGTGTTTACTTTCCAGGATTTAGCCATTTATTTCTTCAAGGGAAATCCCAGCTTTACTGAATTCCCTCAGGAAGCAACCTCATACTTCAAATTATCAAATAAACAAAAAAGAGAAGCGTCTTGATAGGAAAAATAAATCTAGCTGAAAAAGATTTTGCATATAAGCAAATTTCCAAGCATATTTTATATATAGGAAATCAAAAAATGTGAAAAAGTCTATTTTGGAAAAGAATTCCCTCATCAGGTAGAAGATGTATTCATTTTACCACTCTTCCTCCACTTTCTTGCAGAGGGCAAGAGAGAAACACTTGTCTCCTGTCTCCTTTGAAGTTTAACATCATGTAATGTCAGGACCATGCCAAGGTGAAATTTGGCATAAATAGTGCAACATATCAATCATTTTCTCTGGTTCAGTTTCTCTATTTCAGTTTTAATATCAAGAAGTCTAAATACATGGAGGCTATGCTTAAGGGCAGTATTACAAATCACATAAGTTCTGTTGCAAACAAATTTTTATTGATTTTATACTTCCTTTTATGTGTGTGTGTGTGTGTGTGTATATATATCTACACTCACACTTATATATATTCTTTCAAATAAGCTAGAAAATATTCAGTAATTCTGTAGCTGGGACCAGAACAGCATGATTACATAGGCTTAAAAATTCTGTTGCAACTTCTGAGTTTGTTTTCTACATTGTCGACATTATCAACAACAGCAAAAGACCTTCTGAAACTACCTGGTCCACACTCACCTCTTCATACCTGTCTGCTGACAAGTGGCACAGGGCATATAAAAATTAGCCAGGGATTCTTGGCAGGTTAAGTCCTATGAGAAGCATCCCAGATCAATTTCAGGACAACGTGACAAAAATCAAGGCATGTACAGGAGTATCAGAAATTACTGTGTCTGGCATACCTGGTGAATAAAGAAAAATCAGTGTAAATCACAATATTTCTAGGCGGGAGGAATCAAAACCATCTGAATTTTAACCAAGCACAAATGCTGGGTTCTATTTCTTCCCACACACAGAAGACAAGGCTGATCAGAGCTGATACCAGAGAGCAAAGAAGGAATCTTCTTCCTCACAAGCCCTGCAGCAGGAGGGCACAGCTCCAGTCCTGGTATTCTTCTAGAAGAGCTGCCAGAAATCCTGCTCTGACCCAGCTGCATCCACACTGAGTGTGGCTGAGCACCAGACTTGTGCTGAACAGCATTTTAGCCTGGGGATTCCATTGTGCTTTCACAATCTGCCCCAAAGATGAGAGGGCACTTCTAAAAGATGTTTGGATGTTTTGCTGCCAGATTGCTCAGATAAAAGATGTCCTTTGTGCAGTGCTGGAGCTGCACAAAGGGTATTAAATTTTCTGTGGGCATTAAAATTTTCTGAACATGCTGTTGTATTAATTCCAACTTGCTGGTACCAGGAACTTCTGCCTTGTAGAGATCAAGGCACTGCTGACTGGTGATACCATGTCTTTAAAGACAACCCACTTCACTGAGCTCAGAATCAAGTCTTCACTGTCCAGGCAGTCCCAGTTCTACACTTCAGATATGGAATACTCTGTACCCTGCCTCTGGCAAATTTTTGAAGCTTTTTTTTTTTGCCAAAAGGTTAAAAAACCTCAAAACAAAACAAAATCAACAATGAAAAAAGCACACAACATTAAAAACTGTATATTTCAATCCAGTAAGTGGCTGAAAAACCCTGCATCACCCGACAAAAGCACAAGACAGAGTGTTGAATGCATCCTCAAAGCAGAAAGAGCTGCTGACCCAGCACATGAAGTCATTGCTGCCTGAAGAGATCCTGGCAGACTCCCACTGAGAAGCTGAGAGAGCTCCAGTTTCATTCTGATTGCTCAGAGCAAGAATGTAATCAGGGTGGTTCAAGAAAGGCAAATGGAGTCACCTGCATATCAGACCAACATAGAGATCACACTCAACACTTGCTCTCCTGTCCTCAGCCAGTACTGTGAAACACTCCACAATATTGTGCTCTCAGGTCCCCTGGCTACACTTCCTCCCAGGCAGGCAGTTTGGCAGTACAAAGGTGTGAACTTTACCTAGGAACTGGAATTTAAATAAGACACAATCATACTGTAAGTCCGGTGGAGAATCATGATGGATCTGAGCCTGTAGCTCCACATGGATTACATTAGGTCACTGCGTTTGCAGGTGTTTCAATGCACAATCAAAGCAGGGGAAGGAGTGAAGTGTATTGTAAAATAATTTTTTACAGGTCAACATATTGATACCTCAAATCAGGGGCTTCCATGCAGTGACAGATTTCACTCAACCAGCTGCACGTATTAGGAAATATAAACTCTGAGCATTTATCCTTTCTATTCCACAACATGCTACAGCTCCTGTGCCATTACTCTGCATTCCTGAAAATGCAGTCTAATCCTGAGTGGCCTGTAACAGATTCCTAACCTCACTGCCCAGAAGCTGGACAGCAGCACAAAGGAGGTGATTCTTCCCTTTTTCTCTGCCCTCATGAGACCTTGCCCTGCAGCATCCAGTTCTGGTGTCCTCAGCACAGGAAATACATGGACCTGTTAGAGCAGGGCCAGAGGAGGCCACAAATGTGATCAGAGGGCTGAAGCACCTCTCCTGTGAGAACAGGCTGAGAGTGTTGGGGATGTTCAGCCTGCAGAAGAGAAGGCTCTGGGGAGACCTCCTTGCAGATTTTAGGGGGCTTATAAGAAAGATGAGGGAACCATTTTTAGCAGGGTCTGTTGCAACAGGACAAAGGGTAATGGTTTAAAATAAAAGAGGAGGATTCAGACAAAGTATAAGGAAGTTTTTTACTATGAGGATGGAACATTGGAACACACAGAGAAGTGCCAGATGCCCCGTTCTGGAAGCATTCAAGGCCAGGCTGAATGAAGCTCTGAGCCATCTGACCTGGCTGAAGATGTCCCTGCTTATTGCAGGATCACTGGACTAAATAGCCTTTGAAGAACCCTTCCAATCCAAACCATTCTATGATTCTAGTTTAGGATTCTATTAGGCTTTTCATGTTTTATGTGTTTGTGATTATTCTCTAACGTATAATCTACAAAACCAGTTTGAATGCTGGCAAGCAGGCACAAAAATGTTCCTTGGGTTGAGACAGAAGGTCTAAGAGTGGGCAGAAGGGAACAGCAGGACTGTTCCTACAATGTTCACTCAGAACATGCCATAACAGATGGCTGTCAAGATGTTTCTTGATAAACAAAACAAACATCTTCATCAGACTGGCCTTACATGTGATTTCCACATAGGTTTTTCACATTTCTTTCCTTTTATTTTTTCTCAAAAGTAAAGCTTAACAAGAGGACAAAATCCCTTTGACTTCATAACAAAGTGAAGTCCATTAGAGCCTGAAGTGGGGAACCAGACTACAGTTGAACAAAATAGCTGAGTCTTCCACTAAAATGCAAACTACAATGTCTCTGCTGCCCCATAAAGCACTGAAATGGCTTCCTGAACCATGTCCATGTTCAAATGTGCTTTCAAAAATGTGAGTTTGCAACTACTACTTCAGGAAAGTGCCTCCTAAAGCCACAGTCAAGAGCTCTGAGTCAGCAGTTTGATCAGCAACTTGCAAGAACAATAAGCAGAGAGAGAACTCTGCACAGCCATGACACTCATACAGGGAAATTGATGGGGTTTAGGCTGAACCAAACAGCTGGCAGCTTCTCCACTAAACAGTTTGGCTTCAGGGAAAACAATCAAAACCAGAGTTCCAAAAAAAAAAACCCAGAACTGTGAAAGTTCTGCTTTACTGTGTT
The DNA here is from genome assembly GCF_037042795.1 of Molothrus aeneus. Lineage (NCBI taxonomy): Eukaryota > Metazoa > Chordata > Aves > Passeriformes > Icteridae > Molothrus > Molothrus aeneus. The sequence continues at coordinate 7,383,258 of NC_089655.1, read as the reverse complement.
GTTTTAGAAGCCAACATTATAATTTTAATAGTTCTGTTGAGGAAAGAAGGTAAGAAATCTTGAAGCTGTAAAATATGGTATACCTCATGTTTGTTGCAATGCTACACCTGCTCAAATGGGACACTATTGGTAAGATTTTTAAAAAGACTGGGACATCAGGCCCTCCTGAGCTCATCACTTGCAAGCCACTACGCACACTGCACATTCTCCACTGGTTGAATCTTTAGCTTTGTTTTGTTTGAAATTCTTATGTTACCACATTATCTATAGCCTTAGACAGCTTCTTGGCCCAGGCTCTGAGACTTTTGGAGGGTCAGGGCAGAGCAGTAGAGCTCTCTATGATTTCATGACAGACCACAATAAACACTGCATGGCTCCCTGCTGGTTCTGTTTACACACTCTTTTAAAAATGCATAACAGCTCCCGTCTGCTCTGCTGCCTGTGCTGCCAAAGGTGTGGCTGGTGTCATCCCAGAGAGGCCAGGAATCCCAGCTGGGACCTCTGAAGTTCTCTTTCCCATGCTGGCAGAGACTGTCACAACTGGAATTGCAGCAGAACAATATAGGATTACAAAATATGTGTTTTGTGGTTGATTATTCTAATATAATTCCAAATTAAAAACAGGGTGAAAGCCTGGATCCATTGAGATGATTGCTAAAGGTTTTTGTCAGACTCTAAGGGCCAGGCTTTCACAGACAGTATTACTTTAATTCACCAATGCAAAAAGATATCTATTAATATAAAGGGAATCAATACCATGGAAGACTTAAGACAGCAGTAGATTTGAAAATTCAGTATAGCAGTGTCTCATGTCCTTCCTGCTCTGAAAACATGTTGCTGGTTGGTTATTGGCATTGCTATACCCTTTAGGCTAGGACTGGGCTCCTCAGAGAATGGCTTTTGGCACACAACTCAGAATGGCTAATAGCAGCAGAAATGACCCCTCACCCCTAATGAAAACAACAAAATGCCAGAACACTGTGACAGAAAAACACCCCTGCCCTGCAGCTTGGATGAGAAAGTGTAGCAATTGTCATTCAGAGTCATTCAGAGGAGCAACAGGAATGAGAAATAAGTCATACCTGAGAATGCTCAGGAGCTGTGCTGCTATAGTAACTCTGCTGAGAGGAGCTGGGATGGAACCAGCTGCTCCCTGCTCCTCTGCTGATGGACAGGCAGCTCTACTGACATCCATTCCCAAAAGGATCGTGGCTGTCCATTGTCCCCATCCTACACACTCAGCAAGGCTTTCCACTAAGGCCACTTGTGGCAGAGGGTTGTGCTGATCTGGACAATTGTCCAGCAGGGAGCAGAGTGAGGAGGATCAATCAGCATGGAGAAAGGAAGAATCAGGGCAAACATTAATAAAAATTAGCTGCTGAAGGAAAGAGCTGCAGCCAGATAAAACTAGACCAAAGGCACACATTGATGAAAAAGCACAAGGAGGCTTGGCTTTGCCAGAAAGGGCTCTGTGTGGGAACAGCCTGGAACACCACACTGTGCCGGGGGTGAGGCAACCACCATGGAGCAAGATATTCATTTGTAACACTGAACAACCTTCCACTTGCCATGAAAGATTTATTTGATAGTTCATAGACACAGAGTGCAGCTCAGCTCATATCACACAGGTTTGCGGCTCTAGCATTGCCACAGCTGTTAAAGGCAGAGCTAATCAAAAGATGAAAAAGATCATTCTTGTGATGGGTTTTGATTCTTTAAATTTTTGTGAAGCTCCCTTGTAACCAGAAAAAGGGAAAGCCCATTTAAACATAAAAACTTGGCTGTTTGATTCAGAAAACATGGAGATGTAGCATGTATGTCTTACTGCAAGAATGAAATCAGAAAGACAACAAAATTCAACGACACCTTGGCTGATAGTAATTTTTATGGAAGATCAGACCTTAAGAACCTGCAGATAGTGACTTGAGGAGGGGAAAATCAATGCAACTGGGATGCTATTACAGGAATGAAAGCACACCTAGAGATCCCCAAAGTGACAGGAACCCATTCTGCTGGATCAATGTACTAACAAATGCAAACCCCAGCTGAAAGGGTCCCAGCTCAGGTTGACTGGAGCAGTGCAGGGGGGAAAGAAAAATTAAAGCCCAAAGTAATGGCAAGAAAATGGGATTTGCTTGAGGTTGTAGGACTAAGCAAAAGCAAAATTCCTATTCTCTTTTCCACACACATGCTTGCAGGAAGCTGGTTGAATATGGCTAGAATCAACTCCTGGTAAAAACAAAAATATTATTAAAAATTATACTTTTTCACCTTTGAGCCTTCAAAGGGATACAAAACCAGGCAACATGTTAAGTATTCTCAGATATTGTTATATTACCTCTCTGCCCTTTGAAACAACACACTAAAATATTTCATAATTTTTAATGTCATGCAGGGTGCTCAAATTCTAACAGCTTTCTCTGAGAGGCCATATTAATGACTGAAAAGCATGGAAGATTTACTACTTATTGCTTTTCTTTATGTTCTAAGAATTAATTGGGTGGGGGTGTCTTGCCCATTTTCAAATGCTCCTTTTCTGATCTATGCTATTTGCCTCCCTTGTTTCTGGAGATCTTTTGAATATGGGATCTCATCAACTTTGTGTGTTCAAAGCTGTAATTCTAATTTAACTTTTGTAAAGGTAGATGTTAACTTTTACACTAGCTATAAACTAGAACATGAGAAAAAATACATTAAAAAAAAAGATATGAAATTATAAGAAGAAAGAGCAGCTCAAGCATTTCTGGAGGATGTGCCCATTGCCACACTTTGCTTCTCTTCCTTTGACACTTTTCTTCATGCAGTAAGAACAACTGCTGATTCCAGTCAGTTCTCCTTTGTGCAGTTTCATGGAACAAGGCTACCCAACATTGGATGTCTCTTCCATTTTATCTGGGCTTTTTTCTACACACTTGGGGCTGATTTCTAAGTGGGTTTTTTGGGGGTTTTTTGGGGTTTGGTTTGGTTTTGGTTTTTTTTGTTCTATTGTGTCTGACAGCTCAGAATTCAAAGCAGAGCCATTCCTAGGTGGTAAAGTGGAACTCACACTTGAAAGGAAGACTCACCAAAAGATTACAACCTGGTCAAGCAGTGGAGCTATCAGAAATCTTGTGTAAACTTGAAAGATGCTTACAGGCCACACACTGCTCCTGTTGAGAAACAAAGAAACAAACACACAAACAAAAAAACAAACAGCATTTTCTCCAAAACAGAATAAAAGGTAAAGAACACAGGAAGGGGTTTTCTTAGCCACTGGGTCTCCTGAAGTAATACTGTCATCTGCAGGTCTGGTAACTTCACTGATGAAAATTAATCACTTTTTAGCTTTGAGACTTGTTTCTTTGTTTTGTTGTGGGGTTACTGTTTGGTTTGGGGTGGGGTTTTTTTCATTAGCAGAAATGATGTCAATACTTACTGTTAGGGCCTCCAAACACTTCTCATACTTCCGTTTCATTTTCACATCAGTTTCTGGACCTCATTGAGGGATATTTTCTGCTCTTGTTCTGACACATTTTCTTTGTTTAAAGTATCCAGATTGAGTTCAGTGCTTACTGCATCATTTAGAAACTCTTCCATGGAGGCTGACAGACAACATTGACTTGCTTTTGCACTCCTCTCATCCAGTGGTTTCATATTTAGGACCTGTGAATCTTGCCAGTTTATCCCCAAAGATTGCAAAAGATGGGAAGAAAGGAAACTTATTTATGGAAGAGTCTTACTTCTTTTTCAGAGCTTATTTAAAGTACAATATTTACACACATCACTCTCAAGCCTCACTCTGGAATCAAAGTATATTTTTCAGCTCCTTTCTTTCCAACAAGATACTCACATCAACATATTATGATGTTACTTTTAAATGTGAGGTCCAACAAAAAAGCAGAAATTGCCTTCAGAAACATTCTTCAGGAACATTTCTTTTCTGGATACTTTCACCAAATGTGTATTTCTTCACATAAGTCTCACAAAAGAATTCCATTAAATATTGTCTACAGATGTATGGGAAACTCCCAAAAATGCTGCATGAATGGACCATAGATCCCCTGCATGAATCACAGATGGAATTTGTCTGAAAGGCCAAATTTTTACTCTTACAATTCAGTCTCACAATGCTGCAGAAACCCCAACATACTTTTCCCTGTCTGAATCAAGCTCATTGTGACTGGTACTTGTTAAGCTACTGTAAAGCACAGTGACAAACAACCAGATGAACCAACTGGTCTATGAGTAATGCCCAGTTTTTCAGCCCACCTGATGCCACTGCTCAGAGTAGGGCACTCACCCAGAGCAAACTGAGGCACTCAGAGAAGCCTCCACTTACCAACCACCCCTGCTCTTGAGTCACCCAACAGCTGAAAGACATGAGAATGGAGTCATAAATGAAAAAAAAAAAAAAAGAAAAAAAAAGGTTGGAAAAGCCTGGAAAGGAAATAATAAAACATCAACATCCTTCATTTCTTTGATTGCTTTGATTGTTGTATTTCACTTGAAAGCAAGTCTGTATGGAGTCCACCTCCTCAGCACACAAGGATCAGCAGGCCTGAGGTTAAAAAGAGGACAATAATTGGTTCTACTGCATACTGGGGTGGCACTTCCACTTAGGATGATAGTAAGTCATCTGCTCTCTAGATGACTGTGCATATCCTGTTGTGTTGAAAATTTTAATCAGAATACTTTATTTTTTAATAATATTTGCATTTCTTTTCAGCAATGTTTCCTCTTCTTTTGTGCACTTCTCTGGGCCCTACAGAAAGTGTTACGAGGCATGATATACCCTTGAGATTTGTGTTAGATATGACCAGCCACCTTTTTCATGGCCAAGGGACTGCAGAAAGGCCACTTTGGGAATTGAGGTGCATTAGACAGACTTGCAACATCTGCAGTCACCAACTTCCAGGTCAGCCTCCAGCAGACAGTGTTGAGCCAGCAGGGAGCAGAGCCAGAATAACCAGTCCATGCTCCCCACAGAAATCTCCAGGTGCCTCTAATTCCTATGATACCACACCTGGATTTCCAAGCTCCTTCCTCCCCAGAGGAGTAGGAAAGAAAGAAAATATTCTTGTCCAGTAACCTGCCCATTTGCAGGGGTAGGAGAAGTGAGAACAGCCCAACTTTCAGCTGATATTCGGGTGCAGTCAAGCACTGGTAGGAACCAGCTACAGAATCAAGAAAACGCTATCAAATGGGTACAACACAGAGAGAAGCAAGGAAATAGAAGCTTTTAAACATTATTTGCTTTTCCCAAGGACCACAGAGGTTTGTAATAAGGCAGATCTACCAGTCCTCTTGAACCATGCTACCCCACAGGCAGGTTACAACTCAAAGTATCTATCTTGACAGGGTGACTAAAACCCACTTGTGTTTAGAGGCTACTTTGGCAAGGAAAAAAATGGCAACTCAGTCTTCTAAACCCTGCAAGAAAGGTTTCAGATGTAAACAATGTTTTTTTCCTGAGGGAGACCCAGAAAAACATTGCTCTTATAGTAGAAAGTTTTTCCATTTCAGCTTCAGAATGGTTCTTGGGTTCATAATTTTTCTAAATTTCTTCCAGGGATGGACATTTACAGAGCAGAAGGATTGGATGTAATTAGTCCTGACGTAACACCTTGGTTATTAAAGGATCCAGCAGTTGACTGTGCTGCTATTTCTTGACAAGTATGGATTAACTATAGCACACAGCATTTTGTCCCCTATGTCACACATGAATTTTAGACACCCACAGGTTATGTCTGAAGCTGTGGAAAAATCCATCATGAAACTCATCCTTCAGATACAAATTGTTGCTCATCTCCAGTAAAATAAATTTGCTTTAAAACAAGCATTTTCTTTTTTGCCTGCATCAGTCTTTCTGCAGAAAAGACAATATGAGAGTAATTGCAAGCCTTGGAAGATCAAACAGAAATCTATTTTACAGTAACTTCCAGAACATATAAGCTTTGATGGAATGAAGAATCAGCTTAGGGCCAGTGTAAAAATACAAGCCCAGTCATCATTGTCCCCCTGGTGTACTCATGAAGTCAGATTTATTAGCTGAAGTTTGGAATTTTAAAGGCTGCAAGAGAAGTCCCTTACAATGATCCTCCAGAAGACAGATGCACTGAGGCTTTTGAACATTTTACTGGTACTCTGGTGTGAAGGCATTTTTAAACTGCTTCTTCTGACAGACAGTACAAGTGGTCCAGGTCAAAAGTCCACTGTCCACTAGGGGGAAACTCTTTGAATTTACTTCAGTAGAATTAGGAAACCTAGCTAGGTTTTGGGGTTTCGTTCCTTTTCTTTTTAAATATCCTCACAGACAACTATGAATTGTTTCACTGTTTACAGGAATGTGCACAAAAACTGAAGAAATCTGTTCACCAAAACTCTCAGTAGCTCCTCAGAAAGCCAGATCCCCCTCGGAAAATCAGTTTTCATCAGGGGAGAGCAATGACCAAGAAAAAATCACCACCTGAAAACTTTCCACACATAAGAAAATACTCTTTAAGAAACAATCTTCCTTCTGCAATTTTCTCAACAGGCATCCCATTGTTTTTTAAGAAATTATTCTGCTCTGGTGACACAGCAGGCACGACTTTCAGATGGGTTCCAATCCTCCTTGTTTTTAATGACTCTCTAGCAATATGCATTCCTCCACATCAGCTTGTCCCTGTGGCCACTAAGGCAAAATGTAAATGTTAAGGTCGGTCATATTTACATGTCACCACTTATGCTAATCACAATCACAGTACCTCACTCTTTAAGGGATGTTATCAATCATCTTGAATATGATTAAGCAATAAAATGAGCAAACAGCTCACAAGGTGATCTCCCCTACTCCTCAGTCAATTAATGCTGCCTTGTACTCTGTTTGGAGAAATGCTTCCTATTGAGTATTCCATTCCCCTCAGCACACAAAGAAGTAAACATGAATAGCAGCATTTTATCATTATTCTCCATACACAGACATGCACCTCCAGCAAGCTGCAGTTCCCTGAGTGTGTGTTTTCCCAGATGTAGTCCAGATGCCTCCTCAATGCATATGGCAGGAAATTCTTAGCAATCTTTTCTGTTTCCCGTATATTATTGGTTTATAATTGCTGCTATCCATCATAATTTTTTTTTTTAGCTACTGACTACTGCCCTGCTCTGCAGGTGTGTAGAAGAAACACAGGTCTAGCACATGAGCTACTTTTAAGTCTGTCGTGGTGGGGAGCAGAATAGCCACCCTTTAGTGTTAGTTTAAAGGAAGCCTTGTTGGCAAAATGTAAGATAAGCAAGATTAACATAATATTGCACAGAGACCAGACGAGAAATCCAGAGTACCTAACAGACAATTGGGATGTTTTCTTGACAACTGAGTTTATTTGACTGTTGTTTGGCTGGAGTTGTGCTATCCAAAGCTCATACCCAGGGCCTGACAGGGAATAACTGCACAGACACACATCCCAGCTCCACGAGAGCACACTTGTCTGTGGTACAAAAGGTTTCATTTCTGCTCCCAGCAGCAGGCTGGCTGTGTCAGCATGGTGCTGTGCTCTCCCAGCCTAGCCTGGCTCTAGGGCTGACTCAAGGATTCTCAGCTGATACTGGAGAATGATATCTGTCCCCAAAGAACAAGGCTGGGTTGTTCTAATGGCTGCAAGGGACAGGGGGGAAGAGAAGAAGGACAGAGGTACTGTACAGGTTCACCCTGAATGTAGAGTCCTGGAGAGCAAGGCTGGGCAGCACTGGAATTGGGAAACAGAGGCAGAGTTTACTGATAAACCCACCACAGCTTGTGAAAAAGGAGGGTTGTGGGCTGAGTTGGATGTTCCCAGCAGAGTACCCTGAATGTTGTCCTAATTTACCTTGGCCCATTTGCTTTCAAGTGACTGTTCTGACCCTGTAATTTCTAACATTGCTTTGTCTTGTAGCACACAGTGCAGTTACACCATGCGAGTTATGACACGTGCCACAATCAGCCTGGAGCCACTGGAGTCCCCAGGTTATTCTATGACCTGCAAAGTTTCCCATGATTTCTGCTGAGCTTTGCCCCAAATTGGTAAAATCAGTGCATTTCTTGTGCTTGGAACCTGAAAAAACATCTCAGATAACAAGGGTGGAGAGGAAGCAGTTCTGTTTCATAAAGCTCTTGGCAGAACACAGATAGTAAATTGATGTAATAGATGAATGGAATTTTTAGGAATATATGTCAAAAATAATTTTCTTGAAAGAGAATTCTTATAGTTTGGATTTATTTGCATGCTATGGTTTGCTTTAAAAATGCAGCAACCTCTACAGCTCTGCTGCCTACCAAAACAATCTCTGCAGAAAACAGCCCTTCATGAATGACCACTGTCATAGTTTATTTTTTTAGTGATATTGATTGGTTTCAGCAATCAGATAGGATGGCTTCAGTACTCAAAAAAGATCATTTACTTTGACAAAATAATGCTCATGAATTATAAAGAGAAATAAATTGATTGACTGCAAATCTTTATGTATTGTGGATGTGTTTGTTACAATGAGTTTGCTCCATATTGAGTTAACATAGGAGTATTCTCTCTTTGGGGACCAGAGAGTAAGAATGACTTAAATCTTGCTCCTACATGCCTAAAAGATGATGAATCCAGCCAGTAGTCCCTCACCAGCACATATCCCCTGTCCTTGCTGGTTTATACTGTCACATAGGACTTGCTGCATGACAGCAGTCCAAGAAAGCTCCACCCTCCTCTTTTGACCCATGGTGAACTCTGTTACATCAGTTTGAAAAAAAAAATTAAAAATCACTGTAAGTAAGAAGCTTCTTTGTCTATAGATTCACACACCCTTTTAAGGTAGCATTGCCCAACAAAAAGCAGATTTACTCGACAGCTGCCTCTTTCTGTCCCTAACAACCTCATTTCTCATCCCAGCAAAAGCATTTGTGCAGCACCATGGCAAAACAGATTATGTAGCAGATGGAGAATAAAATCTGACCAGTCAAAAATAGCACTTAATTTTAATTCAGACTAGTTTCCAGTAGTAAATTCCAGCTAAGACTCCATAAGAAGTGACAGCCACAGTCTTCCAGCCAAAACATACAATGACAACATAGACAGTTCTTACCAGCATTTCCCATGAGTTAAGGCTTTCTAAGGGAAAGAAATAGACAAGGAATAAGTGGAAAAACTATGCTGATTCTCACTGTTCATTAGAGTGGACCCAGTCCCCTCTACTGAAATCTAAGTAATCTCCCTAAAGCTGTACTGAAGAGATCACTTCCATCTCCATGCTCTGAGCATACTGCACCTCATGACCTGGAGGTTTACAGTGTCTAATCTAAGGGAACTGATTTCTGTGCCAGATTAGGAGCTTACATCGTTCAAGCTGTTCCTTAGACTTCCAAAGTTATTTCAGGAAACACAAATATGTGGGTATACCACAGCCTCTGGAGGGTTAGCAACCAATTGCCATCGGTGGGCTCTCAACCCAGGCTATGTTTGCACATCCATCCAAGTTAACATGCACAGAACAGAGACAATACATGGCCTCAAAAACCTCTCTGAACTACCCCAGAAGAAAAGCCAGCTTCTTCAGAGGGCATTTCAAAGCACTACTAGATTTGCCCTGCCACACTGGTGTCACTTAGAAGTTTCACTGAAGCCTTTCCCTGCTGTCTTTCTCCTTTCCTTAATTGCTCAGCAATATTCTCCTGGTCATGCCACTCTAATGTTTGCCAGCCTGGCTGTGAATGCCCTTATCTTTTGAGTCCTTTATTTAAACTTTATATCCCCTAAGCCTCTTTTCCTCTTTATAGCTCCTTGGAACATTTCTTTATACCCTAAAATGCATTTGGTTCTGTCTGCCTGCCCGATCTCCCATCTATCAGCTCACACATTCTTTAATTCAGCTGCACATTCCCTCATCATTCATCAGTCCATTTACACATTCTTCTATCTGTCCTCACATTCTCCCTCTCTCTTCTTCTCACCTGCTCTTCTGTCACCTCTCTCATTTTTACAGAGCTCTCCTGCCTGTCTCCTGTGGGCCCTGTGGGCCTGGCTCTCCCAGAGTACCAAACAGTGTGTTATTGTATACCATCCTGCACTCAAAACTGCCATCAAACATCTCACAGCTCATCAGACCTGCACACCCAAGCATGTTTTATACATTCAGTGGTCCTGATTCTGATTCCATTCACTTTACAGTAAATAAAGTCAATGCTTGTGGGAATATACAGGTGTAAAATTAGTTTAAGTAAGATGAAAAAGAACTCTCATTTTCTACTAATAACATAACTATTAAAGAGCTAAAAAGGAAGTTAGAGAAGTCAAAATCCAGCCACTGATCTTTTTAGGAGGCTGAAAGACCATGGAAGATTGGAGAAGTGCTATTTTCTTAGCAGAAGGGTGACAAAGAAACACCCTCTGAGCTCACGATATTTTGTCCCAGAGATTGTAATACAATGGAGCATGTCTTTCTGAGCACAAAAGGCATGAGAAAGAAAGACTAAAACAAGTACAAAAGCCAGTACAAATACAATTGGCTCCACAGAGGTCCCTCTCAAGGTTCACATGAAGCACTCCAAGTAATGGACCTAACAGGCAGAAAGAGAGCTTGTAGCAATCAGGAAAACCCATGGAAGCAAGTGAAAAACAAAAGCACCATGTACAATTTCAGTGTCTGCACAGACAGCTGTGTCTCTGTTAACAGACAAGCCATGAAATGTGGGCAGATTCTCCCAACACACTCAGATCAGAGCTCCTGCAATGCAGCTGACATCCACAAGATATGAGAGACCAGATGAAGATTTAATTTGGCCCTAAGGAATCAGATCTGAAATGGGCCCATCTAATGGTCTTCAACAAAGAGATAGTCACTGAATTCCATTATAACCAATAAAATTAATCAGGGACAAGAATATTCACTGGAAAGGTGCAAAGAAAAGAGAGGTTCTGTGTGCCACCCTCAGACAGAAGGAGGAAGAAAGATCTTTTGAGGGAGATGCTAGAGGTGTGGCTGGAGAGAAAAAGGGACAATCATCAGACAAGATGGGCTGGTGACAAAATCCAAGGAGGAAGAGAATGCAATGCCAACATCCAGAGAATAACAACATACAGGAGAAGAAATGAGAGATGAAAAACTAGAACACAGTCTAAGAATGATCAAGAAATAATATGAGAGAAAGGCATTGAGAACACATTAAGTTCTATCTCCCAAGTGTAGAAAAGAAAAAAAAAAAAAAACAAACCTTAAACTACCAAGAAACAAAAAACTGCTCATTAAAAAACACAGAAAATGCCACATGATCACAGAAAAAAAACCAGATAGGCCTAGAGCCAGCACTACACAATCACTTATGATCAGGTTAAGAAAAGGGACATGAAAGGACATTACAGATTAAACTTCAAACACTGACCATAAAATTATGCAGAAATTCTCCCATTTTACTGATCTCAACAGTTTCACTGAACTGAGCAGCTTGGTGAGACAAAAGAATGAAATTACAAGTGGTTCTTTCATAAAGAATAGAGAAAGGAAAGCCATCAGTACCAGAAACACTGAATGGGGAAAATCAAGATCTGACAGAAAGCACTCAAGAAGGCAGCCATTATCACAAAAGAAGAAATAACATGATTTTGCTTTCCCAAATAGCTACCACATCTTGGAGAGCTTGAAATGCAGTTAAGTGGAACCCAGTGGAGGCCACAGAGAGGAAGAGAGGGCAGTGGAGGTTATTTGAACCCAGGAATATGCATCTTAACTGACATAGAATCATGTTCAGCAAATGTTTTACAGGTAATGGAATGCAGATTTAAAGATTATAGAAGAATTAAGGGGCAAATGAGTTCAAAGAGACCTCATTGACCCTGCCATTCATTCCTAACCTCTGAAATACTTCCAGCATATGATGAAAGCAGCAACATAGGCCTTACCATAGCCTTGTTTATTAACTAATTATTTAAGGCCACAATCATAATGATAACTACACAAACAGCATTGAGAACATATTGTCATTGAGCAGATTAAGTTACAGTCACAGAAAACTATTTTTGTGGCTCATTTCCCCCCATCCAAACTCCTATAGTATTATGATGATGTGTTAATGGCTTAAAAGTACCTTTAGCAAGTTGGTACAAGGCTCAGCTTTCTCTGATAATCAGCAGCCTGAATGAGCCCATAATGATGCTTTTGATTCAGCTCTGGGCCTTTCCCCTCTCCAGAGCATTCATATGGTTTTCATCTCACTGCCTTCTCCAGAGGAGACTACTCACAGTGTGCCGAGATGGGCAAGATGGGGAAGAAGGGCTTTAAGATGTAATTTGCATTTCCAGGTGGGACTTTTCTGGGCCTGCATTTGTCCTGCATTAGTTTCCTAAGCCTGCACTTGTCTAATGTAGTTCAACATTTGAATAACAGAAATTGATGGGTTTTGAAGAAACTGCAACAACTTGGAAGTAAAAAAAATCCCAAACAAATAAATCCAATCAACCCCAAAACTCTATATATCAATTCATACCTTTGTTCAATGTGCATGAGTGTTTAACAAAGCAAATCTGAGGCTGGCTGAGGGACACTCAGCAAGCACAAAGCAAGGCCAGAAATAAACCTCCAAGAGATTTAATTAGGGGCTGGTGTTTAAACTCTCATTTCCCTATTGTCTTCCTGACCAATGGCTGAAATCAGGCATGGACAAAAACAGCTTGAAATTGGCTTCAGGTGATAATTAACAAACTCTCACTGCCATCTCTCTGCATGGCTAAGGAGGCATTTCAGCAACATAAATCTATCCAGCTCTCAGGCTCTGTTTATCATAACTTCTTTAATGCAACTCAAATCACCTTGGGAAGAAGGCGTATTAAAAAGATAAAAATAAAAATAAAGTATAGGTATTTTCTGAGAGCTGCATCTTTTGTGCATAATGAAAATAATTTGGTTTCCTATAAGTAGTCAATGCAGCAGTTTAAAATAAATGTTTGTGTTATTAAATTCTTATATGAAGCTAAAACTTCTGGACTGGAATTCTAAATTTTATGAAGTGGTGCACTACTATTTACTGTATTTCTGACGTCTCATTTTCAGTGGTTGTTAACAAACTCAGTTTTTGTTCTCTCTAAAAGTCAGACCTCTCAAGTGCCAGAACACCTTGGCTGGCCAAAGTCCTGTCTACACTCTCCATCCAAGAACTCTACATCCAAGAATCAAGTACATCAGTACTAGATTTCACATTTCTACTTGCACGGGCCAGTTCTTACATGACTATCAGCATGACAAATAAGCCAATATACAATTCTTTGAAAAGAAGCAAAACTTTGATAAGTTTTTGCTCACACTTCTGGTAGAGACTTAGTGGAATAGCTAAAATTTTCTCACCGAAACAGAAGGTCCTTCAGGAGAATCAGTAAAAATAGGGACTGTTTGAGAGGGACAAGCAGCTGCTCACTCCATTGATTCACTCCCTTAACTGACTTCCAGAATTTCTCTCATAGTGACTGTTCTTTAAGGCTACCAAAATGTGCATCTCTGTCACTGGATGAGAGCACTGCACTGTGCACCCTGGGCTGCCATGGTTAGACATCAAACTTCCACGTCTGGACACTTGTGCTGTAACACTGAATCCCTACCACACCACCCAAGAATACAGAGCCAAAATTATACAAAAACACTAAGCATGCAGACAGTGACAGAGAGCAGTCACAATGTGAGTGTAATACAACACCAGTTGGTCTCTGTGAGCATTTTTTTCATTTATTCTATTGCAAAGTTTGTATTTTTGTCACAAACTTGGAGATGGCATGCCAGTTGTACTGAATTTCCAGCTGCCGTAGCCCAAACCAGGGCTGTTGCATGTCAGAGTTTGGAATTAAACATGCAGAATGCTGAGAACAGTCACAATACCTCCTTTATGATGCTAATGAAAACATAAAAAATGAAATTAAAAAGCCCCCATCTAAAGTAAAAATAGCAATCACTGCCATAGAGACTGTATGAGGCAAAATGAGAACTACATTTCAGCAAAACTGCACATGCTCTTGTAGTCAGACAAGAAAAACCTTCTCCTTTACTCAGTGGGATATTAAACTTTATAGCTGTATTTCTTATTTTAGATAGTTCTTTGAAGGCATAGTTTCTGACTTCCCTAATTTCTTTTGTATGTAGTAAGTTTGGATATTTTTTTAAATTTTTTTTAAGAGCTGCACTGTTATAAATCAGTCCAGCCTTTGGAGGTCTTAAAAAATGTAACAGTTATGACTAGTATTCATAAATGCTTTTATTATCCCTTCTAGGCTTTGTGGAATGCCTTGCCATTCCCATCTCTGACTGGGCACAGTACCCACCATGTCTCTGGGCATGTGCAAGCACACACAGAGACACACACAGAGACACACACTGACACACACACAGACACACACACTGACACACACACAGAGACACACACTGACACACAGAGACACACACATTGACACACACAGACACACACATTGACACACACTGACACACAGAGACACACACTGACACACACAGAGAGACACTGACACACACAGACACACACATTGACACACACTGACACACAGAGACACACACTGACACACACACAGAGACACACACTGACACACACAGAGACACACATGGACACACACACTGACACAGAGACACACACACAGAGACACACACTGACACACACAGACACACACATTGACACACACACTGACACACACACAGAGACACACAGAGAGACACACACTGACACACACAGACACACACTGACACACACACAGACACACACTGACACACACAGAGACACACACTGGCACACACAGACACACACATTGACACACACTGACACAGAGACACACACAGAGACACACACTGACACACACACTGACACACTCACTACTGACACACATACACTGACACACACATAGACACACACACACTGACACACACACTGACACACACACTGACACACACACACACTGACGCACACACACTGACGCACAGAGACACACACATTGACACACACTGACACACACACAGACACACACACAGACACACACACACTGACACACACTGACACACACACACTGACGCACACACACTGACGCACAGAGACACACACATTGACACACACTGACACACACACAGACACACACACAGACACACACATTGACACACACACACTGACACACACACACTGACGCACACACACTGACACACAGAGACACACACATTGACACACACACACTGACACACACACACTGACGCACACACACTGACGCACAGAGAGAGACACACACATTGACACACACTGACACACACAGACACACACACAGACACACACACACTGACACACACACACTGACGCACAGAGAGAGACACACACAGACACACACACAGACACACACACACAGACACACACACACTGACACACACACACAGACACACACACACTGACACACACACACTGACGCACACACACTGACGCACAGAGACACACACATTGACACACACACTGACACACACACACTGACACACACACACTGACGCACACACACTGACGCACAGAGAGAGACACACACATTGACACACACTGACACACACACTGACACACACACAGACACACACACAGACACACACACACTGACACACACACACTGACGCACACACACTGACGCACAGAGACACACACATTGACACACACACTGACACACACACACTGACACACACACACACTCACTTTCACACACACACACACACACACACTCACACACACGCTCAGGGTCTCTCACTGCGGGGTTCAGTCCAGGAGAGCCCGAGCACACTCCTGGGTGTGCAGCATGTGCCAGCAGTGCTGCGGTGTGACACAAAGCAGGATGGGAATCCCGGGCTTATTTCCCACAGGGAAGAGCCAGAGCTGCTAAAATGGATTCTGTGTCGCTGTGACCCCTCCTACACCTGCACACAAAGTCCCTGCTCCCTCCAGAGGGGCGGAGTGGGCGCTACTGAGCCTCGGGCAGAGAGAGAGAGAGAGACATCATCACACTCCCATCACTGTGAGGATCTTCCAGCTCCACCAGCCCAAGGAATGAGCATGAGCCCCAGTGCAGGAGCTGTGATCCACGGCCAAGGAGCCAAGCAGGGGGCTCAGGGAATGACCTCTTGGCTTAAGATGTAGAATAATTGATGGGTCTGTTTGTAGCTGTGAAAGAGGACCTGAACCACTGCAATACACAGGATTTGCAAGGGGTTCTCAGGAGACTGGCATTAAGTCCCTGTAGGAAATTTCAGGGAGCACAGTCAAGCATTGGCTTTCCTCAGATGTCATCTTTTCCACTGGACACATGCAAGCACAGGAATATGTGTGACACCACTGCAAGGTGAGTCTCTCAGCCACACATTCTATTACATGTTAAGCTTCAGACATAAAACAGGCTCATGCCACAAAACCACATCTAGCTCTAATCCTTTTACTGCTACTAAACGAGACATTTCCCTAGTTTTCAATCAAGTTGGTTCTAACGAATGCTTTGCAGCTGTGGAAAGTATCTGAAAGAATTAGCTGTTGTTTTTAGGGATCTCAGATGAAACATTCCACATGTGGTCCTTTGGGACTGCCACACAGCAAAGGCTGGGAAAGCCAAAACACAAAAGGAAAGTCCAGGGGGGCTATGTACATGCTCACACAGGATGAAAAGTGTGTTGGCTGTTTCAAAGCTCAGGGAGGGCAAGGATCAGGTCTAGCAAACTAAATCAGCTAAAGAGAAGAACCCAAACACTACATACAGCATTTGGAGAAGCAGCTGAACCCCAGCTGCCAAGGACACAATGCAGAAATTGAACACCACACACACACTACCATCAGCTATCCCCTTAAACACAAAGAGTTGAGGACCTGAGCCTGGATTTGATTGCCACCACAATTCATGAGACAAGTCAGGACTAGTGCTTTGATTCAGCTCTAATAATACCAATTTAAGTTACTTCCATGACATCTAAGCACCAGAGAAGAGAAGTCTTGAAATTATTTATTCTTATGAAGTGAGTCAATGGAGCAGAGACTACTTCCTTGGACTTATGTGTATTCCCCCAAAACTAACATTTACCACAGCAAAAAATTATCTGCAAATTCTGCTGAGGAGGCATGAGACTCTTCCAATTATATTGAGAATGCTTTTGCAATATAATATTGATTATATTAAGCCTCCTATGATCCTATGTTAATACATATAATACTATCTGTAGAAGAATTACATAGAATCAGGGGAAAAAAGTATGAGATTAGGGTTCCCAGACTTTGCTGTATTTGCAATTCATGCTGACTGTGTTCACTGTCAAGCTGTCATTTTACATTATGAGTTAATTTTCCTGCTATTGATCCTCTCTCTCTGCTTATTCTTTTTCTCCTTCTTCAGCTGCCAGGGTTTTGGAAAACAATAACAACCAAAACTATAACAAAGAACCTGAAGTCCCAAACAAATTTTGCACACATTCATTCCATAACCATCTGCCAGCCTGACTTCTACAACCCCATGCAAATTTCCATTAAAGTTGCTATGCATTTGAATAACGAATCATTTTAGAGAGAAAAGAGGGAAAGAGGCACAGTGCATTCTTGTCGAAGAGGAGCTAAAATCAAATAAAGGTACTCCACAGCATAGGTGTTTATAACATTATAGTTGCTGTAAATAAACTGAAACTTGTTTCTGAAAACAAAATTTAACAAGGACAGAAATATGGCCCACAAATTAGGTGTTGCATTTTGGTAAGGAATTAATGAAATACCCCATATAACACAGAGAGTTACAGAAACAGAAAAGGAAAAAAGAATTGTGATAGGTACAATTCCCCCAGGACACTTTAACTATATTCTATGCTCAACAGCAGGATTTGTAAATAGTAATAAGCCTGAAAGTGAAAGAGACATATGTGGAATCTTTCTCCTTTCCTAAAACAATACTCTTTTCTAACACCTTATTCTTTCTATTCTTTTTTTATTTAGTCTCTTTGCATTTCTCCAAGCTGGTTTTGGCTGAAAGACACAGCATGGGAAAAAGCAGAGCAAAGTGTGTGTAAGCCTAAGTGTAAGATCTTTCTGGCATGCAGTGATGGGACACCCTCTCCTGGAGAAAGAGACACACTTCCTCTGCTCCAGTAGTGAAAGAATAGGAAATTAGTGATATTCCTGGGATCTGGAGACAAACCACCACAACACTTGGTATCATGACAATAAGTAGGAATGCTTCCCCTTGATATACAAAGATTCTTCTCTGGACTGACAAAGACACTGTTAGATACAGCACCCTTCAGAAAAATCACTCATTCACATTTCATTATTAACAGCTATTTTAGAATCATAAAGACAGGAACCTCTAGATGAAATAAGTCAGGACTTTTTACTCAAATTCAGATCCTCCACAAGGGGGATCCCATTGGTGGACTGACTCCCTGCATCACAAAATACAACACTTTGAGCCAGGCAGAACATCACCATTCAGGTGGTTACCTCCTAAAGTTAAAAATTCAAATATCTCAGATGGAAACAAAGGGTCATCGTGCTTGGCTAAAAGTCTAAGTTCTACACATTTCCTTCACTCACTTCTTTAAGATGTCATCATTTCACATCATTATAGATTATGGCAGTTCTCACTAATCCACTCATTTTTGCTTAGGATGTCATTTGCAAAATTTATAAAAGAACCTATGAAACTTCTCAAAGGAATGCCTCCAAGAGGCAAAATATTAATCAACATGCTACTGCCTGTGGGTGAATAAGAAAGCAGTGACTAGAGCAGGGGTTTGTGGTGCCAGTGACCAGGCTACAGGTGACAGTGTGGCAAGTTCCTGACTGCCTGTAGCCTTTAAAAATCAAAGACCTTTACAGGTACAGGGCTCCCAAATGAGCACCTGGATTCCAGCATGGCATATTCACACTGGCAGCAATGCCTCCGACACCAGAGTGGAACGAACACCTGGGGAATTCATTTTGCCTCCTGAGATGGCTGTGTGCAGAGAGCAGGACAGCTTCTGACACTGCTGACTTGGATCTTAATTAGATGCAAAAAAGAGTGCAAGGAGAGAGAAAACCACAGGTCAGAGTGGTCGCTGATGTGAATTTTGAACTTCATTTGACATTGCTAACATTGCTCTCATTTGCAGAGCTTCTAACCACGGTCTCCTGTGCTATGACAAGTTTGTAATAAATTACAACTGATCAAACTGCAGGTACTTCTCTCAGTTTGCAGCCCAATTTAGAAAACATCAGTGGAAGAACAGCAGCAGCACATGGCTCAGGCTATGCCTGATCAAAGGGGAATTATTCCTCACAGCTCCAGGAGCATCCAGGCACTGTTTACCTCAAGGCAGGGATGAACAGCAAGGATAAGGCACTGAAGCCCCTAGGAAGTTCTCACAGCCTGAAAAAGTCTGCAGAGAAAATTTCTAAGATGCATTAAGCACAAAGGTTCTCAGTGCCCAAGGCAAACAGGAAAATATTCCTTCCTTCAAGTTACTTAACATTAAATCATCACCTGCAGGCTCAGGCTGCCATTTCACACTGAGTCACATCCCACAGTGTCAGGAGTTCTCCCCAAATCATTTGCTCTCCCCCTCCCCACCCCAACACACACAGTGGTTTCTCATTCAAGCATTAGCAGAATATGAATTACCTCTAGGAAGGAATGAGACTTATATATAACATACATTAAAGCCCTGATTAAATTCAGCCCCAGCCTTCCAGTCACTTCAAACAGTTCTACATTCAATTATAGTTTGGAATTTATAAAGAAAAAGAAAATTCTTAGCATTTCTTGGTGTTGTATGTATACACTGATCTAGTGCATTTATGTTTTAAGTTTTGGCAAAACCCACAAGTAAGCATAACAATTTTGCACCCCAAAAAAGTTAAATAATCAGCCAGGTTCATAAAAATCTCTTCAAATAGTATCTCATTTCTGCTGTGCATTTTATCCAGAGGAATCTTGAACAGACTTTGAAATATGCAACAAAGCACAGTATAAATTATATAAATTGTATTATCATTTCCCTCTCAGATGAGGGAGCATCTGCTTGACACTGAGCAGCATCACTGCACAGCAGGCTGCAGCTGGAAGCAGAGCAGTTTTTATACAGAAACTGCAGGTGGAGTTCAGAGTCAATATAATTACAGAGTCGGGAATTTCATCAGAATCCTAAGGATGACATTCCCTTCACTGTTTCTTGTGAAAGTCTGTAAAACTTAAATTATTAAAAAGGCTTTCCTCCAGCCATTCTTATTTTGGATTGACATTTCTTCACTTGACTCTCAGTTTCGGTGATCAGTAAAATCACAAAGGAATTGTGCTCTGGCAGAGCTTCCCAACAGGTATTTCTTGTTGGAATCAGATCAGGATTTTCAATGAGAGTGCAGGGGAAGCCTTTCCAAAGTTTGGTTCACATCTGTGAAGGGGCCATGCTCATTACTAATAACACCCACCCGGGAGATGCATGTATCATTTCTTAATGCAAATAGCATGCTAACATTTCCAGCAGATTCATCTGAAATTGCTTCTTCTCTTGACATCAAGAAAGCAGAGTGCCATGGCAAAAAAATCATTTAGAACTTACCTTCCTGCTGTCCTTACAGAAACCTCTCTCTTCAGGCCAGCTCTGTGGGAGCACAAGCAGAACCTGGAAATGGTGCTTTACCTGCACAACATTTATGAACAAGTGTCTATTGATGGAAAACAACAAAGAAAAAAGTAGGCTCAGGATTTTAGAAGCCTGGTATCTGTGCATTTTTATCTTGCCTCTGATCACCTTCAGTGTCTCAGAACAGTCTTTAACTTCCCCTAGAGAATCTCTCTCCTCATATATATTCACAAAATCTGTAGAGTTTGGTGACTTCTACATTCCTGACAAATGTTGAAATCCACCTATGTTCAAAATTTACCAAGAGGAAACCTCTCCCCAAACCAGTGCCAGGTGAGATTACAAAAACCCTTCTCTCCTGTGCTGAGGTGTTCCCAGCAGACCAGATTCAGTTGAGTACCAGATTAAAGAACCAAAGCTTTGTGCTCTTTTCTCCACACATCCAACAAATCAGTGATTTACAGAGCTGGCCCACCAGGGTAACAGCAGATGTTGGCACTCTGTCAGCCTGAGAAAACTCTTCAATAGAGAAGACATCTGCTGAGAATGTTTGGTAAGGACACTTCACTCTCTTCCAGTGGCAAAGTCATTTTCAGAAGGAGTTAACAAACAAAGTCTTTGCCTATGTCTGTCCAGATGAACTAGACAAATCCCAGAAGTTTTGAAAGAAACTGGATTGATAAATGCTGTAAACAAGCTTTAAATTTTAGATCAATATTTTTCAGGACTTTAATCTCCTCTTGCAGCAACATGTTCTTATTAAAAATAATCCATTCTGTACAGGGAACATTGCTGGAAAAACACATAAAGAAATTTTGAAAATTCACATTTAGGAGACTCTGAGGAAAGAGAACAGTGCACAGAAAACAAAGTGTTCTATTCAATCCCAATTCTGACTTGACAAATTTGACATCTGAGTGTAAATAAGAAACAGTGAAAAAAGCTTTATGAGAAACCCCTGAAAGATATTGTATTTATGTACAGGCACACAAACAAATGCACAGGAACTCATAGGCACCATTTAGGTTCTGGAAAAGCCAAACTTTGCAACAAGATCAAATAACAAGTTAAAATTCATAATTTTATAACATTTCTAAGCATTTCTCTTCTGGATGAGAGATGCAATAAGCCCTTCTCAATTCTGTGTCTGGAAAAGAATCCCCCCAACACATATTTCAACATTTTGGAGTTGCCTGAGTGGTCACTGATTCAAGAGAAAAATATATCAGCTTCTTTAGAAAGAGAGAAAATTGTGAGGGGAGGGCATGGGAATGAAGGAAGTAATGAAAGGTAACAGATTAAGATGATACAGATTTTTCCCTGAGGAGGTTCTTGGCAGGAAGCCAGCAATGAAATCTACATTTGCACACTCCTGTGGGAACTGAGAGAAACCTCAGCCCTGCCAAGCTATGTGGCCTCATTTGGATGGATGAAAAGGCTTTAGATAACTTGCTGTACATGGGGAGAAATGCACAGCTTCCAAACACCCAAACCCATGAGTTGTTTGCCAGGAGGCTGCCACTATACATGCCAGAAGTAGTGGACATTGGGGAAGTATTTCCCTACAACCAAAGAAAAATAAAGGATGAGAGAGATTTAGAAGTCACCTCTTCATCTCCTCATTACAAAAGAACATAAATGCTCAGGGAGGTGTTCATATCTCCTGTTCCTAAAGACACTGAAGGTCTGTGACTTCAAACCTCTCCCACCCGTTCATCCCACCATTCTTCTACTCTTACTCCCACAATTTCTTTCTTAAATGCCCAACTTGAGTATTTTTAGCTATAATTACTTCTAGCCCTAACCATGAGGAAGGAGATTCAAATCCTTCTCTCTTTTTTTTTTTTTCATAGTAACCATATTTGCATTTGATTGAACCCTTCTCCCCTTCCTGATTTCTGTCAGTAATCTCCCTCCAGTTTTGAGCTTTCTCACTGTTCTGGATGTTCAAAAGAGGGCATGGCACTTGAGGCAGGCCCTTCACCAGCTCTGAGGGAGAGGGAGGATGGCTCCATGCATTCCCTGGGCCACAGCACTTCCTTAGTGCAGCATCCTTTCCTCCCTTGGATCTCCCTCCTGCACTCCCCAGGCAGCAGCACCACTTGGCTCTGGTTCTCTCTCACACAACCCTCAGGAACACAGAGCCCCATCCAGGCTCTGAGAAAGACCCCCCTTCCTCCCCTGTCAATGTTGTTGCTAAATAGTTGTATTTTGTCTTAATTAGTATAGTCTGCAGGGCACTTATTCTTTGAGTTATCCTGAGAGCTATTTCTAATAAATATAGATGAGAGGAACCTTCAAAGGTTGCACCAGGTATTTTAACACTATTTCCTACTGGTGAAATAATATGTTTCAACATGCTCGAGAGCTCCAAGAGGCCAAAGAATTGTGACTGCTTCTGTGATAAATTGAAATAATGAATATGGGTTGAGTATGTTTCATACTCAACCCATATTCATTATTTAAAAGCACATAGGATTGAAAAAACATGACCTGGATTCTGTACTGATGAAATGATGCCATTTAAAAAAGAAAGTAAAGCAAATACTACATTTCCTATTCCATAGCAATAAGTAAATTGCTCATACTGTGTTTAGAGTTAGAAGTGTGCACAATGAACCATTTATTAATCTATCATCTTTCCATCCACAAATTAACCACACAGGATTACAGAACAGTCTGGGCTGAAGGATCATCAATCCAATTTCATATTCTCAGTGTCACATCCACAAATATTCAAAGGGATTTCATAACATATTTCAGTTTTGAGCTTGCATGCAAAATGTTCCCTGCACCTGCTGTTATGAGTGGCTAATATTTGACATTCTGTATTTTTCTTATTTCACTCACATACTTTTAATATTTATGTTCTCTGATCAGACATGTTCCAAGCCCAGTATATAGCTAACAAAATATCTTCACAACAGCCAAAGGTGGATGAAATCTATACCATATTTATAGGGAAATAAACATTTGTGCAACAAGTATGACTGTCAAGTATGCCAGTGCTGATTTACTCCCTCTACAGATACATGAGAGCATAAATACAGGAAATTTTAAAAGTATTTGAAGCTGGGGTACAACATCAGCACAGGGCATGAACTCAACCTGCATCCAAATTTTCTGGATGAAGCAGGAGACTGCTTAGGGTGGCATTCCAGTTATTTGGAGGAAATACTTTCTGGGGATTTGCTGGAGGGAGAGGAGATCCTGTCCCCAGGGAAAGCCCTGGCTTGCACGTTCCATGGGGCTGTGCTGCTGCTCAGAGCTGCTCACGCACGCAGACACACACAGGGCTGCGGGGAGCGGAGCGTGTGCCTCAGCCTCGCCCCACCATCCCTCAGCTGCCACATCTTACACACGAGCCACTTCGGAATGCGCCCTTTGGAGCCATTCCCTTACCTCGAATCAACGCCCGGGTGACCGCAGTTTTGCTGCTGGTCCCGTTTTTGGGGAGCAGCGTGGATCCTGCAGCGCGGCCCGTCCCGGGCCCGTCTCCAGGACACGCTCCCCAGGGCCGGCCCGGGGGTGTCTCAGTGCAGCTTCACTCCGACCTGATTTCACAGCACGTTCCCCGCTTTGGGTACCGCATCCCGGCAGTCCGTACCCGAACCGAGCCGCAGGAGCGGGCAGGACACGGTCCCGGTGCCCTCCTCCGGCATCCCGGGGCTGCTCCGGCTCACCGGAGCATCCTCAGCATCCTCCTCCTTCTCAGCTCCGTGCGGCCCGGCCGGCACCTGCAGCCCCTCACAGCCCCCCACAGCCCTGTGTGCCCCCCACAGCCCTGTGTGCCCCCCACAGCCCCGTGTGCCCCTCACAGCCCCGTGCGCCCCCCACAGCCCCCCACAGCCCCGTGTGCCCCCCACAGCCCCGTGTGCCCCTCACAGCCCCGTGCGCCCCCCACAGCCCCCCACAGCCCCGTGTGCCCCCCACAGCCCCTCTGTGCCCCTCACAGCCCCGTGTGCCCCTCACAGCCCCGTGTGCCCCTCACAGCCCCGTGTGCCCCCCACAGCCCCGTGTGCCCCTCACAGCCCCGTGTGCCCCCCACAGCCCCTCTGTGCCCCTCACAGCCCCGTGTGCCCCCCACAGCCCCGTGTGCCCCTCACAGCCCCGTGTGCCCCCCACAGCCCCGTGTGCCCCTCACAGCCCCGTGTGCCCCTCACAGCCCCGTGTGCCCCCCACAGCCCCCCACAGCCCCGTGTGCCCCTCACAGCCCCGTGTGCCCCCCACAGCCCCGTGTGCCCCTCACAGCCCCGTGTGCCCCTCACAGCCCCGTGTGCCCCCCACAGCCCCCTCAGAGCCCTCGGTATGAGAGAACCTTGCAGGTGGAATTGCAGGATTGAGAATCTGGGCCACTCTTAGAAAATTCGACTTTTTGCATCGGATGAAGGAGCTGGAAGACAGTAAAGGGGTCTATTTCCCTGACAAAAGACAAGGTGTACCGTTTGCGTTGTCATCTGATGTTGAGGAAGTAACACCGCAACCCCCAATTAGAATTGAAACCCTTGATGACGGCCAAGGTCAGCAAACCGCTATTAAAACTGTGTGTGCACCAAGTCACTGGCAAGGCCCCAGACAGCATTTTTCAGTTTGCTCCACAAAGATCAGAGGATGGCAGCAGTGAAAAGGGCAACAGCTCCCGAGCAGGAGCAAACCTGCAGGATCTAACCTGCAGCAGGGAGGCGATGGGGCAGCGGGGAAGGCGCAGGGCCAGAGCCACTGTGAACCCCACGGCTCCAGCAGCTCCAGCCAAGGGCCCAAGGAGCACCCCAGGAGCTATTGAGGACACACAAAGGCTGCTTTCCCTCCTGCCATTGGCTTCCAGCATTTGCAGAAGTTTTCCTCCGGGCAAAGCAGGCAAAGCGAAGGTCTGCGCCCCAGCGAAGTGCTTTATGAAAATTACGGATGGCAAGCAGTCAGTCCTTTGTGAAAAGAGGAGATTCAGTCAAATCCAGTGGTTTCACAGGGACACATGGGTCCTGTTGTGACAATTACCTTCCATTCTCTGCCAATCAGAACAAGCACTGCCAGAAGCAGCCCAGATTCACAACAAGCCCTCACAGCTAATGAGCCCCTGTCTAGCTGTGTTTAAGCTGGCTGCCTCCTCCTTATAAACACCACTTCAGAGCAGCACGGCCTGCTTCCAGTCCCCTCTGAAAAGGAAAGTATTTTTATCACTCTTCAACAAGATGCAGTGCTCTTTCTTACCAAAACCCCAATTACCACATTGCAGACTCAAGTTAAATATTAACAGGTAAAACTCTCCCTAAACCTACTTACCTCTGGGTTCACAGCTAAAGGGTTAGGAACACAGCTGAGAGTACACTAATTGCTGACAAATGTCATCTTACACCAGTCCTATTACATAG
This sequence comes from Molothrus aeneus, assembly GCF_037042795.1. Lineage (NCBI taxonomy): Eukaryota > Metazoa > Chordata > Aves > Passeriformes > Icteridae > Molothrus > Molothrus aeneus. The sequence goes on along the minus strand of NC_089655.1, from coordinate 7,357,324 downwards.
TCATGGACATCATTTAATCCCCCTTGGAAGAGGTTTAAGCAAAAAGACATCTCTCTAGTGCTTGAGATAGGACTCAAGCCATTATTGTTGTCCACTTGACAGCTAAAAATTACAGTAGCTATTAATCATCCTTCAAGATATGCTTATGCATGTATGAGCAAAGAAGAAAAGCATTGCAGCCTGTTACTTATAAAGGTTTGGTTGTTGAAGTTGTTTTTTTTTTTTTTAAGGCACTGAATTGGTCAAAAGCCTGTTATAACTGGCATTGCTAAAGAACATTCAGTATGTGATCAGTTCAAAAAGGAAAATGAAATTAGCAACCAGTGGATCAATACTGATTCATCAGGAACCAGACTTGATTCCATCTCTGTTACTCACCACTTTTGGGGACAGACAGACTTTTATAAAGATGAAACAGTATTATAATCATCCCTTTCATCATCTAAATCTGCAGAATCCTTTCTTAGATCACTCTGCTTCTGATGACAAAATTGTTTGGGCCTACCCAGTAGCTGCAGCTGTGCCTACACAGGTCCAACCAGGAGTAGGACAGCACTCGGTGTGTCCAGTAGCTGGCCCTGGACCTTTAACCTTCCAGTTACTTCAGCCACTGCTGCCTACACCCCAGCAGTCACACATACACCCTGCAGACACCCTGCAGCTGCCCCTAGCCATTCCTTGTCCTGTAGCTGGCTGTTGTCCTCAGCCTCCTGGTTAGTAACAGCTTCAAACCACTGCCTCTGTACCTGCTCCAGGAAAGGTGGATGCAAGAAGCCACACTGTCTATTTGCTATTTTCTATTTTTCATCTCTTATCCTACGTATCCTGTTTTGCAAGGACCTACAGCAACAACTTCTGCTCAAACTTTCCCCTCCCACATCTTCCCATGACCATTCTACAATGGCATCTGTAAGGCTGTGTCCTGGGGTGATGTTATGACACTGTATCACCTACCATGGGCTTTAGTCCCAAACGTGGGTCCTGTGACTTAAGGCTGGGAGGGGGAAGCCAGGGAAATTCCTCAGCATGCAGTTTGTGTTCAGTTCTCACAGACTCCCCATCTCTCTCTGCTGTGCAGCCAGGAGAGTTGTGTCTCTGCTTTTAGCTAGCTCCTGTTTGTTGGCTGAGGCACGAAGTTCTCCTGGGGCTGTGGCTGCTTCTCGGGGACCTGTTCAGCTGTGCTCCGGTCCAAATCCCCGGCCAGCACCGGGAGCCCCACCCCGCGGCCCGGCGGGGGAGGCTGCAGGGACATCCCGCCTCCGGACTCTAAGATACCAGCCTTCTGCACAATGAGAAGGTTTGTTACCTAACGTAATTCATTCTCTTTTTTTCCAGGCCTGCACTCTTGTTTGTTAAATAACAGGGTGTTTTGTTTTTTTCACTTTCCTCCAAGAAATTCCTTTCAAACCTGTGGGGAGGGGCTGCCCAAACCTACCTTTCTTTAGAGAACACGTTCATTTCAGGATGTTTCCTCCTAATTTGTCTCAAACTGAGACAAACTGCCAAACAGATGATTTTTCTTACCCTGCCAAAAAGACTTTTTAGAATGCAAACTGGACTGCTTTACATTTAGAATGCCATCATTTTCCTTTCACCCTACATTTTTACTTTGAACAGAAGAAAAAAATAATTATTATTTTGGCCAGGGGATCCTAAAGGAATAGCTTAAGTGTAATTCTAAATCACTTTTGAAAATGGCTCTTCAGAACATTTGGAAATAACAAGCTTAATGCTGTTCGATTTCAGTTTGAAGGAAATTTACGAAGTTCAGACTCTGTCACATCTTAACTGCTTGAATAAGGTCTTAGTACTCACATGCAGCATAGCTACTTTCATGTGAAAAAGGGGGAAGGAACAAAACTGCAAGGCAAGCAAACTGAGACCAAACCAGAAAACTGACAGGAAAAAATAATACTCTGTTTTATACATCCATATAGAATAGGCTTTACTAATTTCAAAAATAACTCTGCTGAAAAGTGTAGGGCTGATTTTAGTACACAGGCCAGCAAAGCTGCAGAATACCTGCAGAATACACCTGTGCTCAACAACATGAATTACTCACTTCAAAATTACCACCACAGCTGTCGTTACTCCTTCTTCACCCCACAAGGGTTTGAGCATCTCACATAGATACCCGTTCGCTTAAACCGCGGGTTTCTCGGCCTGCAGGATGAAATCCATCTACAGGTGACCTGGTTTTAACTCTTCCTTTTCCAGAGCCTTTCCCGGTGTAATTCCCGCAGTCCGAGCTGCAGCGCAGGGAGTCGCCACGCGAGGGCGCCGCAGCCCCGCCGCGCTGCCGCTCCCGTCTCCGGGGGGATCCCGCTCCCGCACCCCCGGGAATTCGCCTCGGGAGCCCTTCCCTCCCTTTTTCATGCACTAACAATACACGGCAGCTCAGGCCAAGCCATTTGGCACTCACAGCGTGCAAGGAGCGCTTGGAGCTAAAGCTGTTACGGCTTCCTAGAAATGGAACAAACCGAGGGGAGGAGCGGGCAGGGAGAGACGGGACATCGGCACTGCGCTGGAAAATGAGCTGGATCGGGTGAGGAAGCACTGCACGGATTTCATTCACAGCACAAGTACTCAACATGTTTAAACATCAGTTTCTGAATACCGTGTTTAGCACACAACAAATCAGCCCACTCCTACATCGGTTTCAAGCCAAGAGCAAGATCTCAAGCAGCATTCCTTAAAGCAGCAGCACTTAATTAAATTGTGCAACTGCTCAAGCCATTGTTTCTCAGTTAGTACATCTAATTCATGAGTGCACCCCTACAGAAAGGCTATTTATCAATTCCAGGATAAACAAATTCCCACCAATTCCTCTTTTCATTGTTCAGGTAGTTACATTTGTTACCTTAATCCAAATATAAATCCACTTGAAATTACAAATTGAATCATAAATTAGGTCAAAACTTCAAAATGTCATGATTAATCAACTTCAGTAATGCAGTTTGCTTATCACTTCATGTCCACAGCCAGGTCCAAGGTTTGTGAGAGTGATCTCAGCCCTGCAGCTCTTTCCTTTAGCTCTTCTGGTGACACTGGAGATGCATCAAGGCTTTCATTGCTGCAGATCCTCTCTGTGTATGGCTTACAGGAGATCTTAATGAACTGTGCATACACTGAAGAATAATTAGCTTTTTCCCTTTTTAAAAAATTATTTTTACATTAAAGATTTGGTTCTGCCCACCCAGTGACCCTCAAACATACAGGTGAGCAGATACTGACAACCTGAAGCTGTAGCTGAAATTTAGTTCGAGATTACCTAAATTCCCCAGTCCAGGTTTCTTGTCACTACCCTGACCACAGTGGAGGCTTTTTTGGCTGAAACAGCTATCAGTGCTCTTTTTCACACCAGGACAAGAGAGATGGAGCTGCTGGAGAGTCCCCGCTGACAACCAAGGTGATTTGGAGCACCTGACATGAGGGTAGAGCTGGGTCTGCTTAGCCCAGAGAAGAGAAGGCTCAAGGAAATCTCATCAATACCTGAAGGGAACTGTAAGAGACATCTTCACAGTGTTGCCCAGTGACAGGAGAAGAGGCAGTGGGGGCACAATCACAGGAGGTCCCACCTCAACATGAAGGAAAAGTTATGGGGTCTCTGCTAGTTATATTGGGCAAAAGGTCCCCTTGCCATAATTTCTACAGTCAGCTCAACTTTCAGATTCTCTCTTCCTGTCTGGTCTCCAGCACACAAGCAGATCTAGTCTCTTAGACAGAAATGTTACCACTCCAATGTGGTACCAAAGCCCCAATATTCTATCAGGACTTCTAGTTCAGTGTTCATGAAATGTTTACTTGCTCCTGCCCAGACTGGGGCCCAGGACAGATTGAGTGCAGAAATCAGAAATGCAACAAGCAGCTGAACAATATCCATCTTGTTCCTGCAAACAGCTAAGGAAGTCACAACGAACATAACACAAAAACACAAAGAGACCCCAGAATTTTATTTAAAGAAACATGTTCAAATGCAGCATTGAAAACAGAGAGAGTGGAATGCCAAGAGTCAGAGAACTTATGCTGAGTTATGTTTTCTTTGACAAACTAGCACCATTGAATCACAACTCACAGACTAATTTATTTCTAGAAGTTACAAAACCTCCATCATTATAAAATTTCTAGGAATTCTATTAAAAATTGGTTCTCAATTTACTACTCCTACAGAGATGAAAGCAGTCTGAAGTTTTCATATCTACTCATTGTTCAAATTACCCATAAGAGACAGTTTATTCTTAAGTCTAAACATCCTGATCAAGGGAAAAAATGTCTAAAAAGTGACCTCCACAAGTCTTTACAAACTAAACAAGTAAGAAAGATCTACTGTGTTATAAATATACACAGTACAATATGTACAAGTCTGGTCTTACAAAATAAGAGCTTCCTAGTCCATAAAAATACTAACTCAACTACAAAGTTTTCTCAGTATTTAGTCAAGCTGTCTCAAGCAGTCACCATAGCAAATTCCTAAAATACTGATTTGTACCATAGCACAACAGCTTGAATGTGTTCACAATGGAAAAGAGCCCAACACTTCACCATAAAACTGATTTCTAAGCCTAATTTCCCAACCAAGTTTAGTGGTACTGTTAGTGTTTGCTACCTATTTTAATGTCACAAGGCCTTCACATATTTCTATACTGTGTTTGAACTATTCAAAGTGCTGAAAGTGCAATCAGAGAGTAGAGTTTTGTATCCCTTCTCCAGTACACCCTTCTCTGGCACTGGCAACAACAGCCAAGGGTTTCTAGGTCTGTGAGGTGCAGAAGGCACACGCTCATTTGTACATGCTCAGGAAGTATTCACACACACACACACATGCACTTTCCTTTAAGGACCATAATATTCTAATATTATGGCTTCCTCTGAGTAAAGAAATTCAAAAATTCCTTTAAAATGCCTTAATGCAGACACCTGGAATTCATAATGACCCTGACATGAAGTGCTTAAAATGACTGTGAGATGATGTTAGAAAAAAATGGAGTTTTGGCTTTAAACTTAGGCTATCCAAGTATTGCTCTGGAACAGAGGAACACAAAGTCTATGCTCTCTCACTCTATCAAGCAAGGGCCAGGTTACATTCACCACATGGTTTATCACAACAGTTAACAGCATTTGTGAGTGTACACACACGCATAACCCTTGGCATTTGTTCTTCTACTAAAGGCCATCTGCAGCCTGAATGAAAATTAAACTATTTGAAAAATGTTTCAAGCATTACCCTTCTGTACTTACACATGAAAACACAAGAAGTAAGAAAACTGAACTGTGCCTCTGCCAGAAAACAGATCACCGACATAAGTTAACACTGCCTCCTTTCCTCCTCCCTTCTCTACAGTGCTCTCCTATGACATGCATCATAGTAGCTTGTACTGTTAAAAATTAAGAACATATCCCTCTTGACAAAGTTGACAAGTTTTTCTAGTGGGCACATTGGCTTGCTGGAACGTTTATAATGATCCTTGCAAAAGGAGGTCTGGAATGTGACATCAGCACCGTTGTACAGGATGCGGATAAAGTGTTCTTTGGGCCTCTTCCCATCCTGCCACAGCTCAAAAACTAATCTGGCAGCAAATCTGGGAAATCTGGCCTCTGTAATGCCCAAGGCACTAAGAACAGGTGACAGGGTGACATCATGTGCAGAGTAGAGGACAAACACTTCCTCCTTCTTGCCTTCTGCAATACGCTGCAGCCTATTGACAGTCTGGTTGAGGAGAGGATGAGTAGCCAACAGCGCATACAAGAAGTAAAGTTTCTTTTCCTGTCTTTCTCTCTCATCCTCCAACTGGTGTCTCTTGATTACTTTGAAGTGTTCCATACCAATGCAGCCAGCTTTGGTACATGGAAATGAGACATTATGACAGAAATAGCACAGGAGAGAATCTATAGGGTTAGAAGCTCTCAGCTGCCTGGTGGGAATGCCCACAATCTTTGCCATATCCACGTAGATCCTCTCCAAATTGCTGTTTTTCACCCGTAAGCTGTACTGCCTGCGCTGCTCCTCCTCTAGGTAGTGGTTTCTCATGGGACAGTCACAGCTTCCTGAGCAGAAAATGGTGCTCCACTGGTGCCTCATGTTAATTTTCTTCCAGTCAAAATCTGGCAGGAAGGTGTAGAGCAGGGCCAGGGCGCTCTGCAGGGTTCGGCTCTTCCCCGTGGTCTCCAGGTAGAGCTGCTTGGCTGTCCAGTCACTGGGGAGCAGTTTGTGTTTGTTGATGTAAATTTCTCTGAGCAGCTGTCCATTTCGCAAGTGTTGTACAACCCCTGTGTTTTGACAGAAATTACAACACCTGATTAGAATCTTTGCAGTTATGCAAAAAAAAAAAAATTACAGCTAGTAGCCTTACTGATAAACTTACAAAACTGAACTGCAGTTATGATGACTGTTAAGAAAACTGTCTGAAACATGAGAAACTTGCTATTCTTCAGTATCTCCCATATTCTAGGAACTAGCCTGATATACAGAAAAGAAGTTAGTTCCATAAAGTTTGTTTATAACCTCAGTGGTTTAATATTAATTCTTTGGACTAAGACACAGACCGAATGGGTCTAACATGACTATAAAAGTAAGGTGTTTTTGAAGACTGCACCTCAGTCAGGTTTTCAGGCCTGCAGAGAATGCTGCACCCCTGAAAATTTATGGCAGCCAATAAAACCACCAGCAGTCAGGACACAAATACATAAAATGTAAATTAGTGTACAAACTCACAAAACAATCATGAGGTGTAGCAATTGCATCCAGCTTCCTTCTCCATCTTCCTTCAGGGAGTATTTAAATTGCTTGATAATTTATGCTAAAGTTCTGCCTTTATCCAGCTGGAGTGTATCCTTCTCATGTGCCAAAACATCTACCCCAGAATCCACATTTCTTGCACAGCAGCAAAGCAATAGGCCTGAACCCTTTATGCACTAGAACACCTCTGCATACCTTGCTGCAATCCACAGGAGTCCCCAGATGCCAGCTCAGTGACACAATCTGTGTCTGTGCAATTTCAGTGGTGTCCTGCCTTGCTTTCTCCTGATATCACTTTGCAAGACTTGACAGTGGCCAAGGATTCCTTCCAAAGGGATCCCAGAACACACAAGGATTTGACAGGTGCCAGATGTATAAAGCATTTCCATAATGCCCGGTTTGTCTGCTACATCAGCATCTCTTGTAGGGGACACAGAGTCCCTCTGAATCCCAACCCTGTCAGTAACAGAGCACCAGATCTTCCTCAGGAGGGACTGAGCAGTGCTGTTTGTCACAAGGGTAACAGAGCAGCTTTGAGGTGTGAAGCAACATGAAAGAAAGGTGCTTTGACTTGCTACAAAGGAATTTAAAAGAGATGCCAAGATTGACCAGTGTGTAACAGGATTGTCAAGCTATAGGACAAAGCATGGCTTCTACCAACTGTTGCCACTTTTACAGCTGAGTTACATAGCCCAGCATAGCTGAGGATATGACCAGCATGGTAAGATGCCATAAAAAAGCATTTATGTCAATATAAAGAGAATCAGAAGGTCCCTTCTCAAGCTGACTGTGTTCAACAGAGCAGAGGATGAGACAGAGCTGCTAGGGGAACTCACCTGTCTGTGTAAGCTCTCCCATTTCACACAGGGAATGACTGGGGAAGTGAGGCAGGCTGCTCAGAGAACCATCCATTTGGGCTGCAGACCCTTTGGACATATGCTTAATGAAGGCTTCAAGCTGAGGATGAGAAGGTTTCCTAGAGAGATAAAAACCAAAATGTGAAACTTCCAAAAGCATATGGGAAAGCAGCTCGAGAGAGTCAAGTATTCCAAGTATGTCAGCTCAGAAATTTCATGATGTGAAGTTATTTCCCACTGGGACAACATCTGCTCTTACTCAGGACTTTTGCAAGTATGGAAAAGAAACCTAACTACTTACTATCTACCAAAGAACTACAAAGAACTATGTCTTGTCACGTTAAAATTATGATACCTATCACTAAGTATTTTAGAGCAATTTCTGGTTGCTTTGAATTCAGTCACTAATGCCTGTATGAATTAAAATGAAAAAGAAAATATATTTAAAAATCCTTAAAAAACCCTCCAAACCTCTCTCGTTTCTGAAGTACCAACACTCTTTAACAGCACAGGCAAAGCCAGTTACAATCTAAAGGGGTTCAATACAGTACTTTAAGTAGGTGATCTTGAAGGAATTCTCAGATTTTGCAATGTGCAACACTGACCACAATCTCAGCTTTTATTTCTACTTGCTTCAGCCTCAAATCAAATTGCAAGTGTAGTCTCAGTTATGTGGGACAGGAAAGCAGCACCCAGTGTCCCCATTAAAACTGGAATCATTGTTTGGGGTACTGCACTTTTATCCAGGAAAAAAGAGGCCAAGACTGCTGGACACATACACAAGATACTCTGCCATGGAAGTAATGAATGCAGCTGGAAGAGATATTCACTAAAATATCCAAGTTAACTCATTGAAACAGAGTTCAAGTCAGTGAAAGAATGCTTAAATCTCCCATACTGCATTGGAAATTTCAAATACACCATGGATTCAGCTCACTGTAGTACTGCTGTACAGAAAGCTACAGGTACAAAAAATCCCACAATGTAACCCAAAGGTAACCTGAACCTTTAAAAAATAAATCTCTGATCACATTCCTACAGCAGAAATGCATTACACAGGTGGGGACTTCCTTGTTAAATGTCAGCAGTTACCAAAGGTTACACAGTCACCTCTCTAATTTTGTGCAGAACTGCATCAGAAACTGCTTGGCAACCCAAGTCTGCTCCAGATGGCTCTTGTCTTAATAAGGATATTCAGTTTGAATACAGTTATTTCCATGTTGCTTAAAAAAATAGATATAAAATAAATTTTGTCAGGGATCTCTTAAATAACTCTGGGATTTGTGTTTACTGCTCATATTTACAGTTGTTAGAAGGATAAACTATTTTGAATATAAAAATCTCAGGTCTCAAAAAGAAACCTGACTTGCATGACACACCAGAGGGAGCAGTAACACCACTAAAGCAGGAATGAGAGTCTGGAATAGAAGTTTACTGGGACAAAGACATCCATGCTCACTTAGAAGAGCCAACTGAGAAACTGCCACACATGAGAGGACTTCTTGCAGAGCTCTGCTCACAGCCTGCATATACAGGAAAGCTCATAAGAATCAGTGTCTGTCAACAGAAAGGTAGCTCATATCATTTACTAAAAGTTGAATTTTCCAGTATTCAATTTCTTTTCAGGAAAAAAAAAATCCTGTCAGGAAAATGTTACTATTATGCCACAACTGCCAGTAAGGAAAAAATGCAAAATGAGACAGAAAGCATAATGAGATTAAAAATCAGACTAATTTTTTCATTTTACTTCAAATTAAAGGAAAACCAGCCAATTAATGATATTTTAAATCCATAGATTCTTCTGTATATTGTAATTTTAACAGGGCAACTGAAGATCAGTATTTGCAAAGCAGAGAAAGAACAAAGCCTGATTTTTGTTTCTCAAGCAGTAGAGGCTTCCTGTGGTACAATCGTACATTAGAAGCTTACGCCAGCTCCAGATGAACATTTCCAACAGAACATTTTGTACATTGCACTATTTTCACAGCCCAGAAATGAAATCTAAAAATGGAAGAATTAAGTTGAGAAAATTAAATTACACCCATTAGAAAATGGCTTTTTAAGCTTATTACAGAGGTAGCAGGCTGAACCACCAATTCTCTAAATTTTGAACTTTGTAAAACTCTACACATGAATAAACTGACAATCAAAATTTTCCTTAAACTCTGTTCATTTAATTAATAAGTTCTGTAAATACATGTGAAAGAAAACTAACAGAACTGCTTTATCCATTCTGCTTCTTTTGCTGCTTTGCTTACAAAAGCCTGAAAGAATGCTAATGGAATCAAATCTGTGCTGATAAAACTGCCAGCAATCACTTGTGGGAAGAAAGAAAGGGAAGAAGAAAGAAAACTAGTTATCTGTACTTTGCAAAAGGATTTTTCTGAAAAAAAATGGCAGGCAAAATAAATTAACTTTTAAGATCAAATTACAAAAGGGATGATAATTGATGATTTTATATTCCAATGTATTAATACAGTGTATTAATAATATTAGACATGGAGATGCAAGTTACTTAACTTTGGATTACACTGGATTTAAAGTGAGCACAATATAAGCCCAAGCCTGCAGAACTGCATTATGAATTATATGAAATATTACTTTTGGACATCTTTCAGAATAGAAATTCAAAGCTTACTCCTTGTTAAACAGATATCCCTGCACAACTGGGCAAACAAACATCTATTTTTTTCAGCAGCAAGACTTGCAGCAGCACTCAGGCTCGCAGCTGACAAAGCATTCCCCCTCCCACCCCAGGACCTGGCTTTTATTTAGAATATGAATCCTCCTGTTGAATTGGCCAATTTACAGATGCTGCAGGAGATGGAGTATCCAGGCAACACAGCTGAGGCTGCTGGGGCTGCTAGAGCAGGAAGCAAAGGAAATTGCTCCAGTTGTACAGTTGAAAAGACTGAATTATCCTTAAAATTCTATTTCCATAAGAGTAATCAGAAAATAAAAATGAACTAAAGAGATATCCTGGCCTTACAATGGCAAGCTACTACATTTGCAAAAGGTAGGAGTATAAAAAAAATTCCAAATTTTGTCAGAAAATGGAACAGCTTTTCATTTAAACCCACTAACAACAGCCACACTTCCCAATTTTAGCACTTTGTTCCCTTATTTAACATCTGTTAATCTGCCTTTTAATAATTTTATTTGTGTACAATAGAATAAATTTTATCTGTAACAAAACTGAGGATGCTTCTTTTCTCTCAAATAATTAATTCAGTTGATCCTTTTGTTATTTACAACCTAAGTACAGGGATAATAGATCCCAGATTGAATACTCTGGTTTTCATGCACTAGCATTAAAATGGACCAACATTTAAATCCTTAATCAACACTTAAATATCATATTTGCAAAGGCCTTAAAATGCTCTAATATCACCTTTTATTGCTACACTGTAACCAGTGTACAAGGGAAAAATGTTGCACAACTCTTTGAACTATATTATGTATTTCTGCCAGGAACAGAGCTGGCATCCCTCAATAAAATTTCCTTTTTCCTTAAGGAGTTAATACAAAAATGCATGGCAAAAGCTGAAAGGAGCAGGCTTCTCACAAGGAGTTGCAGAGCCCTCAGTGCATCACTCAGTGAGTAAACATGACCCCACCAGGCTTCAGACACACAAACATGACTTTTCTGTGATCATACAAAACAAGATTCTGCCTGCAAACTATCCCAAGAGTGAGTCTCTTTCTCTTTACTTAAAATGCAAAAAAATCATTTTAGAACTTCAAGCAAAAATAACATTTTCTGTGAAGTTCAAGTAGGCAAAAAAACGTGTGAGATCAAAGGACTACTAGAGTGTGTGCTTTTCACAAAACCAATGAATGGGAAAAGCCACTACACCCAACAATAGATCAGTGTAGTCCACAGAAGAGATCCTAAGGCAGCAGTAGTACAGTTAGGGATTATTTATTCATAAAGGTCTCACAGCTTGTACACTTTTATACAAACTCCTCAGTGCTCCCCTGGCAGGGGGAATGAGAGGATCTGTGAGGTCCCTTCCAGCCCAAACCATTCTATGGCTCTGGAATTCCATCTCCTCCACTGCTGTCTGACTCTTTAAAGCCAGCAGAGGCCTCAGGAGACCTTTCTCCACCTGACTCTGGTCTGGATCCTACTCTGACCTCGCTCCAAGTCAGATCCACACCCCCTTCAGCTCACAGTATGATACTTGTCTCATCTCCCACCTCCCAGCTTGTTTCTGTGGCAGCTTCAAAACATGTGCATATTGAACCTAAAATTTCAGTATTTGTTACTAAGCTTCTTATGATTACCATCAACACCTCTCAAAATGTCTGCAAGTATATGCTAATTAACTCAGCTTATATCAAATTACAGCAGTCTTCTGAAATCATTTTAGCATCTTCCAAAAAGCATTTCTTCCCTCTCACAAACTCAGTGAAGAAACACTGCATATTTTTTACTTCTGACACTATAAATGTGAGCTACATAAGGAAAAAAATGTGTGGGATTAATTTATTTCCCCCATAAGCAAATACTACAATGAACAGATTTTCATAACATCATTCAAGTAGTTTTCTTGAGGAAAAAAGTATGCATTATTTGGTTCCCTTTGGAAATTTACATCCAGAACAATAAAAATTATAACAATAATATTAATTGAAGTTTTAGATGGAAAAAATCTCCAAAGCATTTAATCCATTTGCTTATATTCACCCCACACTTATATGTCACAATCCATAACTCACAAAACCCAAGCGTGACCTCAAGGCTATTTTGCATATCCATTAGAAGTCCACGGGGCTGGGGCATAATCTGCTTAATTAATGAATTCCATCAGCTGAATGCCAAGTCAAATAAAGAGCAGCCTGCATATGAGCAGCTTGCTTATCTGATGTTGTAAGTCCAGAAAGCTTAAACAAGCCAGACTTTCCATCAGACATCTCAGCTCAACTGCACAGCAGCAAGAAAGCCTCAGTTCAAAGGCAGTGATTACAGACCCTGTCACACTCCCCATATAAACACATTTACAATCAAGCTCCAAATTTACATCACAAAGGAATATAAGCCTGACAGCCAAACACAGCAAATAACTTCCTGATGCTGAAGTAATGAATGTTCCACTCAAAACAATGGCTCCATTCTAGCTTTATTCAGTAAGGTCAGCTTTAACACATCTGGACAGAATGGTGCAGAGCCAACTCCTTTCATCTTTCTGCTGCCCTAAATTAGGAGGGGAGATGCTCTTTTACATAAATTTTGTTCTTGAGGAGACAAGGTCTTTCAGTGGCTGTGAGTGGTAAGGGATGTGTCATTTACACAGTGATGCTCTAATGCTCACAAATCAGTGAGAGCCACGGGTGTCCCCTCTGGCCTCCCCAGAGCCTGGCTGTGCCCTCTCAACTGCTCCACTTGGTCATTCTGTGTCAAAGCAACACTGCTTCCTTGCCTTTTAGGGATAGTTTTTCTGACTCCAGGGCCTTCATGTTGTACTGAAACTGAATTGGAAACAGCTATAAAAGCTTTTCTGACAAATACAAAACTGAGGTCTCATGTGGCACACTAATATTGAGAACCACAGCTACTCATCTAACACTGTCACTTGCTGTTAACATCTTTTCAATAAAGCTTTCTCACATACATTCTAACATGACAGATATTAAGAAAGATCAGAAGATCAGAGCCTTTAGGAACTCCAATAGAAATCTGGATCATATTTCTCTACTTAGAATTTCATGCTGAAAATAATCTCACCCCTTACAAGCAGGTCATTAAAAATGTTATCATAGCTTTTAGCAAACAATTCATTTTCCATCTTTTAGAAAAATAATTTTTGATTAAAGCAACTCCCACTCCACTCTATGGCAGAGATAACTGAAGTTTGGTCTCCTCTCTGCAGCCTCAGGAATGCACATCTCATTTCAGAAGCTACTCAGTCTGCAGTGGGCACAGAGTGCTTCTGGGGTTAGGGACCTCTCAAGGAAATCCAGTTTCTCCTGAAGGATGTTGGACCAGACCCCTGGATGACACCTCTTGACAAAACAGGCATTTTGGTAGAAGCTGAAATGTGAACACAGAACAGCAGCAGCCAATGTCTGCCCTCTTGGGCTGCCAGTGCACACTGCTGGCTCGTGTCATTTTTCATCCACCCCCAGCTCCTCTGCAGGGTTATTCTCAGTGACTCCTCCCAGTCTGTACCCATGTCTGGGATTGCCCTGAGCCAGGTGAACCTCTTGAACTTCTTGACCCTCTCGAGTTTCTCATGGATCTGCTTCTCAAGCTGGACACAAATTTCTTGTCACTGCAAACTTGCTGAGTGTGCACTCAATTCCACGTCCATGTTGGTAATGAAGGGATTGAAGAGCACTGGTCCCAGAGCCCTGAGGGACACCACTGGCCTCCATAGACACAGAGACACTGATCACCTCTGCATCCATTCACCACTGAGCAGCCCACCCTTCCAATCCACATGTCTGCAGCTGGGTTAAGGATGCCATGAGGGACCACCCTGAAAGCCTTGCAGGACTCCAGGCAGATGACACTGGTCACTCTTCCCTTGACCACTGTGCCAGTCACCCCATCATAGAAGGCCACCAGACTGGTCAGGCACATTTGCCCTGAGTAAAGCTGTGCTGGCTGTCCTGGATCATCTCTTTGTCTTGCACTTGCCTAAAAATTCCTTCCATGAAGATCTGCTCCATGATCTCCCAGGCACCAAGGTGAAAGGATGTACTTTCAGTGTGGCATTAACATCTCCAGCACAACTGAGTAAAGCCATTTGTGAGTCAAGAAATAATGTTCTTGCTTTTCTGGTTTGGAATTAAAGACAGAGGAGATTCCATACCATTCTGGAAAAAGGTATTTATGGTCCATCTACATTGCTTTGTGTACCTACTGTGCCTCTTTTCCTGAGTAATGGATGCAGGAACACAACACACAGCCCTCAGCCATTGAAATCTCCACACCTGACACTGCTGAGGGGACAGCAGCATGAAAGGGTAGATTTGCCCAGATATTTGCTAATATCTTGGTATTTTAATTTTAAGTATTCAGTAGGTTCATTGGTAAGTCCTCTGCTGAAAAATCACCATCATCATCCTACTTAAAAGTACTTACATGTAATCAAACAAGCCATGGCAAAGGTTGGGAAATTACATCATCACTGGGCTTTGCTAATGTTGCACACTATAATTCACCTGTATCAGTGAGTAGAATCTAAACAAACAAGGAAGGTACTGGCACAAAGAGCAATTCAGATCAGATCTGCAGCTCAAAGTGATGCAGGTGTGAAAACAGTTTTCAGCAACCTACAAAGACATGGTGTTAGACAAAAGCACTACACTGAAACAGAAAGGAAAATGATGTTTTAGTAGCAGTTAGACACAAATAACTAACTTGTGACAGATCTAAACAGAGAGAGGTAACTACAGGAAAGGGGGAGTTGTCATTAACTTGTATTTTAACAGTTAAATGTACAACTCCCATTTTTTCCTGAATTTTGACACAAATCATTAAGGGAAAGTTCTGATAGCCTATATTTCTGAAGAGTAAAAGAAAAAATAAATACAAATATGGATAAATAAATACAAATATCTTATGGTAGTGCTGAACTGCCTGAGAGCTTTTTGTATTCAGGTGAAGAGAAGCATGAAGGGAAGTGATCATCTCAAAAAATGCACTTACATTTTCGAAATGTAGAAACTTATCTAAGAGGAATGGCAACTTAAATATCCAACTAAATAGCTTTTGCTTTTTAAAGAAATATGAAGAACTTACTCTGGTCTGAACTGGTAACATGCTATAGCTTTTGTTTCAAAGAAAATACTGTGCACCACTGATCCAGGGGTTGGTTTTTTAACCATGGCAATACACAATGGTCAGAAGTCACAGTGTACTTCAGGCTGCACAAATTGTTTCCTGAAGAGGATAAAAAATATTCTCAAGCAAAAAAAGAGCTTAGTAAAGACAACCTCCAAGAATTTTACCTGCTGGGCACCAACATGCAGTCGATGTCAGGTCTCTTTGTCTTGGGAATGGCATACAGGGGGTACCTATCGCCGTGTCGAATCAGCACTTGAACTGACACCAGCTTAAAATAATGAGGGGCATGACCTAAAGTGAAGAAAGAGAAAACAAGGGAAAAAATTACCTATAATTTAAATTTTAAATTACCTTTAATACAAAAAGAAAGTAGGTATCATTAGCTTGACAGCATTGGTATTGAAATGAAAGAAAACACCCCTAGGAAATTACAATTTACCAATACAAGCAAGATTTTACTTCAGATTGCAAGACAAGTTATACAAAACTGAGGCTCCTAGCATATCTCCATAGTACATCTGAAGTCCACCAACCACACAAAACACTACTCAAGCACAATAAGGTTATTCCACTTTCATAACACCTCTCTTCAGGTCCCCATCATAATGATGGATTTTGCAGCATGTCTAATCTGGATCTTTCTGACATACTACTTTGTGATTTATTTGATAACCATTAGTAGGATATGCTAATGAAGGGCTTCATTCAAACTTGCTGCAGCTGCTGTGGAGTAAAGAATGCAAATATGCCTTCTAGCTGACCATGTCTAATGGCTTGTAATTCCAAAATTAATTACTTCAGTGGGGTTTTTCTTCCTGAATTCCAAGTCAACTGTTTGAAATGCAGCTGATGTGTAACAAGAATTACAATTCAAATATTAAATATCTATACCCCTCCCAACCCTTTCAGTTTTAGACCTATAGCTGACTAGTGGGTGGACAGAACAATTTCCAAAAATCAAGAGGGGAAAGGGGAAAGGGGAAAGGGGAAAGCGGAAAGGAGGTTTTGAATGATTTAATGTAACTCAGTGACCAGCTGGCATTTGCTCCACCTTCTCCAAGCAGCAATGAACTGCCAGTGCACAGAGTTCTCATTTCCCATAACAGCACAAAGGAAGAAGCAGCTGAGCTGAGGTGTGCCCTCCCCAGCCCAGCTCACCTTCCATGCTGCGCTCGGCGATGCTGGGAACGTTGCAGTACACCTGGGCTTCATAAACGGGGTCTATGGCAGGGGGCTCCGTCAGCAAATCAGGCATTATTCTCTTCCTGCTCTTGGGATTCAACCCATCCTCCCTCACAGGGTTTGCTGGGATTAAGTGCACTGAAAGATAGAAAACATACATCATACATCTTCAAGAGACTTTAGGGACATAGAGGATTATGACTTTTTAATCATTATTTTTAAGTAATTATGCACAAAGATTATAGTTTCGTGAAAGGATGTCTCTCAACAGTATGCAACAACTTCACTGTGATTTTTTTTTCCTGGTTTACATAGCCCAGAAAAGCTCTTTAGCTAAGTCAATGCTTGGCTAAGACTTCAGGAGCAGACCCCGATGTAGAACAACTCTGAGTTTTGCACTCTTCTTGAAGCTGCTTCTTCTCTCAGTCTCTCAGCATGAATCACAGAAAAAGTGCCACAATAGGTCTGGCTGTCCCTCATCATTTTTATTTAAAAACTGACACTGAAGGACATCAGCAAAAGACACAGCACAGCTATGATGAGGGCAGTACAAACCACTGGGAAAACAAAGTAGTCAAGATTGAAGGACTGGATTATTCATAATTTTCCTCACTAATCCTGGTCCTTACATTGCCACCTTGTCAACCTTAAACAGTCTGGCTTATTTAAAAAAAAATAAAATAAATTTTAAAAAACCATAGAAAATACATTTCTTTGAATGAAACTGAGACTATCCAAAAAAATATGAAACACAAAGAAATGCAGTAAACACATACAGAGGAGAGGTAACAGAAATATCACCACTAAGTCTTCTGACATGTAGATGAAAGTTGAAGCATATCTAAATGTAAGGCCAGAGTTGTAATGACCCTGCCTTAATGTGAGAGCATCAGTGAGTCTTAATTTATGAGTCTAACCAGACTACACTTGTAATAACAAATGCTTCTATTCTATTCTATTCTATTCTCTGGAATTTCAATCAGAAGCTTTAGAGGTAGAAAAGAGGAGGAAAAATGTTCATATTTATAGCCCCTTAGTCTTCTATCTTGAGAGGAAAAAAAAAAGAAAGAACAGATGAGACAACAAATTTCAAAGCAAAACTTTACTAATTCTTCTGTGTCAGTTCCTCAGTTCCATCTTGACTCCCAGTTTCAATTTCAGAGGTGAATTTCTTCCACAATAAATAGTTGTACAGACCAGGAAAACCAATGAAGACAGCAAACCAAAGCAAAACACACACAGATGTTATGAACACATAGCAGTAATAAACACAGGCTCTTCATTCTTACACTACAATACATTACACTTCAAATATTTGATGTGGTCACTCTTTGTCTGCCAAAACCAGAACCCAAGCATTTTCCACAGCCTTGCTAGAGCTATTGACAAGGCCAATACCTGCCAAGTGCAGTGACTTGAAACTTTTCACTAAGCTGTTTCAGATTTTGCTTTCAGCTGTGTTTGGTGAGAATATTAAACTGCAATTTTGACTTTGAACACTTTAATTGTGGAGCTCAGCTGCCATTTCAGCCTTTATTTACCAGACTCAATTTTTAACCCCTTGCTTAGACTCACATGGTTATGAGAATTGCAAACCCCTGCCTAAGAAAGTGGCAGTAACACAGAGCCTTGGCAGTACCTGCCAGAGGCTGGGAACTCTGGGCTGTGCTGTGCACTTGCACTTGGGGTATAAACCTCAAACCCAAGCATGTCATACAACAGTGACTGGACTCTGCAAATAAACAGCACTACAGACAGCATCTGTCCACAGCACAAATTACAGGAACATTCTATTGGCCGAGGTTCCAAGCCAGAAAAGGTTACAGCAACAACTCCCAGCTTTCTGCAGCAATTCTCTCTAGAGCAACCCACAAACAACACAGCTACTGCTCCCTCATGTCACAGACTCAGAGCTGGCTCAAGTAGCTCAAGTCAGCTTAGACACAGAGTGTTTCAGCAGACAGGGCAAACCATACCCCAACAGCAAAAACTCCAAGGTAACTCTGATCCTAAATTTAAAAGTAAAATAAAGATCCTAATTTTTTCATCTAAGGCAGTTTTAACCACAAAAATCCTACAGATCCCATTTTTGTCCTGAGACCATTAAGGGCAGATGCATACAGCAGCTTTTAAAATCAAGTGCCTATGACTCTTGAGGCCAAATACCTCTCTGCAGAAAGCAAGTCTCATTTCTAATCAAACTGGTTCAATAAATGCCATAACACTGCCAACAAATTCAAGAATAAGGAAAATCACTAAATCTTACAGAGAAGCATCTACTGTCTTTAAAATATTAAAAATAAAACTGAAGATTAAGAATAACATTGAACACTAAGAATAACATTGAATATTTAAAATAACACCTGCAGGACTGCCAGAATACATTTGCAATTTAAAAAGCAACTGAAAGAACATTTTTAAAGGTGACTCTTAAGTCAGTATGACTCAAAAATATTTTGTGGACTGGAAATGGACTCAGAGATTAGAAGTATCAATAGTTCATGTCACAGTTGGTAAAACTTGTCCTTATTATACAGTGAATATGCTTGGCTTATACAAGGGAGAAGAAAATATCTATGATAAGCAGTATTTGCTTTTAACACACTGGAAATAACACATATTGGATGAAAATAATGGCAATCAATCAAATTACTTACTCAAACAGATTGGTCATCTACTTAATGTAGCTAAATAGAAAAAGGAATTACATGAACTGGGCACCAGTCTCTGCAGTCTCCTAAAAATCTCCACCAGGTGCTTTTACATGAAAATAACAAGGATTTCAGAGTTGGGGGAATGGGGATAGGAGGGAGGAGGAGGAGGAGAACAGGGAAGAATGACAACACAGCACCAAGGAGAGATGAATCCCAGCTGGAGCTGCCGTCCCATAGCTCAGCACAGTCACCCTGAAGATCCCACCCAGCCACACTGGTGCTCCTCAGCCCTTGTCAAAGCTCCTCAGAAGCTGCAACACTCCTGCAGCTTCAGAGCTTTGGGATGAAGATCCCAAGTAACACATCCTCCCTTTGTATTTCTGGCTGCTGAAACAACAGTGTATATTGAATATCTTTAATATTCAATTTTATTCTTAGTTGCTTCTCAATTATTTCCTCATCTCCTACCATTCCCTGGACATTGTTAGTGCCTCTAGTATTTATGATGTTCTCTCCTTTCTCCCTCCCTTCTCATTTCAAGTACTTGGCCTTCATGCTCCCTTGCTGTGCTCATTTATCCCACTTCTCCAGTCCTGTTTCACACTCTCATCCTCTCCAGCTCCCTTTGCACAGAAGGCTCCATTGGTCCTTCATTTTTGTACTCCCTGTCCCACACAGAGCAGTTCTCTAAAGCTCTTTGAAGAAGAGCTGACAGTCTCTCTGTATCCAAGTATTTCCCTGCTGAAATCCTCCCCTGCAGTGTCAATGCCACCTCTGTCTCCCCCATGGGTTTTCTGGTCTGTTTGTAAGGGACAAAAGTACAAACAGTATTGAACTGATACAGCTCAGAGAGGAAAAGAAAAAAAAATAAAAATAAACTTTAAAAAGCCCCTCACATGAAGCTGAAATTTGTTCTTTTTTCCCATACTCGGTTCTGCTCTTCCAGCTGTAAATCATTACAAGGTCAGAACACTGCTACACAGTTTTCACATTGTTTTTTACAGCTTAGCAATATTTTATGTGAATTTCTCTATTAGTTCACAGTAACATGCACTTGCCCAAAACAGAAGTCTGCCAGTGTGCACATAGTCACACTTAAATCTATGATTAAGGGAGGTTTTGAGCAGGATTTTTCCACTGCTGTGCCTTTCAAAGCTCATGTTTCACTACAACAGGAATACAACAACGTAAACCAGAAATGTAACAGATGATTTTGATGTGCATTTAGCCCAACCAGAGCAGTTAATAAAATAGATCTGAAACATATTTCATCATCTAACTGGAACCCTTGCCAACACTGAAACTATAAAGTATATGGACATGTTATTACAGAGCTAGCTTGACAACAGAAAGGGAAAGAGAAAACATTTTTATTTCCCAATATTCATAAACTTATTTTTGTAACTAAAGAAGCTACATAAAAACTACTTTGAAACAACAATTTTGAAAAAGTTATAGCGAGGGGAAAAAGTAGTAAGTTACAGAAACAATAAAAGGAAAGTGCTCAATGCAACTCTTCCCAGAGTCCCACCAGGCTAAAATTGCTTGAAACACAAAGTAAAACTGAATACATGGGCTGGTATCAGGCAGAAGTAAGACCTGATGGAACAGTCAAACAGCAGCTGCTGCCTTGTGAGACAGAGAGGCTCTGGTCACACAAGATTACACCTCAATAGTGCTGTAGAATCACTGCTTCAAGAATTCTTGCAGCTCTAAACTCAGATTATTTTTTTTAAGTCAACACAATTCAAAAGAATTAAAATCCAAATTCTGATACAAAGTTTAATTAGAAAAAAAACCTCCCGGAACCTTTTATTTTAAATCACACCTAAGAACCTGAAGAGCATTCTAAAATGAACTCAACAGCTTGACTAAGAAATGTGTTTAACAAACCCAGCAGCATCTCAAACACTGTAAGGTTTTATTTCCAGTGTACATTAATTAGGACCAATTTAAAGAGCAAGAAGTTAATTGTATGACTTCCATACTCCCTCCCCCCCACCAAGTTCCTGAATGCCCAAAATATATAAACCCCCAAATATCAGAGAAGTAGCTTCCAAGCAAGAGGGACTCAGACGTGCTTTCAGTGGAATGACAACAATTCCTAC
Source organism: Molothrus aeneus (assembly GCF_037042795.1). NCBI lineage: Eukaryota > Metazoa > Chordata > Aves > Passeriformes > Icteridae > Molothrus > Molothrus aeneus. The sequence goes on along the minus strand of NC_089655.1, from coordinate 7,335,992 downwards.
ACAGCAACTGGAAAAATAGCAATTTTACCAAATCAGCTATTGTGCTCTGAAGCCCAAGCAGGAGGCCAGACACCCATTAGAGCTACAAAACTGACATGAATTTGACAGAATTCAGTACAGCAGAAAACCAAACACACAAAGTGCAATTCATGTAGAAAGAACACCAAATTCAACACTAAATCACTTCATTATCAATTTCCCTCCCTCCTGTAGTCCTACTTTCAGGCTGAGATACAAAAGGTAGCAACCCTGTTTACCAAGAAGAAACACATTTATCCATGAAAAGGAATCAAGAATATTTACCTAAAATCAGAAAGACAGGCAATAAAACCCATTTCCATTGTTGTTTTCCCTTATAGCTCCAAACAGCCTGAGAAGCAGCAGCACGAGTAGCCATGTTAGTCTCAATTTTCTGACTTAACAGAGAGCTGAAGTTTTCATCTTTTATAATACAGAAGGTCCTTTCAGCCCCATGCAAACATACTATTTAAAACAGTCAAATAGAAATGCAGCCACACAGCAGAAATGAAGAACAGCAAGCCCACTGTAAGGAACCTACTGCTGACGGGTAAAGGAAAGCAAACGCACATTTGAGAGCACAAGAAGTTATTTATCCACTCACACCTTTCCCCCCACCCCTTTCTGCTCCTACCAGGGCAGTTAACAAGGCTGCCTAGCACAGAGCAGAACACTCAGGCTTCTCAAAGTCTGGTGACGAATGAGGACTCCACAGATTCATAGACTCATCAAGGCTGGAAAAGGCTTCTGAAATCACTGAATCCAATTGTCAACCCAGCACTGCTGTCTTCACCACTAAAACCTGGCCCCAAATGCCACATCCACACATTTTCCCTCAGATCAGTCTGCAGCTCCCCTGGCACAACTTGAGGCAATTTCCTCTTGTCCTGCTGCTTGATACCTGGGAGAAGAGACTGACTGGCACCTGGTTACAGCCTCCTGAAAGGAGGCTCTAGAGAGAGAGAAGGTCCCCCTAAGCCTGCTTTTGTCCAGGTTAAACACCCCAGCTCCCAGCTCTTCTTCTAGCTGCTCTCTGAAAAAATGGAAGCTAGAACAGGAGTATTGTACAGAAGAACAACCCAAAAGAGGCAGGAATTCTTGAAAATAACAGAGGTAGGGGGGAAAAGGTGAAGAAACAGTCTGAAAAAAGAAAGTGAAAAACAATCTGGAAGAAGCAGCTAAGGCACACATGGGCTGAAGAGCACATCCTGCAACACTGAAGGGACACAGGCAGTGGAGAAATGAAGCAACCTGAGCACAGAGCTCTGACATCCTGTGACCCTGGCTATGAGCCTGCAAGTCCCAGGTGTGATCCCTGCAAACCCCACCCTCATCCCCCAGGATCAGCCTTAGAGCTCTGCCTTGGACTGCAAATGCACATTTGGGTATTAATGAAGTTCAAATGTGCCTGTGTGACACACAACCCACCTTTCTCATTTTCTGCTTTTGCATTGCTAAATAAAGGCTTTGAGTGGCTCAAAGGTGAGATCTGTGTTAACAGCAAGGGCCTTCATCCATAATGCATAAGGCCACAATCACTAATGTGCTGTATATGAATGGTGAGTAATCACACAAACAAAAAAAGGCTTATTAACCTCACACTGGTCAAACTATCAAGTACTATTCTAAAAAATAACCATAAAGGTCTTTTGAAAGGCTTTCTAAGCCTGTGAACACAAGTTTCTAACTTTAGATTTAGCATTTATATAAAATATAAATGGAGCTACTTAACTTTTACAGTCTTAAAATTTTCACTGGTTTTTAGTTTATTAGAATGTGTAGCTTAATTAACAAAAAAACCCCAGTAATTTTTACTTTAAATCAAACCTCCTGCCCTACAGAACTTGAAGAGGAATTTTTTTTTATGTAACATCGGTCCACACTGAACCTACAAACAAATGACAATCCTCAGTGTCTTCATCTCAATCCCTTAACTACTTTTTTCACCACAACTCTGCTTCCCCAAGCATTTGCCCTTCCATTTTCTCCACTCCTTTTGTGTGTCCTGCCTGTTGAAGAGCAGGGGGAAAAGGGGTCCTTCAAGCCCAGAGGTGCTCATGGGCAGCCACAGCCCCCTCTGCACTACAGAACAGCCTCTGAGCTTCAAGGTTTTCTTCCCACAGTGCTGCTAAATTCTCTGAGCACAATCACAAAGGAAATTAAAAAAGAGTGAAGGGAGCTATGGGGGAGGTGGGTAATAGAGAGAAAAACAGTGGGGAATGGAGGAGGGCACACACTTAAATTTAACCTGGAATAGCAACAATGAAATGCTCTGCTTTAACAAACCCCTGAGAAGACAAAGAAGGTTCCTTGGAGTGCAATTTCTCCACAATATTTCAACCTAACAGCTGTGTGCATTCCAAGGTGACACAGGTACAACCCTCAGAGTGCAGCTGTGGCAGGGCAGCAGAGGGGAGCCCTTCCCTCCTTACACACCTGAAATCCTACCTGCCCAAACTCTGAAAATGGGTGATCCAACACAGATTCATCACAGCCTCAGTAGGGAACAAGGCAGGAACTTCCAAGCTCATGGGATCGAGCCAAACGAGAGCAAGCAGAGACTCAGATCCCCTCTGAGTTTCCAACAGTTTGCAAACACTCAGCACCAGTGGTGAGTTATGGGCTGACATGTGCCCAGACACATACACCTATTGAACCCACTCAATGTTATGACTGCTGCTGCTGTTTTTCCCTCTGTAAAAGAAATCATAATAATTTAGAGACTTTTCAAGTAGTCTTACAGCACAGTTCTATTGCCAGCAGCCTACATGTCACATTCTAGGACAAACTTAAAAAAAAGAGTACTAAGGTGTAGCAAGCAAGTAGCAGATATCATTGAATAAATATTCTTTTCATGGCAGTGTTTCTAATCAAAAGTGCTGAAAAATGCTTGCTACAGCAGCCTTGAACACCTGCACTTCATACTGCAGAGCCACACTTCTGCCATGGCCTTCAGCACAGCATATTTTGACACCAGAAATTAAAATCCACTAGAACAGTTCTATCGATCCTATCAAATAAACATGGACATCTCCCTTCCTACAGCAAAAAAACCAATTACCTTGGAAGACCATGAGGAATGCTGCAGCAGACTTGTGAAACAGAGCATCATATTTCAAATTCTTACAGAGAAATTTTAACCCATCATGAGAAATTGATTAAATTCACTTAGTTGGGTGGATGAGGAGGGTGTGTGTCCATTTTAGTGCACTCATCTTTGTTGGGTAAATTTCTGCATTACTTGAGTCAATATCAGAAAAAACACTGCTTTTAAAATTGTTATGTGCTATGTTTATATTTCCTCATGCAGTTCTTCAAACATCTTCAGTTTCATAGTGACAACACAGAATTAACAGTCCCATTTCCTCCCCCAACTCCTTCTTGTGATTTAATCAAGAAAAGAGGTAGATTTCCCTTTTCTTTTAGCCTTGCACACTCAGTCACACCACAGAGCCTGAAGCACCAGGTCCCTTCCTGTCTTTCTCCTGGAGAATTCAGCTACAGCCACTCTCCATCCAAAACGTGCTGGAAATGGGAGCAGGGCAGCCAACACGAGGAACCCTCTCCTCCAACTGCAAAAATACCCAGGGGAAATTTTAAATAAAATGCTGTTACTCTGTTCAAAGTGTAGGAAATGTAAGTTTTCTGAAGCATCCTGTATATCCTAGGTTCACTGACAGAAAATGGGAATGCAGGGAATTTAGGAGGCTGCAGATGGAGCTCAGCTAACCCAGTGGAAGTCAGATCTGATGAAGGGGGAAGGAGTGTGAGCTCTAGAGTATTTAGATTTTTAATGTTTTGAAGAAAATCACAGACATTTGGACATAAGGAAAAAAAACTTAAAAGACTTAAGTCTCTCCTGCCACACACAAACAAAATGGAAGCCTAGACACACACCCCAGCATTTTTTTCACCACAGTCCCTGCTTTCTCCCCAGAATAATAATATAACTGCAGCTACAACTGGTAAGTGCATCTTAGTTTTTCTAATCAATCCTGGTGTCATTTTCTTACATGAAATGCAACCAAAAGCTTATTCTTCAGTCTAATGCCACCTGAGTTTTCAGCCTTCTTAGTTTTCAGATCCCTAAAGTTTTCCACTGGAGATGCAAATGTTCCTGTGGACAACTGAGAGCGACTATAAATAGGCTGCTCTCCTCAGCTGCTTTTCACAGAGTTGGACAGAAATAGCCAACCCTCCTACCCCTTCCCAGGAGTGGGGCAAAGCCTACTTGTCTGCCTATTTTCTGCCTCACAAGCTGTGAACCTTCTTGAAAGGTTTTCCTCATATTGGGGCGTTTGCCCAATGCAGCCCTTGCCCATGGAGCCACAGCTCACAGGACTGACCCAGGGCCTTATTCCATATCAGAGTCAGGGCAAAAAACCAGATTTCAGTACTTGTGTGTTCATGTTCAAAGGTAAAATAGAATAACTACACACAACCACCATGCCTGGTAGCTTACCAGCTTTAAACACCAGTACTGCAGGGAACAGGTTTCTTATTTCCAGCTGCATTAGCTGCACGGCTAGCAGATTTTTTTACAAGGTTACAATCCAACTTACATGAGGAAAATAAATATGTTAAGAAAATCCTTTTTGCACCAAATACAACATGGCAGGCCTTGTACTCTTGTGTTTGAGACCTAATTTAAGCAGATACATTAAATTACACAATGTGCTTGCATTATAAAGTCCAGATGTGGCTCTGAAAAGAGCTTTATCATTTCAGGGGTTTCCCCCCGCCCCCCATTGTTTTTCACTGGACAATTCAGAAGGGCATATGGCACTGCTTAAACAGCTTCCAGGATTTTCAGCCTGACAGCAATAACACAGCAATGCTGACTGCAAATCTGAGCCTTTTCAAGCTCTAGAGATGACAAGCATTTTCCACTTCTCCTCCCAAAGTGAAAAATTACTTGCTGCATTTTATCATATTTTCCTACTACACTGAAACTCTACATGTAATGTTCACCACCAAACAGATTTATATTTTCATCAATTTAATATGCTAATTGCTTTAAAATAAATACACATGCATGCTAAAGCTTTCTTTCCCAGCATGTCACTAATTACCCACCATGGCTTGGCTCTGCACTTGGTCTGGGGGGAGTGGGGGAGGCTCCTATGAGGCACCCAGACAAACAGATGGATTTGCTGCTCTATAAACACATTGCTCAAGTCACATCGTGCTCCTTCTCCAGGTTGTTCAGTGACAAGATGCAAAAAGAGCCCAGCAGTGCTTGCAATGACACAATTATGTCAGTCCTGGGCCACCACAGCCTCAGTGGCACTGCCAAGTGAGAGGGGCAATAAACCACCAGGCTCTGGACAAGTCCCTCCTATTGCTGAGAGCTGCCACATCTCATCATGCTGTGAGAAGACTTCATCTGTGCCAAATCAGCGTCCTGGGGGCCACCAAACAAGGCTTAAATACACAAAGACTAAACAGGGGGGAATTGTGGCCTGAGCACGATTTTTATAAATACAGTAGATCCAGCCACTGCTGTTTATCCAACAAGAGTCATGAGCACTGCAGAAGATTTTAAAGCACTGTCCTGCTTCTGTCTACAGAACTCAGCACCAGCTAAATGAACTAATCCAACTGAATTGTCCTGGAACAGATTTTCCAAACAGCTTTTATCAGCTGTGTTCAGAAACAGTTGGCAACTCTTCCCATTTCCATAGTATTGTCCCAAATTAAAGATCAACTGCTCTACACTGATATACACTGCACTGAATGCTTCTGCCATCCTTTTCCAGGGGGTGGGGACCTTGGCTTTTAGTTTGGGGTTTGCTTGGTTTTTTCTTTCCTTTTGTCCTGTATGAGTCCCACAAACAGTGGAGTGGGAAGCTGTGCAGCAGCAATTGCAACATGACTGAAAAAAGGATGCTTGGCAGATTTCACACATGAACTGAACACCAACACAGCAGCCAAGAAGATTCAGCACAGCAGAAAAACACACAGCAAAAAGTATTTTCTCAGGAACACGGGCTACAAATCCTCAGGCTTCAGTGATCCTTTCATCTACAGCAGCTGGGCATGATACAAAAACACAACCCATAAAGCAGAGTTCAAGATGGTTCAAGAGTTGCTGCTGTTCTGTTACCCAGCAATCTGCTGCTGACATGAGCTCTCCACAGCTGAAGCCCTCCCTGCACAAAGGACAAGCATGCACTTCTCCTTTCTCTCAGCCTAGGTGCCTGTTTTCCTTAGGGCTCTCCCCAGACTAAGAACGGGGAGACTCAGTCTCCTCAGACTCATCCCAAAATGTCTTTGGACATTCAAGTCATCTGTCATTAGGATGTGTACTGGAACATCCAGAATCCCAAAATACACAGGGAAAACAGAGAAATAAAGAGACTTAAAACCATACCTTAGCTCTACCCACCACATCTTCACGAGTATTGATCCCCTGGTGTTAAAACACCAAGGCAGCAGCTTCTGGGCTGCTGCAAACTACATCAGCTCACTGGTAAGGGCCTCTCCTGACCTGTCCCTGCCCTCCCTGCAGCATCCCTGCCTCACACCTGGCTGGAGGCAGAGATCAAAGCTCTGCCAGCCCAAGGCACAGGGCACCAAGCGCCTCATATGTTAATGGCATCAGTCAGACACAGCCCACAGACATCTGGCACTTCTCTACAGCACTGTCCTTCCAAGATAAAAAGCCTTACAAATTCAAATCAATATTTTCACTACTGCATTAAATTAGCACTTTTCTGTTTCACATCTAATCCCAACTGCTTTCTGTCCACAAAGTGACCTGCTCAGGGAAGTGATCTCAACACCATATGCCACTGCTTACCCAAGCCAAGCCAGCTCTCTTGTTTGTCCTTGTCAACACCAGGCCAAGGCACAGAAAGCTGCCATGGATTTGCCAGCAGCAAACCTCAAAACATATTTAATACAGTAGAACCTGACAGATTTTTGTGCTGGGGATGCCTTCCTTGACAGTCATTAATCTCAGGAACTCAGAGCAGTGCTCTCTGGATCAGAGAATTATTGGTATCTTTGGGACTCCTGCCATAAAACAGCTTAGGGGAAGACAGTGAATCTTATTTCTTGTCTTCATTCAGCATTAATGTGCACAGTTGGTAAATCCAAAATTACACCACATATGTTTCCAGCTCTTTTAATCCAGCCATCTCACAAAAGTAATGAAGAGAGATCACTTGAATTTTACAAGACTTCGTATTTCACTGCAGCAAGTCCACAAAAGCCCCAGTTTTTAAATACAAACTACTTAGACCCTGCCTCATTTAAAATAAACCACAATGCCATTTAGTATGTACAAGCACTGCTTTGCTCTCAGAGAGTGAGCTTTGAAAAGCCAGAAGGGAACTAATTTTGGGAACAGAGATTATTCTTATTAGAAAAAACAAAAGGCAATAAAAAACTGCCTCTAGGCATTAAAGTCTTCAAAATCAGTGCAGTTTGAGACACTTCATTAATCACAGAAACTCCACATGCCCAAGAACACACAATAAATTTTTCAAAAATCTTTACAGTCAAGCGACAAGACACTTTGGATTAAGTCAGTCACTGTATCATTTCAGCAATGATATTCCTGCAAAAGCACAGAGAAAAGAACAAAACTGCCTGAAAGACAACTCACAAGAGAAAAATTAAAAGGACTAAGGAGAAACATGAACAACTGTATGAAGCATATTAAGCATCTCTCTTTCAGATACACACAGTGGAACCAGCACATCCATAAACCCCAATGGTTTTCATTTGCAGCAGCACAGTGGGGATTAAGGCAAGAACAAAGGACAGCTCAGAGAAACAAACCTATCATCAAACATGAAGTTTAAGTAGCCCTCCATGCTTTTCAGAAGACTGCACATGGTCTAGAAAGAGGGAAAGCACAACCTGCAAACCCAGTGATATTAAAGTAGTTTTCCTGATACTGTCCTGTTGAAACTCTGCTCACTGAACAAGGAGAGAAGGGAAATGTGAGTCAGAATATTCTCTGATAAGGATGCAGAACCCAAATCTCAAACAAAGGACAGCAAATTATTAAAGTATGATGAACTCATTTGCAATTAATGGATAACATTGTCCTAAAATCTTTGGTAAAAGTAAAATAAGAGAGATAAAGCTAATAAAGTGTGAATGATTGTGAATTCTCAGAAAACTGTTCAAAAATCAGAGTGGTCAGCAAAAGATTAACAAAAGACTCTTATTAGAACAAAGCTTAAGACATCTAGGTTTTGTTTTGATGTCACCATCTCTGTAAAACATGAGTAAAACTGGAGTACAAGGGAAAGCAGCCCTGTAGCAAGGGGATGATCAGCTGAGCAATTGCTTATGGAAAGAGCAAACTTCAGGGATTAGAGTCACTGCCCAGTGCCCAGCCAGCCCCAAGAGAGCACCCAGCAGGGAGGGCAGAACCACACACAGGTGAGCTCTGCCTTGGCTGCCTCACCCACAGGTGAGCAAAGCCCAGAGCCCTTCTCCCAGAGAGCCCTGGCAGTCAGGGCTGGGCACGGGGCCCCACTCTGCATTCTGCTATCCTGGACAAGAGCCAGCATGCAAACCCCACTCTGCCATCAGCTATCCTGGAAACCCCAAACAACAGCCAGAATGCAAACCCCACACTGCCATCAGCTATCCTGGAAACCCCAAACCCCACTCTGCCATCAGCTATCCTGGAAACCCCAAACAACAGCCAGAATGCAAACCCCACTCTGCCATCAGCTATCCTGGAAACCCCAAACCCCACACTGCCATCAGCTATCCTGGAAACCCCAAACAACAGCCAGAATGCAAACCCCACAGAGAGGGGCCATGCTCCTGGGAGAACTGAGGCTTTACACTGTGCAGATTTCACCTGTGTGAGCTAACTCTGACTCACCATTTACACAGAATGGAACAGCTGCACATTAAAACAATACTCTCCTTCTGCTATTTCAATAAGCAAAATAGGGTGAATATCCAAATTTAAAAACAATGTTTCAGTTGTTAAAACATAGTTTAGTATACAAGTAACATATGGAAAAATCCTAGGAATAATTTTATTTTATTTAAAAGACAAACATGCCATTCTCAAACATGCCTGCATTGACCTGTAAGGCAGCCAGACTCTACTTTCAAGAGCTGTGAAAAAGGAAAGGCAGAGAACTGGTTTAATGACAAAATAGAATTTGCTAATATATAAATAAATCAATCACCTGACCTACCACTACAGAATCAACTGTATAGTAGCCATCAAACATGTGCCTTAACACTTCATATTAATTCTGCTACAATACAGTCCAACTAACCACATCTGTATTTACAGTTAGCTCTCTTCATTTGTTGCTAAAATACACAGAGCCTTGGATTTATTATTTGTGGGTCGTTTTTCCCTTTAATCTTAAATTCAGATTAAATTACCACTTCTGAAGAGCAAAACCCAGAGAGATTTCTCATGAGTGGAAAATTTGCCATGCTTATGAGCTTGAAGGCAAAATTCATGAAGGGAGATATCTGTTCTCCTTTTAATTTCACATGCTGGTAACACATGACAAAAACAAGTTCTCTACATCAAGAATTCTAAAGCTGTGGGTTTTTAAATATAGTTACTTGGATACACCAGCAAAATGCAATCCCCACCTGAGCAGCCACTGCCCCAGGGCTCTGGCTCCCAGCAGGGGCTGCAGGAAGCCTTGGTGAGATCTCAGGCTAAACCCCAAACACGTCAGTGCTGCACATGATGCCCACACTGTCCTCAAGTAAGAGCTGCTGGCAAAGCTCAAGCCAACAAAATAAAACTCTTCTGCTTTTCTGTGTGGAAAATCCCAATTTCTGTTTCCTGTGACTCATCTTTAAAACCAAAACCTCCAGTGTGAAACCAAATGACAGAAAGTAGAGGGAAATTATTACTGGAGCAGCAAAATGTCCCTTCCAGACATGCTGATACACCAACACCCAAGCATGACCCATCGAGGCAGAGAAAGTATTTTTTAAAAACTCCCAAAAACCCATAAAACAGCTCTCCACACTTTACATGGGAACCAGCACCCTGCTGGGGCAGTGGCCAACATCCTAAAAAGCAGTGGCAGTCACCAAAATCCTTTTTATCAAAAGGCAAGCCTAAGCCACTGATCAAAGTATCCAAGGATGTAGGAAAACAAACTCTAAACCAGAAGAGAAGCTCCATGGGCAAGAGCTGCCTGAGAGCCAGAGCCCTCAGAAGGACAGTCTGGAATGGATGTCAGCCACAGGGTTATAAAAAACAACCCTGTAGAAAGGGATGCTTTCCCACTATCATTTTAGTCCTCTTCTCTTAACTGTTACTTTTTTCCTTAGGCTTTCAGTAAATACGGAAAAAAATTAAACCAAAAAGTATTTACTTCATGGAAAAATTAATTTCCGTGCCTTTGATTGCAGAGTAAAAAAACCACTGTCAAGCAAATTTTACAGAGTGTACACATGGCATTCTAAGAGACAGCTTTTAAATTGCCTTTCCATTTTGTTCAGCCAAGGTTTATTCAAGGAGTCCCACCTTGAGGCGTCTGCTGCCAGTCACAGATGTTTCTAATGAATGTCATGAAAGGCCGGTGTTTGCCCAGTAATTGGGTTCTCAGGTACCAATCCCTGGAGCAAAAAGAAGGCTGCTCTTCAGACCTACTTGTAAACTCCTGTTCCTGAGCTGACCTAAGGGCTAACCAATGCAATTAACATTGACAGGGTCCTAAATTCTGTCTCACCTCCTTAGTTGGAGGCTGCAGGACCACAGCTGAATCCTAACACATCCTTTGGATGCAGGTGCATCCTCTGTCCCTGAACTGCAAGAGGTGCCCCCAGCCACTGCATTTACCTTCCCTTTGCACTGCTCCAGGCAGTCACACAGCACAGAGCAGGAACAAAAACCTCAGCCACTGCAACCTCTTCTTCTGGCAAAAAAAGAATGAAGTGTCCCTACATATATTCTGTGTTTGTACAGAAGCAAACTGCCCAGTTTTAGTCAACAGCATTATAGATAATATTTACAGAGACAAAAATACACCGTCTAGAACAGCTCATCTTTCCATTCCGCAGTTTTTCTGATAAAGTGAAACACTGAAAACTCTAGATAAAAACAAGATAATTACATTTTAGGACAGCTTTAACTGACAAGTCTATCAAAACCAGTTCTCCTTTTGTCTCTAATGCTGAAGTTTTAAATTGTTTTACAACCGTGCCCATTTACATAAACAAGGAAGAGAAAAATAAAAACATGTGGACTAATCAACACTATAAGAAAAATACTTCTCCACTATTTTCTGTAGATCTGGCCCCAAAACATAAAACAAGAGGGAAACAATGACAATTCCTAATAAAACTTTAATCTGCCAGTCATATTTGGTTTGGAAGTCAACCAGTTTCCCAATCCAATGGGCTTCCCAAACAAAAATGTTCTATTGATATAATTATCCATTAGAGACATCAGAGTATTTTTCTAGCCAGCACTGGAACATTTCTTTCATGTTAACTTTTAACACTGTCATTTTCCTACACTATGTAAAAATTCAAACAAGTACAAAATCCAGTGGCATTTGCCATTAAAGAGAGGTTCCCTCTATTGCAGATTTCTCCAAGTTTAACTCTGTACAATGCATTAATAGCAAAACTGAATTTGAGGGCACATCTGGCCCCAGCCTTTTGTTTTGAAGTCCAGGCCACACAATTATATTAAAGATGCCTAGAACTGTTAAGGCTTGTACCTTTCCAGCAAGTATAAACTCCTTGTTAAAAGTCTTCTATGTGCCTACTACAAATGGTAACCAAATCTGACAAAACTATGAATAGGTATTAAAATATCCTAGTAAATTTTCAAATGTGTTTCAAATGCATTTCTCCCATCATCCACCAGGAATGTTCAGGAAAAAAAAAAAAAGATGTGGCATTATTTATCTCAATAAATACACAGAGCTTGAAAACAGTAGGACTTCCTGAAGCCAGCTCCCCTACCCTACTGCTCCTTGTGAAATTCCCAGGAAAGCAGCAAGCCCCATAGGCAGACAAAGCTCAACAGAGCCCCTGGGCCTTTTGCTCCTGTTCAAGGACATGAGCAGCAGAACCAGCCAAGGGCCCCACTGCCCAAGATGTACAGGACAGAGGATCCTGGCAGGAAGGATTGTGTCTCACAGGATCCACAGCACCACATCACCTTGAAGAATGACTGTTATAGTTTAAAAGGAGTCCCCAGCTGTGCAGCAATCTGCTTACACGTCTCCTTCTAGCCAGGGTGAGGAGATGAAGGAATTGCAGCTGGCATTTGATGCAGCCAGCCAAGCCAGCACACACATGTGACAAACACAAACCAAGTGCTCCAGGAGCTGCCTGCCCCACCCTGGGACAGAGTGAGGGCAGCTCCTGACCCGGCTCCTGGCCAGCTGCTCCATGTCCATCCTCAGACTGCTGATGGGAGAGAACACCTCTAGCTCTCAGAGCTGTTCAGAGAGCCTTTGGGGGAAGTTTTCTCCAGGATCTACCCTGTGAGTTGAGCTGTGAGTGTCCACAGAAAGCACCGGCCTTGTGGTGAAAACAGCACAGGAAAGCAGAATACAGCACTCAGAAACCATAAGAGAAAAGAAAGGGACCAAGAATAACCAAACATCACAACAGGGGACAGAGTTTTTTATCAATCCTGGGTTCATCCCCAGCTACCAACACTGAAGATTCTGAGGTCCTGCCCTGGTTGTTTTCCCCAGCACTTCTCTCCTTGTGCTGAACTCGAGATGTGACAGCTATTAGCTCTGGAACAAGTGCCTCAGGAGTTTGTCTTACAAGCAAGGACAGACTGACTGGGACTGCTCCCACGACCACCCACCATCTCCACCCCATGGTGGCTGCAGAAATCACTGCTCACAAAACAGTTCCAGGTCCTTCCCAGCACAGCACATTAAAGTCAACCAGCATCCTTTTCTGTTTGACTGGGTGGCAAACTGCTGCAAGCAATTCCTGAACCCTCACAGCTGAAGCAGGAGCCAGACTGTGACCTTGTCAGCCAGCCCAGTGTGGGCTGTTTGTAATATTGAATCAGAACCTACAGAAAAACAGCTGAGCTTGCCCTTTACTACTCCCTTTGCCTCAGTCAGCTAAAATTCACAAGTCTGGCTTCAAATGCCACAGTTCCACATGTGGATAAGAGGGATAAAATATCAAGTGCTTACAGGAGTTATGCTCTGCTCTAAAGAAGAAGTTTGAAAATAGAAGATATGTACCACTTGTATAAGTATACATTTAGTGTTACTGTTTTGCTTTTATAAACAAATTTATGACAGAAAGGAACAGACATTTTAAGCACTTCATGCTCAGAAAAGCAGTAGCATATTTTAAAATTACCAGCCCTCCTCCACAAAGCTGTGCTCTGCTTGCTAACAGAGATTCACAATCTCACAACAGCATAAAACATTCATTTCCACTCCAAATGCTTCAGGAGGTACCTCCCTTCTAACAAAACAAAATAAATCACTGGCTTGGGCATTTTCCTGAGTCTAAATGTATAAACAATCATTTTCATTCCACAAACATAAACCATATTATCAATAATTTAGGCTGGAAAAGATCTCTAAGATCAACACCAACCATTAACCCAGCACCACTGTGTTCAGCACCAAACCATGACCCCAAGTGCCACATCTACATGTCTTTGAGATTCCTCCAGGGATGGTGGCTCCACCACTGCCCTGAGCAGGCTGTTCAATGCCAAACCACACCTCTGGTGAAGACATTTTTCCTAATACTCAATATAAACCTCCCCTGGCACAACTTGAGACTATTTCCTCTTGTCCTGGAAGAAGAGACTGATCCCCACCTCCTTTTGGGTACAACCTCCTTTTGGGTAGTTGTAGCGAGTGATAAAATCCCCCTGAGCCTCCTTTTCTCCAGGCTAAACACTCCCAGCTGCCTCAGCCACTCCTCACCACACTTGTGCTCCAGACCCTGCACCAGCTCCACTGGGGAATTGCTCCAGATCTCAGTTTCTGTCTTGTCATGAGGGGCCTGTAGCAGAATGCTCTGCCTAAGTGGGGGTAAAACAGCTCAAATTTTACATATTTGAAAGAAGTTGTAAGTGCTGGATGGAGGAGGGGTTTGTGCTAATTTTGGTGTTGAAGAAAGCTGAGACCAGCCAGACTCACCCATCTCAAAGTTCCACAGTTATTCTGAGGATGTGAAAAATCAGTGTTTCCTGACAGAAACAGGCACTGATGAGGCTGTGACAAAGTTCCTGATAAAACAACAAGTGCTAGCACTGCACCTGAAGCTGCAGGGTGCCCAGCTGGCACAGCTCACCTAGAAGCACAAGAAGATCTAAAAAGTTTTTGGTTTTGCTGTGGAGATGGACTTTGCTCCAAGTTTGGACTAATTGCTCTACATCCTGAAGCTGGCAGAAGTTAAAGTATCAGGCTACCTGGATGTCTTGGCTCCCAGCAGACTGTCCTGCAGTTCTCATGGTGTAAAGGTCTCTCTATCAGTGTTGGTATTGGCACTGAGCTCCACCTTGGCTGCCTCCAGCAGCTTACATGCTTTTTAAAGCTCTTCTCAAACATCCTTATCTCTAGCAGAAATGTTATGTTCTAATTAAGCAGAAAATCATTTTATCTTTAGATGAAATGTGATTCACTCTCCTAAATGCCTACCTCCTCATCTCTAAATAAAACTCATTTAGTTAACAATTCAGTTTCATGTTTCAGCTGCAGCTCTTGCAGGACCTTCACCCTATGCACAATTCACAACCGACCCTACAGCATCAAGGGCAGAGCTATAATGAGCCAAAAGGGCAAAACAAGCTGCAATCAGACCCATGGCTGGTGCCAAGAGGAGGCTGAAAAAGCAATTCAGAGCCACAGGTCCCTTAATGACATGCAGATGAGTTTAAGCACACTAAAATAACAACAGAAAACCACAAAGTTTCTTTCATCTTCTCTCCCCCCCTTTTTTGAAATTGTCATGTACAAAAGACACATTCTAATTCTAATGTAACCTTTTGGGTTTGGGGGTTTTTACACTGCGCAGAAAAAAGCACAGCCCAGAAGGACTGTGCTCAGTAACACACAATGAACATGACAAGAACAACAAAGAATGTTATCCTATCCTGTGGGCTGTACTTTTACTTGCCTTCTGACAGCAACTCACTACATTGCTGTGCATTAACTGGTACAGACCACATGATCCCAAAACATGGCTTCAGCTATAAATGTTCTCTCTGCTGCAGCAGGTGATAACAGGCCCAGGGCACAGCGCCCATCTGTCACCTGCGCTGCCCCTCGGAGGCACAACACAATTTATCTGCTCTTGAACAAACCACCCACTTCTGATGAACCAATCCAACTGCCTGAAGTTCCCTGATGGGAGGGTACAAACCAGGAGAAGTTCCAGCACTCAAACCTCTCAGAGCAGTTTCCTAAATCCCATCTGGTCTGATGCAATGTAAAATTGGAATTGCAGCAGTTTTCACTCCAATGTCGTTTGCCTACTTTCATGGAAGGATTCAATCACACTCAATTACTTAACTGCACTACAAAATGCAGGTTTTTGTTCTGTTGTTTTTGTTTTTTTTTTAATACAGTAGCCTGATTTGAACTCTCTAGATTATATAGATTCCTACACAGCACACAAAACTGTTTCTTACTTTTTTGGAAAACATGCAAACAAAAATCATTACAAACAAACAAAAAAACCCAAAATAAACCCCAAGTATTTCAATAAAGAAAGAATGCTTAAACAACATGTAATCATGGAAATATTTAAACCCACCTATAGAGCACCATATGTAGAAAACAAACATGAGGACACTTACAGAATTGCAGACTGAGGCTCAGAAAGGCTAACAAGGCTGCCAAGGCCAGCAAGAACAGAAAGCGGTTTCGGAAAAGCATTATTATTCACTCTGCTCACTCCTCATGGCTTCATCTTCAGATATCTGTGGTTCCTGCAAACAACAAAATAGAGGCAAATATATATTTCAGATGTGGAAGCATCAGTTATTCTATAATGTCAAGAACATAAGGCAATTCAAATTGGCAACAACAGAATGGAGAAGTGGCCTTCACCCTAACAATAGGATTAACTGTATTTCCACAACAAAACTTTCAGGTAAATAAAAAAGATTTCTATTTTCCATAAAATTAAGCTTGCTCCTACTAACACAAGGTTAATACTCACATTCACAATTCTTAAGATAGAGTAATAAAAGCTGTCAGTCCCACTACACAGTAAACAAAATTTAATAACGCCTCAGCAGTTGTTAGTCATTGCAAAAATAAAAATACAAAAAAAACCAAGCCCTCTCCTGAAAACTTTCAAACACACTTTTCCTTGCAAAATGACATTCTGAAGAGTATAGAATTTGCTCAAGTGCCCTGTTTTCACAGATGTACGTTCTCCTGTGGAAAACTGCTCTAAATAAGTAGGAGAAGGGGTTGCTCTCCCCCTTTACATGCCTTTTCTTTGTTTTTAAACAACCAGCTGCTCTTACATGCAAGAGATGCCTCCTCCTAGCACTGAGAGTGTGCTGCAGGAAATTGGTTAGTCTTGAAAGAACTCTTCTGAGATTCCCAGATCCTTTGAACTGAGTTCTGTTTATGACAGAACATTCAAACCTGTTGACAGAAAGTAACTTTTTTTCCCCTCCACTGCTTCTTTTTGCCCCAGAACTTATTTCCTCACAGAAAGAGGCCTCTCTTTATTTTTCCTGCTTTTGAGAGTGACAAGTCTTACATACACATGTAATTAATATATATTTGCTTACCAAAACTCTTCTGGACTCCAAAAATGAACCATCTTAGATTTTAATCTCTGAGTGCTGATAAAACCAGAACCTCAAAATCCTGATTTTTTTTTCTACACAATTCCCTTCCTCTCCAATTAATTTTCTTAGTGGTATTTAAAAAGGTCTCAGGAGCCACTGAACTTATTTTACCCACTGGAGCTGGTATTGAAAAGAGTTGTGTGATTGCAGTAAGTGAAATCCATTATACACATACATTTTGCAGGACTGAGGTCTTTCCAACTCATTTTACTTGGACAACTACCTTTACAGCTTTTGGAAACTGTGGAAAAATGGAAAGATCTGGAGATTCTGAGAAGCAAGAAACCAGAGTCATTACAGTATTTTTCCCAAAGGCTAACAGCACCATAAATGGCATGTGCAAGCAGTAATAAAAATAAAGTAAAAAGAGAGGGGGGGGAAAGTTGGAAGGAACAATTTTCAACAGTTCTCAATTTCAAAAAATCATAGCTTATCCTCGAACATCCTAGTGAAGGGCAGGCAGAAGCAAAACTGAACTACACACTGCAATTCAACAAAGCTGTGAAGGATAGAAGGTAAAAGGATTAGTGTATGTCAAACACCAGGAGAGAATAAAGCAGTTCAACCAAACAGATGGGACAACAGAAGGAACCACAGGAAAAGGCAAAAAATAGACTTAGCAGGAAGGAGAAGGTAAAATCTTTTAAAAAGCTCTCAGGAACAAGAGGTCTTGTGCACAGTCTACACAGATTAATACTGTTGTTGCACAAAATAAAGCTGCCACAAAAAAGAAAAATTAAAGACTGAAAAATAGGAGATCTTACACACTTCATATTAGCAAAATGTTTTCCTGAGTAAGCTTAATGAGCTTTAAGCCTTAATTGCAAGATCATTTCACATTGAGTGTGAAAGGCATCATTCAAGAAATTACAAAGTGGAAAGATTTTTCTTTTGAATACACTTTGGCTTGCTAACAAATTAAAAGCTGCTCTGTTGTGACTTATGAGGCATAGGAACAGCTCCTGCTGAGAAGCTGTTAATTAAAAGCCTGTCAACACAATTTGCCATCAGCTCCTCCTCGGCAAGAAGCTGCAGGGAAGCAGGTGAAGGGATGTGAGACAATCCTGGAGCCTCTGCTCCTCCAGGCTGGCACACGAGGAGTGCAATAACCACTGTGGGCACTCACTGAAGGGAGCATTGCTAAGCTAAAAATGGTAAAACAAAGCATGGAGGGGGGAGAAATAAAAGCAAACCAACCTTATCTTCCCACAAAACCTATTCTTACATGCAGATGAAACAAAACAAACCACAGAGCAGAACACAGCTGGGGGGTGCAGGACAGACTATCAGAGAGCAGGAGCAGTGCAGAGCATCCCCTGCTAACCTGGCATTCAGGCACTGCTGATCCTCATCTGTTTACCCAGACAGAGTGCAGGCCCTGCTCAGCCCCAACATCTCCACACCAGGAAGGGATGGTTCCATCCACAGCAAGGGATATCCCACAGCAGCTGACAGCAGCACCTGGCTGGCTCCAGAAATGTGGTTCAGAGCCAAGGAAGCACCCACTGCTTTTGGAGGGCACTGAGCACCACAGTGAGGTGGCACTCAGTGCCAGGAGCAGCAGCTCCTGCCCAAAATGCAGTGATTGATGCTCATCTCTGAGATAGGGAGGTTTAGATTGGATATTAGGGAAAATTTCTTCAGAGGCTGCCCAGGGCAGTCAGTGGTGGAGGCAGCATCCCTGGAGGGATTCAACAGACCTGTGGATGTGGTGCTCAGGGACAGGGTTTGCTGGTGGCTTTGGCAGTGCTGGGGGACGGTTGGACTTGACCTTCTCCAACCTAAACAATTCCACAATTCTGTTTCTATTGTAGAAATGCAGTACTTGATAAAGGTGACTTTTACAACTCCAAACATTTCAGTCACACTAATTTTAAATGTGGCACACTTAAACAGTTTAGAAAATCATAAGGATAGTCATTAATAAAGCATCCTACATTGAAATGCAGGTAAGTAAAAGGCTCCTTCTCAGTCACCTTTTGCAGCATACCTACCTACATACCTATCCAGAGAATGGAACTTTTCCTTTTAAACACAATCCAAATTCTCAACTCATCAAAACATGCCAGAATGGCTCACAGCACTCAGAGCACCCTCAGTATTTACCTAACCTCACACAAGTGCTGGTGGAAGGTGTTATTGCATGCTCACACAAAGGTAAAAACAGCCTTATGGTGAAGGCCAGCCCAGGGAGGCAGGAAAAATTATTAACTACCCAGAAATGCTGGGAGAGAGGCAGGCAGCCTGCAGCCCAGGCAGGCAGAGCAGCTGGCAGCACTAACCTACATTCTGCTCAGCACTGGAGGGGCACTGCCAGCCAGGGCATCACACAGAACCTCCCCTGGCAGCACCAGCAACTCAGCAAACCAGAGACAAGGCATTTCCAGACTGGCTACACTTCTTTTGTTTAAGTCAGGCCCTGAAAATAACTTTACATCAATGCTTTCAAAGCACTTGTGAGATTATATGAGACACTAAACCAGCACTGCCAAACTCCTGTGCCAATTGACTGATGCTGTTACATCCTCTAAATCACCAGCATCATCTATAATACAAACCTACTCTCCAGCATGAAGCATAAGCACAGAATTATACTGACTCACCATGACAGCTTAAATGAGTTTACTTGATTAAAACAGCATGTCTCCATAAATAATCAATAGTACTCCTCAAAGTCTGCCTCAATAAAATTACTGTATTTATCTGATGTGCTGCATCAAAATGACATTGTCTACTGAAACATAAGATGGCAAAAGTGGTCACAATGAAAAAACCAGCAAAGACAAATGGAGACTTTGCCCCAAAAGGAAGGCAATGCTCAGTCTGTAAATAACTATGTGCCAAAGACAGAGAAAAGTGTATTTTGGAGCAAGCTTATAGAGTGTGGGAGGAAGAACAAAAAGCCCACAGACAATATAAGGTTGATTTGGAGTAACATTCATAGGTAGTTTTAGAACAGGTCACAGAATGACAGAGGGACCCACCCATTAGTCTGATACCTCTACACTGCATAAGAGATTTTAACTATCATTTCTTTTTGATCTATCTTTTGCCTTTCATTTGCATCTGTAGGCTTACTTTTTGACAAAGCTTGTTTTGAAGGCATCTGAAATAAAGATGACAACTCCTGATCAGTTATAATGAGAAGTTCTGCCTTGACTTTCACTTTAACTCGTGCTGCTCCACCAATGACTCCCCAGCCACTGGGCAGCAGCCTACCAGGCAATTTTTCATCTACTCCCAAGTCCAGCCCCCAGACAACTTCAGACAGTGAGCTCATACTCTTGAATTAGCAACTACAGAAAACTGTTGTGTCAGCAAATGGCACAATCCAAACCATTTCTTTGGCACTTTGCAAGTGATTTGCATTTTTTTCCTGCAGGAATGCAAAGCAGTGGCTGGGATTTTCTGATCATGACCAAATGGACCAGAGATATAAAGACCCATGACAAGAACCAGAACAGAGTGGAAATGGGAACATGCAGCAGAACCAATTCTCTGGTCAGCATGACCTGCTTGGTTACTGATGCTTGTAATTGTCACAGTGAGGAAACCCTCACAAAACCCCTGCAGTCACTGTAGCAGCAGCAATTTAAATTGCACATATGATCCCTGCAACACTGAGGGTGCATTTTGCACAGCATCACA
Source organism: Molothrus aeneus (assembly GCF_037042795.1). Classification (NCBI taxonomy): domain Eukaryota; kingdom Metazoa; phylum Chordata; class Aves; order Passeriformes; family Icteridae; genus Molothrus; species Molothrus aeneus. The sequence goes on along the minus strand of NC_089655.1, from coordinate 7,315,546 downwards.
AAGTAACACAGCATCTGGGATACTGTTCAGCACAATTCTCCATTTTCCCATTGGAAAAAAACAAGAAACATACTCTTTTTTTTAAAAAAAAAAGCATTTAAGAAAAATAGGTCACAACACTTGGTGCAAATAAATGCATTTCTAAAAAGAGTAAAACTGGTTCATCATTGAAAATATTAAATAAAACCTGCTCAGTAGTGTTAATTGTGTTAGCCCACCCACCCCATGAGTTAAACTGGAAGTCAGTAACCACAGGCCACACAAAACTCAAATGAAAGTACAAACAGGTCAGCAGCCTCATGAAACAAAAACAAACAAAAAACCACACATACAAAAAAACCCCCCAACACCTAAGTGAAGATAAAGTAAGCCCTGATAAAAAGGACAATTTGTACCACTCCACAAGTAAAGCATGGAAACAGCAAGAAGCAAGTGCCTGTCCAATAGAGCATGGCTACGTTAATATGTAAAAACTAACAGTTACTTAGAAGATAATTCTATTTTTTAATCACTTAACATTTTACCAACAAGTATCTGATTTAAAAAGAAAGACAGCTAAGACACTGAAGTTTAATATATTTTATCACATGAAAATGTCCACATCCACTTTTTCTTGTCTTCCATTTGCAAGTTTCCTCCTTACCTAGGCAGTTCCAAAATCCCCATGGTGGCACAGCTGGTCCTGCACAGTGCAGAGCTATTGCAGTGGCCCAGCAGTAGCGCCCAGCCTTTCAAGTGAGCAGCATGAGCTCCCACTTCACACAAGGCAAGGGATCAAACAGATCTTACTTGAACAATTCTGCTCCTCTGTGCAGCGCTCACCTTCCCTGTGCAGCAGATTTACCCCTGAATTTAGTAAGCCTGATGAGTGCTGAGCACACAGAAGTGATGAAGGGACCCCCAGCCAGGCTGAGCATTGACACACCTCAAAGATAACACACTGCTCTCAAAATACAGGGTTCTCTTGACTCCAAAATCTAAGCTTTTAAACCTCAAGGTGCACAAGCAGACAAACTGGTGAACATTTTAAACACTTCTTTCTCCTAAGCAGCTTTCAAGTTTGAGCAGGACTCTTGTAAAGTTTCACACTGGAAAAGCTAGAAAAGCCACCTTCAGTCTGCATCCCTCAGAGGGCTTTCCTTCTTCTCAGTTCTGTCCTACTCAGTCACCATTAGGAGCTGCCTTCTCTCAGATACAGATGCCAAGAGATGTGAGCAGAACAAGTGTTTGCATAGTTTGGGTTTGCATTTGATTTTGCCAGTCTAAGTCCTTTAGAATGTATTTGTTTTACTGAACTTAGAACCCACCAGTCTATGAATCTCCTGAAACTGGCCAATAAACACAGTCACACAGAGACATCTATGTTTAAGTTTTGTGTATTAATGTTATAGTTAATGCAGTGTAACCTTAGAATACTGCAACTATTCTTTATGAGTTTCACAGCATTGGAAGTTGACTTATTCTGCAGCCAGAAATCTCCAGTTTCTGGAATTTCAATTCATCAATTTTCTGATGAAATGATGCCCATGTTATCTTGAACAAACATAAGTGAGTAAAAAAAAAAAGGCGTAAGAACTGTTAAAAAAGCATGCAAAGATCTTGAAGTGTTGGATTTTAATTGTTTTTTTCACCCTTGCACAGCAAACCATTTAGGTGTGTCATCTTACCTCCCTGTACTCTGACCACTAATCGTCTTGTAAAGAAACACTTCTAAAACCAAATGTTTCTGAGAATTCAAACAAGTACCTTTGGAAGAAATGCCATAATTGTGAGCTGCAAATACCCTTATAAACGCTTGAATACCAACACAGGGGTGTTTTTTTAAACCAAGCACAATAATTTCTGACATGAATTCTCTAAATGGGATCAGTACTGCAGTTTCTACATAATCAGTGGTTCCTAGAACTATTAATAAGAAAAATATAAGTAAATACATGAATTAATTTAGAGATAAAAACATAGTTTCAAAATATAAGATACTATAAATATCTGATTCTTTGGGGATGAAGTCATTGCCCCAGAACACTGTTTTCCTTCTCCATGCTCTCTGCTATTCCTAGAATTATCAGTATATGTGAGAGAAGTTCTCCAACAGCTGCAATTCAAATACTATTTCTGCATCCTGTACATCCTTTCATTAAAAATAAATAAATAAAACCACTATAAATTCAGTCTCCTTTTCTCCCAGAACACTTTTCCTTTAGAGGCTCAGCTTGGAGCCAGCTTGCTGCCTTTGTGCCCAGGCTCTGGCAGCACCCTGGCAGCAAAGGCATTTTTGCTCCTACCAGCTTCACTGGGCTGTTGACACAGAATATCCAGTGTTCCCATCAGCCAGGACACAGGGATGACATGCCCCTGCCTGGAGGAACATAACAAAAGTCTAAATTAGCTCTGACAGTAAACAAAGGGAAAAGGCAGGGCTGCACATAGAAACAATTATGGAATGTTTATTCCAAGCTGTCTGCAGAGTCCTTTATGTTCTGCTTTCTCACAGATTTAGACATCTGTTTAGACCAGAGGACAAAACAGTGGTCAGCAGCAAAATTCACACTTGCCAGCTCACACATGCTCTCCCTTTTGATTCATACTTTTAGTCACTGATGCATCACTTCACTCTGGGGGCTCAGAGCCCAGGTAGGAACCTCCATGCCTGAGCTCTGCTCCCCAGCATGGAAAATGCCAAGGAAAGCTCCACACAGCACCCACAGGAATCTCTGAGCTCCTTCCCAGAAATGTCTGCTTGGCACAGCCAATGCTGCTCTAAGGGCTCTGAGTGCAGCACAATCCCTGAAGATGGATGTGGGTTTGAATCTGAAGCTGCATTTTGGACAGAACAAGATACAGCATGAACTGCTTCCCTCAGACCACAGAGAAGCTTCTCTGGTGTGTTACAGTCTACCAATAAAATCCAATCTATAATAAAATCTGTCAAATTACAAAGCCTTCAACAGAGTTCAAATAACAATGGATCATAAGCAATTCCTCTGTTTAAAAAGTCAGACTTCATGGCATACCCAAATCTTAACTACTGAAGAGACCACTGCAGTTTCTTTGCTAGCTTAAAATCTCTTCTCTTGTTTTCATATTCCTTTTATGAATTGTTGAAAGTCCCCCTGCTTTGGCCTTTGGTTTTCCAGCTATGACTTTATAGGTTTCACATGGTTTACTCATTTGAACAGCAAATGGAGATCATTAAATACTTCCAGGAGTAGGTGTCCTTAACTTTGGTTTCCTTTGGACCACGTAAACCCTTAGCTCAAGAGATGCCTCAGTTCAGACAAACTTTTCAGTAAGTGTTTTGATCTGGCTTTGATTATCTCCTTTTGGTTGGAAATAAGATCAATGTCATACACTACTGTGTAGAAGTCTTAAAAAACTTGAAGTCAATACCAACCCATCAGTCCAGCACAGCACTTTGGAGGCTCTGCTTGAACCAAATTTTAATACCCAGGAAAATCTGTCAGAAGCCCAAGTCTCTGTTGTGCTCTTCAGGAACGTCCCCATATTCCTACTCCCTTTCCTATGCAATACTAGGTCATACAAGCCTTTGAACTGCAGAGAAAGTAAAACTCAAAGCAAAGGAAGTTCTTTTACTTCCTTAAAGGAAACTGAGCAACTCTATTTTAACATTATTATGAAACTTGAAGGAAACCTTATGATTTTGATGGCTCCAGGCCAGAAGTGAATATTAACTGGAAGCAAAACCATTCTAGAACATAGAGATAATTAAATAATTCTTTAAAAACAGCACCAGGATGTAATTATTTTAAACTTACCATTTAAAAGCCATATGCCATATGCTCATAACTATAAGCATAGGTCCTAATCACCCCCAGATCACAGCCAGTGGCTGATCAGATAACATCACAGCTCCAAAAAAGCACACAAAGGCAAAGCAGTTAACATGCTTAAATCATTAAATTATTTTTGGGGTTTGTTTTTAAGTTAAGGTTTTACTTTTTACAGTTTGAATTGTTTGAACAACTCCATCTCGTGCTAGAACACTCCCCTGTGCATGTTTCCTGAGCCTCCCTGTGCCCCAGTGTCAGGGGCTGTGTCCTGAGGCAAATAACTTCTTCTGGCACTAACTTTGAAAGTAAACATTGCAGGGATGCACTCAAAGCCTGTTGTGAACAACCAGGGAAGACAAGTGGAATAAACAGATCAGTGAAGAAACCTCATAAACACAGAGAAATGCTTATTTTCCCACACTGAGTCAAATTTATCCCATGTAATGTTCAAGATGATGTTAGCATTAAGGACAGTGTTTTTCACTGCTTGTCAGCTCTTCCACTCAGGTTAGATTTGATTTCAGAATGTGATCTGAGTTCCCAAATCTGCACTTCTTTTCATTCCAAATGACCTTATCCTGGGTCAGTTTATACCCTAGCTCACACATACATATCCTGCTGGTGGAAGTTACACACTCACAGACCTCAGGGGCCCACACAGGTTGATTGGCTCACAGTATCCAAACTGAATGGATTTAGGGAGCCTTTCTCTCTTCAGCCCATTCTCCATCCTGTCTTGTGCCCCATCTTCACCTGGTCCTTCACACTCACCCTCTGGGGAACTGCCAGAATCTGAACCCAGTGCCCCAGCCATTCCCCCACAGCTGTCAGGGGGAAATGCACCACTCACCACTCTCACCCCAAAATTCACCATTTTACCTCTGCTGATTTGGCCACTGCTGAGAGCTTTCCAGGCAGTAAAACACCATTTTACTAAATTAGCTTAATTATAGATGTGGAAAATGGCAGTGCAACAACCTGGTAAGTGTTGCAAGAGGGATGGAAGGGATGACATGGATTTTTACCCATCACATTTCCACTCTATCCTGTCCTTGTGCTCAAGCTATATTTTGACCCTTATCCCAAAAGAGTCTTCTTCTGCCTATAGCCCTGCATGAGATCTGTTCCATCCTGGTTTTATATGTCAGGTCACCTAAAACTTCCATATTCAACCGCTTCCATAAAATCTCAAGGATTCAAAATTACAGGGCAGATACACACTTCTGTTCCAAATGGAAAACTTGTGCTTCTCCACACATTCTACTATTACCCACTGCAACTCATACTGGAGAGGAAAAAAATAAAAGATTAAACATACTTTCTTCAGCAGTTTTGTCATCTTCCTGCAATCTAACCCCAGAATGGTGATTACACAGATGCATTAGCACACAGTCAGCATTTTCTGCTGCCCTTTCCTCCCCACAGCACTCTGCACAGCTGCCAACTCGCCTGGCTGCTTGAGAGCTGAATGGGGAATAACACAGGCAACAAACTGGGAAAAGTGCCATGCTGCTGGCAAAAGGGCATGCCTGGCTCTTCCCTGGATCCTCATGGCAGCAGCACAAGCTAACCACTAGGAACACATCATCTTACACAGAGAGACAGCTGAACACACAGGTGCAGACAGGAGAGTTATTGCTTCGAAAGGAAAAATAAAAATAGGTTTAGGTAAACAGTGCTGGCATTAAACATCACGTCCCAGCATTCCCTTGGAAGGGCCCTTTGGCTCCAGTTCTGTTGCTTTATTTGCTTAGCTGGTTTTACATTTTATCAGCCCACAGAAGCTCCCCATGAAGGTACCCAAAGGTCTTCAAAGAAACACAAGGCTGTGTTCAGACTCAGGAGCAATCAACAAACCAACATCACAACCACAGACACAGGGAAGGAGAATAATGCATGAGAAATGCAGGGCAAAGTGCAAGAACCTGTGCCAGCATCACTCTGTCCTTTTAACAGTGATTAAGCACTGAGGGTACCAGCTGTGTGTCTGCAGGGTCCCCATCAGCACTGCCAGCAGCAGCAAGGCACAGCACAGCACCCTCCACCCCCAGGTAACGGGGACATTCATCAGCGCACACCCTGACACACAACTGTGCTGTCTGTGGTTTTATCTTCACAAGGCAAACCATGAGTGTGACAATTTCAGGGGAAACTGACTTCATTCTTGGTTCATGCTGAAGTTTTGGGTGGCAGAAGAAACTATGAATGGATCAGCTGAAAAACAGCCCCTGATGAGTATTTCCAGACAGCCATTCTGAAAGTGCTCACCATGTAGCACAAACAAATAAGCCTAATTATGTCAGCTTCCAAAAATCAGTTAAGAAATATGCCAGCTGTCTATCTTTTCAAAACCCAGTTTACTTCTCTAATCAATATGAAATAGCCTGTCAATCTTGCTCTGAATCCTCTGCCTGTCATCAGAACCACTTAGAGCCTAATCACACACTTACCATCTACCTTTGTAGCCCTCCTGGCAAATGTTTCTATTATCAGCTTGCACAATGCAAAAAAAAAAAAAAAAAGCTCTTTCTTGCTGCTTAGGATGAACCATTACATTGATGATTCAGGCATTATCTGTTTTTTCAAAAAGAATTGTAAATGCCATTTGTCACAGTACACCTTCCCACTCTTATATTTCTTCACTGAACAAGAAAATGCCTCACCCAGCTGTAATCAGAGAATATCTAATATTTTCAAGACAAACAAGAACAAGAATTTTGAATTCTAACCTAAACCAAATGGAACAAAACAAGCCATGTGCTCCTACATTGACTTAAGTCAAGACTCATGTATCCTCCCCTACAAATTTTAGACAATAAAATTTCCCAAATTCATCTGCCCTAAATAGTGTGCAAAGCTACATGCTTGCTTCAGGGGACTCACTTTGGGATTCAGCCTGATTTTAACAGAATATGAAGCATGTCACAGTCTGTACAGCATTCCTAGTATCATCCTGGAAAACTGCTACAGAGACCTTCAGTCATCATCAGCCTTTGCACAGCTTTATGAGCAACTGTTTCCAATTCTGTCTCTGTGTAACTTATGCCATACACTGGCCTGCATTTCCATTCGCTGTTACAGAAAGCATTCTCAAAAGCACATAAAAGAAAATAAGAAAATATGCATTATGAAGCACAATATTTTATCAGTACTGCAGTATTTTAATACAAGTCCATTAAAATTACCATGACACTCAAACCCATGCAAGTAAAAATCTTGCTTGAAATCTACATTTAAGTCTCCTCCCAAGCATTTGACATTTCTTCCCTTTTTGCTCCAAAATTTAAGTTTTATTTTTTGTATATAATTTACCACCCAAGCCAGAGTTTTTTAAATACACCCTTCTGAATGTGAACCAATGCTCACTTACTGCCTCCCTCTCCCAGGGAATCAAGATTAAAGGCTATGTTCAAACACTTCCCAAATACGATGCACTGCTGGGACGGTTTTGACCCAAACTACATTCTTTGTCCAATATTTGGACCACTGAGGCTCTTTTTAAGCAGCTCTTTTCTCACCCTTGAGGCTGCTGTCTGGCAACATTTGTGTGTGTGCTGCCCCAGTGCCTGTCAGGCTGCCACAATACCCTTCCATGCACATTATTGGTAACTATCTACCAGTAACTCCCAAAACTTTCCTGCATCCCCTATAACAAACTCCATCTTCTTTAGTCTGCTCACACCTCCTTCACCAAATGATTCTCCAAACAGCCAAAGCACTAGCTGAGTATTTTGTGCACATTCCCAAGCTCCTTGAGAGAGCACCTTCATCCCTTTGGTAGAGGCAGATTTGAAGACTCCACCCTTTGTGACAATTAAAGTACCACCAGCTCCCCTCTGGCATCCATCATAAACCAAAAATCTAAATCATAAAGCATATGTTAGTAGGTGGATTAACATTTAATTCCTATGCTCATGTGACGCATGCTTGTGAGCAACACATATCTCACAGTGGTTTTCCACTTAATTAATTGCCAACATGCTATTGTTGGCCAAAAGATAAAATTGTGGGGAGATGATGAGAATATGCAACTAGAACTGACCATAAATCCAGATAAAAGTCACACTTAGAACCACATGAATCCACCATTCATTTTTTGGGCAATAACATGCAGACACACTTAAGATACAAAGCCTTTATATGTAAAAGATTTTTTTTTCTTTTTAATATTTGCAACTTCATCAGAAAAATTACCCAAAAGTCTAGTTTCAAAGGTCTCCTAAGAGATTGTGAAAATAAAAAAAGACATACATAAGAAACCCCAAAGGACACTTTAGGTTTTGTTTGTCTAGGGAGGTTATGCTAAGTGTGTAAAAATACACACCCCTAATAAAAGCACTGGAGGAAGCACACTTCATGGGAACAGTGATTTTGCACACCATGAAGCATTGCTTTTTGTGTTTCTTCACTCCAAGATGCCCACCTCTAAAACCAAACAAAAATAAAAAAAAGCTCAGAAGACAAAAGAAAGCTCTTAAAGAAAATGAAGCTCCCAATCATGCAAATTCAACTATTTAAGCAAGTTTTTTACAAGTTAAACAAGTTTTTAACAAGTTAAAGCCTGCAGCCTAACCTGAGGCACACCTCTACACAGGTACAGACACAGCCTCAGTTACACCAAAGCCATTTTACAGATCTGTTGTTGTCAGACCTTCCTATGACACCTCTGTCCCTCAACGCTTCCTTTGCCCCAGAAGAGGGAGCTTGTTCAGTATGGACTGAGTCTTATAAATGTAGTATTTCAGCACTACTGAGTTTACATTACACAATCAAGACACTACAATTAAAAGCCATTAGAGAGGAGCATATGTGTTCTAACCATGTGCACTACTTGTAGTTACCTTTTTGAGAAGATTAAAATTAAGCAGCTTTTGCTTTTCATCTCACTCACACCCTCCCACTACAAGTTCTGTCTGAGCTAATCCTCCTTCTAGAGACGTCAAAACAGGGCATGAGTATTACAGCTACTTACTGCCAAAATGTGCTCGTTTAATATCCCATTACTATTGTAATACTGGCACAATAACTTATTATATGTGACAGCCTTTGCAGTTAGTCAAAGATAGAGCCACTTATTCAGTACTGACTTTTTCATCACATAAAAATATCTTTGTAAAATTTGTAGAAGAGGAAATTTAAGATCTGTACTCAGATGCCCATCTGAGACTATGATGCCAGACAAAATAAAAGGCTTTTAAAGTCATTACACATGCTTTTCCTACCCTGTAATTTCAAAGACTTTATGTAAAGTGATCAGTCCAGAAATTCAGGTTACAGCGTTTACAAATGCATTGTTTACTCCTTACTTCCCAGCACTTTAGAACACACTTTCAGAGTTTTGTTTTGTTTTTTTTTAAGGGTCACACTGCACAAAGGCCAAGACAGGGTCCACCTCAGAACACACTTTCAATGAGAAGCTCACGCTCGTCAAAACGCTCGGGGCTATTATTCGGGAACCTGCAGCACAGAAATACAATAAGAAGTCTTTTCAAGGCCCTAGAAATATCTAGGTTAACTACTTGCGATGCAAAGCATGCTGTGGGACACGCTAAAGAGGCATCAGGAAACAGGTGGATGCACGAAGTTACTGCACTCCGGCCACAGTGTATCCGCCAACAATGGATGGCAAGTCCCGGCACCCGGAGCAGCACCGGGTACACGGAGCAGCCTCGGCACCCGGAGCAGCCCCGGGACCCGGAGCAGCGCCGGTATCCGCGGCAGCGCCGCTCCAGCCCCGCTGCCGCTCGCTGCCAGCCGAGGCGGGCACACGCGGGGACTCGCAGGGGAACGAGCCCCGCCAGCCCCTGCCCTGCACCGCTCGCACACACCGGCACCGGCTCACACGCGGCTCGCTGCCCGCGGGTCTCGCACAGCCCGGGTCCGGCCGCGCTCCCGTCCGGGGCAGGGCTGCGGGGCTGACCCGCCCCGAGGCCCCGCCGGCCGAGCCCCCGCCCGCCAGGCCGGCCGGGCCGAGGCTCCGCGCCCGCAGCGCTCCCGCCGCCCCTCTCGGAGCCGGGCACGGGCCGCACCCCCGCCGTCCCCGGGCGTCGGCAGCGACCGCCCGCCCGCTCCGCCGAGCCCCTACCGGGGCAGCGGAGCACCGCGGACCCGGCAGCGGCGTACCGGGGCACCAGGCACAGCGCTCCCCGGCGGCGCGCCCCGGGCGCTGTCCCACCTGCCCGAGGGGGCCCAGCCCCGCCCGCAGCCGCCCCTTACCTGCCTGGCCGAGCTCGGCGCCTCCTCCCGGGCCCGCAGCTGGAGCCACCGGAGCCGCCACGCCACGGCCGCGGCTCCGCGCCCGCCGAGCGCCCGGCCCACCCTGGCGCCGCCCCCCCGGCCACGCCGCCCGCCCGCGCCCCCTGCCGGCCGCCGCCGCCCCGCCACCGCCCGGGCAGCTCCGCACGGCACGGCCGCGACGGGACGGGCCGGTCCCACAGCCACGCGCGACCGGCGCCCGCTGCCCCCCGCCGCATACGCGGCCCGCCCGCCGAGGAGCCGGGAAGGGTCAGCCCTCTGAAGCCGCTTTCTCGCACAGCCGCAGCGGCGGAGAGCAGCGAGAGGCTCCGGGGCCAACAGCGGGCACCCAGCCCGAGTTCCCCACGCCCCAGCCCTGGTTTTCAACTTCCCGCTGCTTTTAGCTGGCAGCATTGCAGAGGATGGCTGTCGGTTCCCCGGAGATGCAGCTGGGCGCGGTGGGTACCGCCGCTCGCTCCGCTGGCGCGTTCTTCTGATTCCTGACTCACCGGAGTACGGCTGGAAGCTGTCACGGCCCTTTAGAAGAAATGCGACAAATTTCAGTACGAAGATATAACAAACAGTTCTCCTGTGCAGCTGATAAAAGTGAATTCATTCCATAACTTGCACAGTAGTCACCAGGATTTGCTCCAAACAAAGCAGTTCCCAGTTAACCAGCCTGTCCCCTCACAGGAGCCAATTCTACTCCACTAGCAGGAGTGCTTGTTCAATCCTGCAACCTTTCAAATACACCAATTTTTCATGTATCCCTAAACCAGACCCTAAAATCAATTCTGCAGATTTGGGGAATGCCCTAATTCCCTTTACACACCTACTCTGGCATGTGGATGCAGAGCCTATGTGAATGCTAGGTGATCAAAAGTGATAGGAAAGATGTGTGCTAATGTCTTTACAAACAATTCGATGGGTGAAGGTATGGGTGTTAATGTCTTTGAAATGGGTCTTGGAGTCTCTGCCAACTTCAAAAAGCGGGTTCCTTACCGGGCCAAGACACCTTGACTCCTGGAATAGACAAGGGTCTGCACAAGGGTAAAATGCCAGGTTCAACGTGGGAATATGGGGTAAGTGGTTTGGGAAGGCTGAGCCTTCGTAGCAGCTCAGCCAGTGGGGAAAGGAAGAGAGACACACACTGGGGGTTCAGGGTAAAAGGCAGGCTGCACCCTTGAAAACCTTGAGAGAGAAAGTGGACTCTCTCCCTTTATTTGAATAAAGACTCCTCTGTATGAAAAGGACACTGCCTTTTCATAGAGTGATTTTCTGTACAAAACTATGCACTGTCACAAAAAAATGTGGCATCAGCATCTTTAGTTGCAGTAAGGAGGCACCTTGAAGAATTTCTGTGGTTCTCACACTCCCATGGTTCCACTTGCAGCCCTGGATACTTCTGCCAGCTTCCAGCTGTGCTGTCACACTGCTCTGCCAGACCAGCAGACACACTCACCTCTGTGGCCTCTGCTCTTGGGTCACTGTGACTGGTGACCACAGCCCTGACAACAGCAGCACGGAGCCAAGTTTTCTTTCTTTGATGTTGCACCTCCACAGAGCCAACATATCCAGGAAAAGGATTGGGCATGGTTTCCTGGCTAAACTTGTACTTGTGCATGACTGGTATGATTTCACCTGGAAATGTGCTGAGGTTCTCCAACTTTCTCTTTGGGATAAGAAGTAGGAATTAATCTAGTTTTAACCAACAGACTGCAGAGCAGTGTGGGAAGGGGCTGCTCAGCTGCAGAGCAGAATGGAGCCTTTCCCCACTGCTGCTCTGCAAAAGCCATCCCCAGAGCTGCTCAGCAGCCTGCAAACCACTGCTGCACATCAAATGCAGGCACAGCTGTTCTTCTCTGCTACCAGCATCACATCAGACTAGACCTAATTGATCACAATAATTTTCTTATTTTGTATAAAACCAGTGTAACCATCTGAAAAAAAAAAATGGCTGGTAGAGGAGTGGAAGACAAACTATGGACCCCTAGATGTGGACAGCGAGTTCTGACTGCAGTTCACCAGATCACTTTAAGGCATGTTAGGATAGCAAAATGCCCAACCATAGCACAAAGAAATGTGATCTTCCCCTACCCAGAAAGCAGAAAACACCTTACAGAACAATTATCTCTGCATGGAAACAGTGATTTGCCATGATGGCAAATGTTTGCCAGGGCAGTCACATTTCCACAGCCCTCCAGAACAAAGTGCAGTTCAAAAAGGATTTAGGATTCAGAAACTGTCATGTGGAGATCCTTGGGAGAAGGATTAGTTAGGGGTTAGTTCATAAATGCAGACAAATTCTAACACACATTGTACACAATCAATTCGATTTCACAGCATAAAATAATTCATTTTTCTATTTAATCCAACAGTTAATACTTCTGCAAGAAAGGAGAATCAGGGAGTAAACTCAAATACTTTACCCAAAATACCAGCTAGATCCCATCTACTGCCTGATAGATAGGTTTACAGCCAGTTCTGTGCATAAAGAAAGGTTTGGGGCACTTTTAAGCTATTGTATCCTTGGACTGTGTGAGAGTATTTTATATGAAGTAATATTTGCATGCACTTGTTTCACTTCTAGGTTTATTTCTTCACTGACAGTTTCAGACCTTCTAAGTCTGTGGGTGGGGATTTTTCTTCTTTTAGGAACAGAGGAGTTTCAGTGATCTGAAGCATTCTTTCAGTTCCATTGTTTGACTTGGGCTGGATTTCTCAGCTACACGCCTGGATGCTTCAGAGAGTCCTCACTCTCCATCTAGTAAAAGGTGACATTCTTAGCAAGCACTATTTTCATTTTGCTAATTACTGGCTGAGATGCTTTGTGTTTCAGTCCTACTGCTTTTAAGTATATTACAGAAAATGCCAAGTCTGGAAGGAAACCCCTTTGAAAACAGTTATTTATGCCTCTTTTCACCACCACATACCTGAGGTCTGATGTCACCTCTTTCAGCTGCTTTGTGCATGTCCCTGTGTCATTCCAGATGTCATGTGGTGTATCTGTCCAATGCCTGACAAAGTTACCCTCGATTTTATAGCTTTGAGTGCCTTGGTGACTCATGTATATTTCAAAACTATATTCCTGTAACTTACTAGGATGAAAATATCATTACCCATTAAATTCCCAGACTCTAAGTCTCACTAGATCTTTTGGAATCTTTTAATAATGTTGTAACTGTTGATTTGGATATGGTGCCACAGCCATGCACAGAGATTTCTGTAACCCTTCTTTTGCATTAAAGGAGCTTCTGTTTTCCTTAGAGGCTGCCTATTATCTTATTCATCAACATTTCTACATATATGGCTTTACAGCATTTAAATTATCTCTGCAGGGAGTAGCTCAATCCAACCCTCAAAGATGCTATTTTGCAGAGTATCATGATCATGTTAAATGTTATGTTTTCATCTCCTTCTATCAGGATTTAGTTCCTGATAATATCACACTCAGCCTCATCAGTTTCAGCAGTAATCAAGCAATCAGTAATTAAAGTACATACTAGGAATATTACCACATATCTCGTTATTTTCCTCTACTCTTTCATGGATTGATTAAATCCCAAATAATAATTACAAATTCTACATTGTTTCTAGGTGAAGAAAGATACAGAAGAATATGCCTTATCTGGCTGTGCATGCCAATATTGCCCTTTCTTTTGGATAGAAAACTCAAAACGTTATAGAAAACTCCATTTATTTTTCAGAGTGAACAGAAGAATGCTATTTCCTCATTATTGTGTCCTGAAGGATATAATACCCCTTCATTTGGAAAATTACTGATTTATTTGCAGGACTTAAACTAGGACCTCTGAGCAAATGTAACTTGGACAGTTAGTCTGGCCTATTACTTCCTCCTCTTTTTTTTTTTTTTCCCCACATCCCATTGCCATGGAGCTGGATGCAGATCAATCATTGGATTAAAATAAAGGCCTCTGCTCCCAGCAGGTCCATGTTTTATCCCAGCAGGAGCCACAAGAGTATTGCCAGTGCATGGCAGAATGGCAAAGACCAGTGAAGTCACCCAACCACAATGCAGTCAGCTACCTACAAAGTTAGTTTAGCACTCATGGGACAGAATCACCACATGGAAGTGTTGCCCATCACATTCCAGCTGTACTTTTTCTAAGTGTTCAGAGTGATGTATTTTGAAGAAAAGAGCTGGTTGTCACTTCTTTGTGGAGAAATTGCTGCAAGCAGCAGTAACCACAAATTTAATTTGAAGTTAACCACAAATTTAAGTCAAAACTTTTGAAAGAGGAAATATGTGGGACCACACTTGGGGGGGGAATGTATGCAGTAGAACATAGGTTTTATAAGTACACTAATAAAACACTTACATAGAGCATTTCTTATTTCTAGTCCAGCAGAAAACCAAGTGCCATTTCCCACTTTCAGATGTTCAGCAGCAATCTTCACAGCCCAAATTCTCCAGCACTTGCTGGAGAAATGGACTTGCTAGCATGAGACACAGTAGGGGAACCATAGCTCTCCTTTGCTCAGTGCCTCTGGAGAAAAAGCTTAAGTGGTTTCTTTATTTTGGCATACACCTTATGACACATCATACTTCAGTTCTGATCAAAGGGTTCCTGTTCATAACTCACACTTCAAAGCAGTTTTAAATGAGATCCTACACTCATTTAAGAGCATAAACAAGTGACTCTAGCTTTTGCTACTATCTAAGATCTCTTTTAATGAGTATCTCTTGCATTGATAATCAGTAATTGTATTCATAGACTTTTCTCCAGGTGTTACTCTGAATGCCTATCTAGGTTTGAACAGCACATATAATGAGGTGTGACAGACAGCTTTTGGGACAGCCTTAGGCCAAAATTAAATGTTAAGGAACTTTCCTCTTAGAAACCCTGCTTTGTCTCTCCAAATAGTAGAGCTATGGGATGGAAACCAACTTGGAGAGAGCACCCTCCTTTGCCTCACTGATAGGTGCACTATTTGGCCAGCTTACTATTTCACCTATTTAAAGCTCCATTTAGTAATTTTCCACTAGAATTAGCTTCTGAAAAGAAACTCCACAAAAGGTTCAGCATAGTCGTCTGAAACACAGGTCTCAGATTGTCTGAATATGTATCATTGCTTTTATTTGCATTTCAAACAATGCAGATAAAAGTACAAATGCCCAAAAAGGCGGCAGGTGCATAGAAAAAGCCTCAAAAACAACACTTAAAATAACTGCATGCATACACAGCTACTCTCCAGTGTCATTTATGATCCCAAACAGCTCCTTCTGTCTCCCTGGAATAAGGCAAGCCATTCTTCCAGCACTTAATTGGTTCTAGGGGTAACCAAGCCCAGCTGCTCTGTCTGGCAAAGCAGCACAGCTGCCTTCTCTCAGTCCAGAGGAGCTGAGGAGAGGGGGGAAAGGGAAAGTACCCCCCACTTCAAGAGCTCCATTCCCAGGGTCTCACGTACCTGACTAGAATCCAGATCAGAATTTTAAACAGATCCTTTAGGAGCAGCAATCAGCTTCCTAGGCAACCAGAGTGGCCACATTGCTGGCTGCTAACACGAAGATAGGAGGAAGGGGAGAGGGTGTGAAAATTCATATATATACACACACACACATATATATCTGTATGTATATATATAAAAGATTGCCCTTATACGATTCAGGAGGGTTTCCTAGTTCATAAATATTCTTGCTGCAAGCTGTGATTTTAGTTAAATTCAGACTCAACTTGCCAAAGATGTAGGCAGTAAAGTTATTCAGAGTGACAGCTCTTAGCCCTTCTGTTGCTGGGTGAGTTAGGATCAGATGGTGATATGCCAGCAAAACTGGCTTTAGTGTCTGAATGCTTCCTGGCTTCTGAGGAATTCCCAGGTATCTTGCTGGGGAAGAATTCTGACCCTTCTGGCAGAACAAAACTGAAGAGTTGTTCATAAAGTTAGGAAAATTTTAAGCACATGATATTATTTCCCTGTTATATTTAGTTCTCAAGGAAACTGCTAACTTAAAAAGTAAAACTGGGGAAAGCTACCTGGAAAAATAGTCTTCAGCCAGGACAACATCACTTCCAGCTTCCTTATGACCCCATTCTCTGATACACATCAAACCAGCTCATGAGGGACCCTAGCAAGACAGGAAAAGTGGTGGCTGTTTCCTCCTGAGTCATTCCGGATGGAGCATCAGGTCTGGATGCCAAATGAAGCTGTACCTGCTGGCTTTGATGCAAAGTTCTTCCATTAAAATCAATATCGAGGGCACATGTATGTCCCACACTGCTGTCTGTCCAAAATGAAGTTGGGAAAAGCCTTGGAATACTTTCTGGACATACACACACAGAAGGTGGTGTTGACATACAGATATTTTTGATACCGTATTCTTTGTCACCAGAGAGGCAAAGTCATATGGAACAGGAATGTCAGGCTCCTTAGGCTGCAGGCACTAACTCTGCTTTGCATCAAAGCCAGCAGGTACAGCTCCATTTGGCATCCAGACCTGATGCTCCACCAGGAAACAAAGTGTACATCAACACAGATAACATGGGTGGATGCAGAAGAAAAAACCTTCAAATAATAATATAAATTTATTGCTACTTGAAATATGAATAACACTGAATAATTTAGGTATCTGAGTATCTTAGCATCCTATTTCTGTGCACAAATCCATTGGCTGAGAATGCAAAACACATATAGTCTGGAGCCATGTCCTAGTTTAAGTAGAGATAAATAGCATTGCAAGATCCACCCTCCCAAAATTTTAATTCTTCCTGCTTATAATTAACACTGACTAACATATTGTGAATCAGCAGAAGACTTAAACACATGCACATGCATATCCTGCTGTATCAGATGAACTTCCAATACCAACACATGTAACTGCTCCAAGGCAAGAATAGCAACATACCAAGCAGTTATAAAACCAGACACTTCAATATAATTTATTTCAAGCTGCATTTGATACTCATGTCAGAATACACCTCGCTTTAAGGGTTCAATTCTTCTGCACTAACATACAGAAGGCACTACCCCAGTGTGTAGGAACAAATAAGGAAGTGTATAGAATGTAGAGATGAATGAGTTGTGGAGTATTTTCTCAGTGTGTCAGAGGAAAAACAGTCTGGCTAAGCCAGGTTTCTCTGTTTTGTACCCACATATGGTGAGGATTTCAAGAATTAATTCCCTCCTCGCTACTTTAAGGTCTGTCAAAGGAAGCAATCCAGTAACCTTAAGAGTAGCCCCACTCTTAGCAGAACTTGCTTGTAGACAAGGAAGTGAAAAAGCCATATTTTAATACTTGATGCAGCCTGGAGGAACTTGCTGTGAACAGAAGTTAAGAGCAGGCAACAGACAGTATACCCAGAATATCTAAAAAACTGTAATTGTAGCACTGTCTGATTCCTTTTGGCTTCTCCTGTTCTTACAGATCTTTGCCAGTACATTCTGTAAAGCAAAGAAAGTCTCTCATTCTACTCGATACCCTTAGGCAGTTAATTCCTAAATCTTCTGGTGCCTTTGGGTGGGGGGCAACCAGTGAGGCTGGGCAACATTGTTAGGGCTCCTTAGGGCCACTTATTGCTTCTCCATAGGAACAACGTTTCTTGTTTACGGCCTTCACAGAGGCACCTTCCTCAGTGAATTGTGTGGTGTATTAATCAGCTCTTTTAATATTCTACAAAGAGCATCCCTGGCTCTCAACAATCAGCTCTTACAAGATTTCCACGATCACTGCAGATACATGTGAAGCATGGCAAACACAAACCAGAGAGGCAAGGGCCAGGATGCTGAGCTGGGATGTGATGCTGGGTCAGGAGAATGACACTTTCCCACAGCCTAAGGTCCAGCATGTGCAAGAGGCTGGCAGCAAAGTTTACTTCAATGGCTCTGATGATGGCTTGCTATTCTTTGCAAAAATTTTCTCTTTAAAAGAGTAGTGTAAAAAAAAATACTTCCCTTACTATCCCAGCCTTTCCCCTAATCATTTCATTTTATCTTTGTATTTTTTGCTCTTCTGATACTGGTTACAGCTGAGACATTTTTCCAGCCAGAAAAGTAACACTGTACTTTTTTGTACAGTGGTTACAAACCACTGTAACTTTTAGAGTGCTCTGTAAAATTATAGATGCTAAAAAGGCTATTTGGAGATTGCCCTTTATTTCATATATCATGAGGGGAAATGTAATTTTTCTATTTTTAGTATATTAAAGACAGTGTAATTTTTTTAGGTTAAATGAGCAAATATCAGGCCAAATGATAGTCCTAGAGGTCACCTCTATCTTGCTGAATGCAGACTATCAGAATTCAGAGTTAATCAAGAGTGTCTGCCAGTGGAAATCATTTGTCATTGTCACTCAGGATTCAGAGTGACAATGACAATTGTCACTTGTTTTTTCCCTTTTCAGAAAAACTGATGGTTTTGTCTTGTTAGTTTTTGCATGCAGCTAACTAGCATGTTTCAAGGGCAGGACAAGATCAAGCAAAGATGGGAGGGTACTGAGTGAGGAATGTAAGAGAGGCAAATAATGTGCAGTGTGTGATGACAAAAAGAGACCATTTGATCATAGCCACTGCAGAGAGGAGCTAAATAGCACAAGTCCTGTGATGGGCATCAGACTGCCCATAATGAAAAGAATTAGCAAAGCAAGGGCCCAAACACTCATTAGCTCAAGCACATGTCTGAAAACAAACATATCCATATGCATGGAGATGTCAGGAAGGATTAATCCCACATCTCAAGTGAAGAGTGACCCAGCTGCAGCAGATTAAAGAGCTTCATTTCCAGCTATTGGACAGCCAGGGAGAATTTTACTACTACTGCTACCCAGAAAAAGCTGCAAGTCCCCTCAAAAATGAGTTAGGGAACCCACGTGAGGGATCACAGCTCCTATCTAAGGATCAAGACCTGAAGGATCCACCAAAACACTTCCTTACACATAGCATGGTAAGGAATACATGCCAGGGCCTTACCACCCAGACAGGCAGGGCATGAATACTCTCAGTCTGACACTTATACCAAGGTATACAGACAATTCCCAGTGTGGAACCTCCTGTCCATGTCTGTGCTGTGGGAGAACTGGGGATTGGATGTGTATCCCAACACCAAACATCTGCATACACTGTAAGCTGCAGCCCAAATGTGGAGAAAATAGAGCAACGTGCCTCTTCCTCACTGACTGCCATTAAAGTGAGCTCTGGCTGCTTTTGCAGCTGCAGGAAACCAGGGGCTTGTTTTCCTGACAGCCTTCAAGTGAAGAGAGTTTTCTATTTTGAGAATTTCATTACCCGTCCCCACTCCAGTTGTTTGATATTTCTTTTCAGAAGCTCGAAATTAGTAAGAACCACTGAAAATTGTCTATTTTTGCCCCTCAAAAATGGAAGCTGTAAAATTGAATTTGAACTTGAAACATTTAAGTGATTTTTTGTGTCCCCATGCAACGGCAGACTTAGTAGATTCTGAGAGTTTTTTAAGTAGTCTATATTGGTTGTGCTTATTTTGCAGGCTGATTTCAGACACACAAAAAGAGCTCTGTCATTCCCCAGTGACCTCAGTGGGGTTTTTTCAGGTTTACATCAGCATGAATAAGAGGAGGAGAATCAGCCCTTTTAAAAAGCAAGATAGCAATGCAAGCCTCTTGCCCAGAGTCAAGTGCAAGTTCTGAATGAAGAAAGCATTCTTACATTTAATACGTATTTGAGTTCTGCTGAATTCTGCTAATATTAGGTACATGTTTAAAGACTTTTTTTAAAAAATCCTTTAAATGGGCTCAGATATAAAGCAAGCTGCCTCTCATATTCTGCTCTCAGTGACACTGGTGTCAGATTTTCTCCACCTCCAATCATGAGAAGTAAAACCAAGCCAGGTGGGAATGATGGAGATAACCTGAGGTGTCTCAAAAACACAATCAAAACTCAACACACCAACTCTGCCAGGTAACTCCAGTACCTGCTTTTAAGACTTTATGGCTTTTTGTTGTTTAACTCCCCGGGTTCCTGTCAGCCCATTTCCCCAGGCTGTTCAGGTCCCTCTGATGGGCTGCCCTGCCATCCCAAAGCTGTGGTATCTGCAAGCCTGGCAAGAGCTCAGTTGTTCTTTTCCCCAACTGTACATAGTCCCTTTAGATGGACTAGGTACAGCTGGGGAAAAGAACAACTAAAGCCTGCACAGGATGTGCTGTGAAACTTTAGTATCTCTTTTTCTGGCTGCTTGTATTTAGAGAAGTAAAACCACTGTATAAGTGTTGGGTTTATGTGTTAAACCTTCTCTGAGTAAAATGAGATTGCACTGTTTGTATGCGGGCTTTTTATTTGCTAACTTGCACACCAGGAGCAAATGCTTGTTTCTTAGCAGACTATAAAACAATCTGTGTTTATCTAAGGGTACTGTCTAATGTTCAGAGGCCCCTATTTACAGTGCATTCTAAGTATGTTTGGATTTTTCTACTCTGACAGATTAGAAACCCCCTGCAGCAGTGAAACTTTTCATAAACTTTCTGATGTGGTTTAACCTATCCCAGCTGAAACCTTTCAGGGCACCTTCAAACTTTTACACTGAATAAACTGATAGTTAACTGTAGCAGTCTTCAGTATATTAACAGCTTCCTCACTGAAATTGCTAAATAAGAAGTAGAATTGGTCAAAGACATTATTTTACAAAAGTCTAGCACTAACAGTCTTGGCTGTATTGTTTTCCCTCTCAAATGTACATAATTACTCACTCTTACAACAAACATGCAGTTCATAGTCCAGTCAGCATAGGGTTCACTACACTTTAGGCCCTTGTGATACTGGATCTCATAATTCAGGTCTTTAAGATGTAATTCATCTTAGCACTTGCCACAGCAGACAAAACTGAGTTATGGCCTGTTTTGTCCTCAGCCAATAGATGGGTGGTATTAAACCACATGGAAAAGAGAAAGCCAATTTACCACCATGCATGCTTAAACAAATAAGCTGATTAAAAGAGACAGTGATTTTGTGTGACTTTCCTACAGCTGCTAAATAAAAAAAAATGACAGTTTTCCTCTCTGGTTTGAAAGTGAAATATTTCAGTTCTGAACAAAGGAGGTGGGTAAACAAGTGGCTTTGAGGACAAGAGGAAAGCATTGCTATTCTTTGCAAAGAATGCCCTAAAGCATGAAAGCAGAGCACGCCCATTGTATCCATGACACTGCTGTCTCCCTGAGGCACAAAGGGATGGCAACCGGGCTCACACAACTTTGACTCCAGCCAAGTAGCAGGGATCCCAGTGGAGTTCCCATGGAGCTTTCATCAGAAATGGAGATTCACAGTGTGTTTAATCTCATCCCCCAAAGACTTTGCTCTGTGTCAGACAGCAGTGGTGCATAAAGACTAGAACTGCAGTCTGGCAAACTGGGTCTCAAGTTGCACAGTTTAGTGTAAATAAGCACATACACACATCCTGCTCCCCCCAAAAAAACAAACAACCACCAAAAAAACCAACCCAAACTCAGGAGAAATTGAAGGAAGATACATTTCAACCCTCCAAATACAGAGTCTGAATTACAATGCCTCTGCTCCTCAAACATTGTTATTACAGGACAAACTCCTGTTGGAGTTGCAGCCTGTTTGTCACATGTGATTATATCCAGTTCTTGCCCTCAATGTCAACAGAACAAAGCCATTCATTAGTGAGCTCCCTGGTAAAACACAGATGAAACTTCACACAGGAGTGGTATACTGAAGAATGTCTTGCCTGGAGAGAAAGAGACATTCATTGTCTGACTGCTTTAAAAATCTGAACATGATCAGGTCAGACAGATCTGCCCACAAGGTTACTGTTTTATCTTATAAGATCCCAGGTAGTACCTCTGAAACAGCTGTTCTACAAATTTTCTCTTTAAAAGAGCAGTGTAAAAAAATACTTCCCTTACTATCTCAGCCTTGCCTCTAATTATTTCATTTTCTCTTTGTATTTTTTGCTCTTCTGATACAGGTTACAGCTGAGACATTGTTATGTTAACCCAGAATTTCACAGGGTCACCAAACTCCTGTCTATGTCATCTTGCAGAATTTTACCTTCAGGTAATTTGTGAATGGATGCAGAAGAGAAATATTACTTAACATCAAGCATGGATTAGTTTGACTGCTTCCTGAAGTTGAAGAGTGTTGTAAGAAAAGAGCTTAATTCAGCCTTTATTCCTGTACATTTTAAATATCTTTTAACACATTACCCAATCTCGTGTCATACACACTTTTAAGTTGAAGGCTTTTCAAGTAAGCTGATGGCAAACATGTTTCAGCTCTATAATTGCTTTATCTTCTTTGTCAAAACTAGTGACAGAACACAAGTCCCAGAGCTGACAATATTGATACTAAAATGTGCTGTAAAAAATTTTTTTTAGGCTAGTGATTCTTGTTACTCTGGCAAGGGATTATTTCAGCATCAGCCAGTTATTCTGACTGCGAGAATAAATCTCAAAAGTTACCAAAGTGTCCACAGGGGACACAACATGCTCTGCTTTCAGTTTTGCCTCTTCTGTTTTATCCTTTCATTTTTCTTCACAAAACAATGGTAAAGAGGATCATTTAGTACTGCCAATTAAAAAAAATATTTTGTTTTCAGCCCATTTCTGTATTTTATTTTAATGGCCTTTTCAATGATTTCCAGCTGAATTATATGGAAATATTTTTAATTTTACATATTTTGCTTGAAAAAACCTCACATTAATGCATGGAATATGAGAAATCATTATTGGAAAGGCTTCTTCAGGCTAAAGACTTCAGTTTTAGACAATGGTTTCTATTCACAACATAAATTGCATGACCTGAATGGTGTTCCCAGAGCTTTGTACTCAAACTAAACTCCACTGGGAAACTGCTAGTAACCAGTACTTTTTGTGGACTGTGTCTGTCTTTCCACTGGTGCTGTCACTACAAATGTGAGTAAGACACAAATCTCCCCCAAATCTGCTGGTTTCTGGCATGTCAAGAGAGAAATCATCAATAATAACTATTGATGCAAAGTCTAGCCGGCAGTCAGGCACTGCTGGTGTCCCTCAGGGACCAGGGCTGGGATCAGCACTAATGTCTTCATTAACGATTTGGATGATGGCACACAGTGTCCTCTTGCCAAGTTTGCAGATACCACAGCTTTGGGATGGCAGGGCAGCCCATCAGAGGGACCTGAACAGCCTGGGGAAATGGGCTGACAGGAGCCTGGGGAGTTAAACAACAAAAGCAAATACAGATTCCTGCATCTGGGATGGAACAGCCCCTCACAACCCAGACAGGCTGGAGCCAAATCTCTTGGAAGCAGCTGTGCAGAAAAAAACTGAAGGTCTAGGTGCACAAGTTCACATCAATCAGCAGCAGATCCTCCTTGGATCACAGGAGCCTACGAGGCTTTAGCCTGGGCTGCATTCTTGTGACCAGCAGTTGAGAGAAGTGATCATTCCCTCTGTCTGGCACTTGTGAGACCTCTCTGGGATGTAACATCCAGTATTGGTGTCTCCAGCACAGTCTGGAGTGAGTTGGGTGAGTGGCCACCAAGATGGTTTAGGGGGATGATGGAAGAAGGGAGGGAGAGAGAAATGGGCCTGTTAATGCTGGAAAACACTCACAGGATGTCCTTACTACAGTCTGTGCTTCCCTGAGCAGGGGGTGCAGGGAAGATGGAGTCAGATTCTTCTTAAAGTGCACAGCAGTAGGATAAAGGCAAAAGGCACAAGGAGGAGCATAGGAAAGCAATTAGACAGAAAATCTTCTTACCATGAAGGTACAAATGCCCAGGCAGCTGTGGAATGTCCTTTCCTTCTTTGTAGGTATTTGAGACTCACCTGGACAGAAGCCACCACAACCTCATCTCATTAGGCTTGCTGTTAGCAGGGAGCTGGCCTAAGTGACCTCTGGAGGTCACAATGAAACCCAAATTATTCTAAGACACTATGATTTCTAGATACAGGGAGCTGTTGACAGTTAACCTGCAAATGGCTGGAAAAAACCAGCAAGATAAACAATCTAATCAATGATGAGCCTGTTGTCCTTGTCCTATCTTTAAGAGGTTTTAAGATTTTAAGATACATTTTAAAGGTAAAAAATACTGAAGATGAAGTGATGAATGGACAACAAGATAATATCCTGTATCAGAGTACCAGTAGCATACCCTTGAGATCATTCTAATATTTGCTTTGATAAGAAATCCCAGGTAGTTTAGTCCTGCTGTGATTAAACAGCACTTCAGGTTTTTCAGGCTGAGGAAAACATTTAATGCAATAAGTATAAAGCAGCAAGAGATCTGATCAAACCAAGGAACTGATAAATTATACCAAAATGAGAAGGCTGAAAATTGGTTCATAGATGGTCTGAAATTGGGACTACATCTGTTTAATATTTAATTTTGCCATTATCATTAAAAATATGCAGAAGGTGATATTTGTCAGTGTCAAAGGTGAGACATGTTATCAGCATCAGAGAAGACTGAAATATCCTACAGACTGAACTGCACAATCTTTGGGATGACAGCATAGAAACTGGATGATATTTAATTGCACAGCACACAAAGCCATGTATTTAAGGAATTGCAGCCAGATGGAAATTACCAAGGAAAAGGATATGGACATAGTGGCAAATCACTTGCACTCTGGTGTACAACACAACAAAAGGCTGTAATTTTACTGACTTTTTTCGTGCTTCTAGATTTCCTACCAGAGAGCAACCCTGAATATTGTACAGTTTTTCACAACCAGCTTTTAATTTTTTAGAAACCTTTGGGTTTTCCATACAGCAAAATGTATATATGTGTGTGCAGAGAGGAAGAGATGGGAAAACTCTGAAGCAAAAATATAATTTTTAGGATTGGGGTTTTCTGTTTGAATAAACAACACTAATTCCAGACACATATCCAAATATTGCTTTTGAAAACTTCTGGCAACACCTTGAGCTCCACTAAGGATGAACCACTCCAGTTAATGCTTTTGGAGGGAGGACTGCAGGTGACATCTTGCCAGCTTTTCTTTTGGCAGCGTCATTTCCATGCTAGACCTATCCCAAAGATTTTGTGTGCTTAAGGTATTCAGAAAATGTTGTTGTTAGGCTGTGGAAGTGAGAAGTAACAATTTTCTTATATTGAATCATATTAATAAATTCTCTTATTCTGCTCTGATAGTTTCTTATTTTATTATTATATACTTTATTAACTATGCTAGCAGCAGGACATAACAAATGCAAAATACTTGTTCAGGAACACTACTGTTTCCAGCAGGGAATAATTAAGAATGCATGTCAATAACATTTAGGATTCTAATGAATAAAAGATAACTCATGCAGGCAAGTCAGAGACCTGCATAATTTTCTCCAAGAAGGTTAAAATGCATGATGAGTGCCTAATTCATAGGAAAGCACTTTTGGGTCATATATTTCAATATCAGACAGGATGAGATCAAGGTTCAGGTAATATACAGGTTTGAAATTTCATCTTTCCTGCAGGAAGCCTTCAAAAGGATGTCAGAAATCTTCAGTGCAATTCACCTGAAAAGCAGAAAATCCTTGCAGAGGTGGAATTTTAGACCTTCAACACTTAGCAAAGAGAATATACATCAAAACCAGAAACTTTACCTCTCATTCTTGGGAGCACTGACTGCATTTCCCCAGCTGGATCTGAGCTGGTAAACAACTGCTAAGCACATCTGTGCTCCAATCTCCATAACAGCAGCAAATGAAAGCAGTAAAGAATGTGACCATCAAACTGGCTTTCTTTCAGACCCTCCACCATTCCTCTAATTCTCCTAATTGCCAGATGCAATTTAGTTTTACATCCCAAAATGACCTTGATTTTATTTTTTTCTAGAAAAACAGCAAAGGACAAAATGCGTTTCTGTGGCTCAGTCCATTTAGAGCATCTCATTTGTTTTAAACTTGGCTGTCTATGGCAAGTGTAGGCTGTAGCATTATTGGCTGAATCTTGTTGGGATTCCACACCACAAAATTGTAACAGTGTGTTTAGAAATGGCTCCTACTTCTTTAGTACTCTTCATTTCTACTGGCATTCTGCAGGTATTTTGAGGACAGGGGCAAGATGGGGAGAGAAAACAGCAAAGAAAGCAAGTGCAAAGGCTGTGACTGTACAGAACATAGGCTTTAGACAAGCAGGGTTCATGAGACAGGCATTGGTACACAGATCCACTCACAGTGCTGCCTTTAAAACAGCAGATCTAAAAATCATCAGAAATTTCTAACACAAAAAGCACAACCAAGACTAGTTTGCTGGTTTGGAACTTTCAGATGCCTGCCTCTCAGTTGCTTTGATAAAACCAAATGCTGAAGTGCAGCTGATGTCTTGGCATCACCTCCACCCTTATGCAACTGAATGGTTTTCCCAAATTAAAAAAAAAAAAAAAATTCTTCAAACTCGAACCAAACCTAGAGAATGTAATTAGTTTTGGATAGGTTACAACTGCCCTCCCTACCAAGCAAGCAGAGACAGCAGCCAGGACTCCACGTGAGGCACACAAAGGTTTCCAGACTGGCATTGGGATGTGGAAGGTCCACAGCCAGGCCTCTGCTGCAGGCTGGGACTGTTCAGGGCTGGTGCAAGGCACACAGAGGAAATAAGGGGTTTTGTGTGGCCCACTTTATCACCTGTAGAAGAAAAAAATTCTGCCACTTTTTGACAATGTTGTTCAAAATTGTTTTTATCTCATAAATGACTTTAATGTCACCTGGCAGCTCACTGTGCCTTTATCCACACAGGGACAGCCACTAACTGGTTTTGCTCCTATTCCAAGCTGGGGTTGGCTAAAACAGAGCAGGATTTCAGGCAGCTTTACCTCTACCCCTGTGCTGTTGCCTAGACTACAATAGACAGATTGGGTTTGGCCAGGTTGGTTCATATGATGGATGTGTGTTGTCTTATGTATCAAGTGTTCTATTATCACTATAGTGCAAGGACTCCATACCAGCAGAGTTTCACACCTCCTTGATATTTCTCGTAGGCAGCTCCTCTAAGCACTGACTCTTCCTGGTCCTTGCAGTAACCATCTAACTCCAGATCCCACCAATCCACTCTTTTATAATAATGTTCTTATTGGCTACAGGTGTGGCCTGTTAAGATCAGGCCTGCTCCTAATCTTTAGTAATTGGTTCAGCTGCAACTCTTTAGGGGATAAGATTACATTCTATACCACCTCCATTTACCTATACTGTATCCCCCTACAGATGGGCACAATGAAATCTCTTCTGCCCCTCTGGGTGCCTCTTTCCCCAGCAGCATAGCTCCCTCCTGAAGAACAAGCCCTTTCCCTTAGCCCACTGCCATGTCATGTGTGAAGAGCTTTTTTTTTTTTTTTGTTATAGTCTCAACTAATTTCTTTCTCTTTCAACCCAGTTTCTTCTTCTGTTATGAGGGAGATTAAATGTCTGTGTCAAATTTTACTGTATTTGCTGTATTTTTCTAAAATATGATGGAGTATTTCATCCATTGGCAATGATGTGAATTTGGGTTGGTTCCAGGGTCCTCCAGATTTCTAGACCTAGCTAATGCATTTCTGATCTTTTCAAGCTCTCAAGGATTTAGAACAAAACTTAGAAACATTTTCAGAGCAAACCCTACATTTAAATGCAAGGGAGTGAGCCAAAATAGACCTCCAAGCATTAGTTTAAAACCCTCAATTGATATGTTTGTTTAAAGGCAGGATTCAAGGTGCTGCTTGGCCACAGGAGATATAATTAAAATAGTGTTTCTGACAGGGAAAACAAAACCCTTCCAGTTGATCTCTTAGCCATGCTCACTAACTGCAATGATTTAGCCCAGGGAATATGTGACGATACTTTTAGATCAGAGCTTTGGAGGGTAATTTTTAAAGAGCAAGCATGTGGTGGAGGTATATCAGGCAATTTGACATTGTAATATTGTCTGATCTCCACCAACCAGATTCTGCAACCAACAGCAGGAAGCAGGGCATCAGCTGGCAGCTCTAAATTCATATTCCAAAGGCTGAGGTACATTTTACAAGCCATCTGTGGCCTGTTCTCAGAGGGACAGAAGGTACACAGGAGTGCTTTGAATTCTAATGAGTGCATTGGCTTGTCAGTGCCCTCTGCACTGGCACCCTGCTTCCCTTCACACTCAAAGTTATTTACCTTGAAAAGACAGCTAAAGGATCCACTGTTCAGCTGAGGTGCAGTGCTTCCTGATATCCCAACCATATCTCTGCAACTCTCCTTTTTCCTCTCCTTCTCTGAGAAGACAGAGTTTCTTGCTTGGAATTAATCTAATGAGGATGAAGAAAGAGCCTCTTTGCTAAAAATAGAGGTAGCGAAGTGCCAGATAATATTTCTCTAGTTTCTGGGAAATTCTACATAGCACTTAGCATAGGCCAAGTAATAATTTACTTGATTTCTCCATCTTTTCACTGACCAATCTGTGGACTCATGTAAGATTTGTCACTCTGACCATTTCCTGGAGACCTTTAGAGGAAATTATTAGTACTCCTGAAAAATATTCTGCAAATCCCAAACAGGATGAGGATGACAAGAGAGGAGCTTCACTGCAAGCAGAATAATTACATTAGAATTACCATGGCACAAATGAAGACAGTATCTGGCCCTAAGTCTCTGGTTTCAGGCTGTAAGTGCAAATGTCTTCCTGCAAACAGCAGTTAGACTACTTTCCAGCAAATTAGGCAACATTCCAGGGGGACACTTGGCTTTACTGGAAATGATCTTTTAATTCTTTGTAAATGAAGGACTAAAAATTATGGTCAGGTCAAGAAGGTCTGGGGTGCACTTCAGAATGTAGATCAATAGCCAGAAAAATTCCAAATAGACTCCCAGCTAAGTGTCAGTGCAGATTTTCCTCATGAAATGAGTAAAGTGCTGCTCTATTGGCAACCTCATTATTCACTACTTAGCAGATGCCGTAATGACTTCAGGCAAATGTGAATATTGAACCTGAAAGGTCTCAGTACTATAAGCAGGAAACAAGCAGAAATGACAGTTGTGTTATGTCTTAGTCCCTCAGAGGGCCAACAGAGCAGAAAACAGGAACTCAGAATTTGAGCAAATTGTTCTTCTAGGGCAGAACTGTTCTGAGAGTAGAGGGGTGGAAAGCGAAGCAGAAAGAGCCCTGTGAAGTACTTTCCTTGTTTACTGTGCCTTTCTTTCCTGAAGAGAGCAGGGGCCCCATGAATGTGACACATTTCCAGTAATGTGCAGGCCTGGATGGGTCACACAGACTCTGACATCCTGCTACACCACTGGTGAGGGAAAACATGAACCATGGCTCCCTCCACAGCAACGGCAAGCTGAGCAAGGAGGGTCAGGGTCCCATTTGTCTCTGGGTCTGGATTGAAGGCGCTTGAGACAGTAATTCATGTTCTGACTCAGGTGTTTGTTATTTCTTATCAGTAAAACAGTCTCACTACTGTGAGTTTGGCAGCTTTTCATTAGAAGGCACAAAGTGGCCAACAATCTCTTGTTCTAAGGTCTTTAAAGACTAAACTATCCAATTAAGAACTGACACCTGGATTATTTTCCCTTTTAACCCCATAATTGATCCCAAAGAGCTGCAATGGGGACTTTTCTGCCCAATTACCAAATGCCACCCAAACCCAAGAAGAAGAAGGAAGAAGCATGAAGAAGAAACCCAGGACAACACCCTGTGCCCTCCATCTTGCTTCCATCCACAACATACTAAAAATTCCAAAACCTAAATTTCTCACCAAGTGATACACCTACACTACTCTCTAATTGCCAAGATGTTGAGGAAATTTTCCTTACCCCTGCAGTTTAACACACCCCCAGACTTGGAGGACAGTGACAGTCTATATAGCAACCCTCAGGTAACACCTCCCTAGTCCACTGTGCCTGACACAGCTTAAGATATTGCTGTGCCAATAGAAAAACACTGAACACTAAGGAATACATAAGCAAAATTTGACCGAACCGTTCCTTTAGTCCTCTGGTAAATGAAAACTGAATTTCTGGTTGCACAACCCAGCCTGCCCTGTTCCCTGAATTTTCATGGAATTCTTTCATATCAACAGTTTATTTCCCTCCCATCATTCAGTGTGAATAAAATAAATTTAAATATGTAACATTAACTGACTAGTGAGATAATCTCAATGCCACAACTCAAGCCTTTTGTATATCAAGCCTAGGGAAAAAAAAAGTGAACAATTAATTTCCATGGCATTAATACAGGCAGAAGGACCTGTCACAACCACCAGCACTGATTCCCAAAAGCAACATCTCTCTGCCAAACACTGACACATTTTCAGCCCAGCAAGAAAATCACAGGGAAAACTGAAGCAGCTGAAGGCCACTCTGAATTCTGTCTGGTTCTGCTTTGTTTGCAAGTGAAAACCCTTTTTGCACTATGGCACAGAACCGTCCTCAAAAATGTTAGATGGGGCTGTCATTTCCCAACAGACTGAGGGAAGCTGCTCTGGAAGAGGCTGTATTGTAATGGCACCTGATTTACTGTAATGAGGGCAATGTTTTGCAGATCTTGGCCTCAGTTCAATTTAAAACTGGAAACACCAGAGCTATAGCTAGTTTAGCTAAGGGGAAGCTAAAGTAAACTGTGCTTTCTAAGAGTAGTTATTTTTATGATGTGTGAGGGGGAACCTTGCTGTTTGCTTCAGCCATACTGAGCAGAGAGTTTAAGAAAGAAAGAAAACCTTGCACAGGGAGGAACTCTTCCCAGGGCCCAGCTCCCTTGGGATTGCCTCTCCTTGCATGTAAATTTTAAATGCTTGTTGAAGGTCATGGCATGGAAAAACTGAACAGGACTGGTTTTATGGTGTCCAAACCACAGTGCACATCACCATTGCTTCATCTGTGTAATTTCCTTTGCACACCAGCTACTGTTAAAAAAAAAAAAAAGAAAAAAATTCAAACATCTCACTGCTTCAGTACTTCAGTAGATCTCTGATCTTGTCTACAACCATTTTCTGTGTCTTCCTTAAAAGCACAAGCCAAATGTGCCATCAGTAGGAGCAGGGCAACCTTTTGTGGTTTAGGATGTGGTAAGTGCAGCAACACTTGGCACTTGGCAGGTTTGCAGTTTCCCTGCTCACTAAGGCTGGCGTGCTCTGCCTCCCTGTGGTTACTGCTGTCCTGGCATAGCACAGCTCAGAGGAAATCACCTCCTGCAAGGATTGCCCGAGCAACTGTTCTTTGGACTTGTTCAAGCCTGAGAATATTCTGGAATAAGCCAAAGGATGCTGTGGAGGCCAGGAGCATCATCAGAGGCAAAAAAAAGCATTTCAGTAATGCTGGAGCTTCTCTAATGCCTCTCTGATTATGAAGAGACATTAAAAACACCACATAAAGTAAGAGGCATTGTAGTGTAAATTAGCTGACTTCTGAGCTTGACTAACTAAATTAAATTTATTCTAAATTAACATATTAATCGTTCAGAGCTAGGCTTTTCAAAGGAAGCATTTATAAATCTTTTGGCTACAATTTGATTAAATCTCTCTTTTTCCAGCCTAAAGCCTTTTTATTTAACACTGGTATATCATGCATGTTTTCTTTGTAGGATATGCTAAAGGCTGTTTGTTCTTAGCCTTTCTCTTTGATTTACAACAAAGAAGAAAAACAAATTACTGTGAATACTGAAGCACTTTGGACACTTTAGAACAATTTTCGTTATTATTTATCAATATTCACAATTGATTGCATAAAACAATCAACTGTATTTAGAACATTTTCAAAACTCAGTATTTCTCCTAGCCCTTGAAACATAGCTTACAACAGGTGATGATCAATGGAGCTGAATTTTCAGTGTTATACCATGGATGGCTTTTAATATTTTTAAAAGGTCTTGCAAGGGCTGAGTCTCACTTCTCTGCACCACTAGAGGGCAAAATGTTCTCACAGAACTGCTTAAAAAGAGAGAAAAAATACATTCAGGACGATCATTTTGAAAGTACACAAAGTGTCCTTAAAAAGAGGATTACAAAAGTAGGAAAGAGAGATATTATAATCCCCAAAACTTAGACAAAATAGAATTGTATCTTTGGAAGCCATGTGCCTTCTTCAGTCTGAGATCCTCTGTCTGCATTTTTCAGTTATTTTAGGGTTATCAAACTAGAATAAAATTCTTCTGTAACTGCAAACAAATAACAATGGCCTGTGGAATGCATGTCTGTCTCAACTTCAGGAAAATAGTTTTAGTACTATATTTTATTCTTTGCTGATGACTTTAATGCTCAAAATATCAATAGGCCATTAATAAACAGAGCTTCTACACAGAATTCCTATCTGTTAATGCAGAGTCTAAATCAGACTGCACAGATGTAAGGAGATTTTTTTCCCCCCATTATTAAGTATTTGCTTAAGGGCCAGGATAAATGAAGAAAGGGTTTTTCCTGCCTCCACATTCACACATGTACAGACCATGAGCATTTGGACAATCTTTGTCCTTTCTCTCAGCACCTCAGTCTGAGAAGGGCTGTCCTCACAGAGAACAATTGCCTCCACTGCTATTTGTATTAACAAGTGGCATTTTGGTAGCATCAAAAAGTGAAATGTGAATTCACCTATATTTTCACCTCAAAGAGTTCTCCCCACATGAGGATAAGCAAATAAATACTTATGGATACAACAGAAGTAGTGAGAAATCAGTGATAATTGGCATCTCAACACATACCTGAAATTTTTTTTCCTCCAGTGCTACCTAAAAAATTTATCATGGTTTTAAGGCTTGAATCCTCCTTGAATAGTTTTTTCATTCATTTTCTGTAACCAGCATAAGAGCAATACAGAAATTTTAGTCATTACTCTGAATTTCCTTTCTTACACTTTTATTTTCCCTGTGTCCACACATGAAGTTCTACAGAGACTTTGCACAATCCAGAGCTGCTCATTAAGGGCAATCTTTCACCTTTCTCCATCCTAAGCACTGGGGTAAAAAAAGACAGAAGGAAAAATTCCAACAGAACTACATGTTTTGCATGTGAAAAAGTGATAGAAGAATCTTCTCAAAGGAAAGTGGCCTGGAACTGATGCAGATGCTCCCTCATGGCTTTTGTGTAAAAGAGTGAGTTCAAATGATCAGTTGGAATAAAATTTTGGACCTCGCAATATAGGGAGGAGATGATGAAGTCCTGTTTAATCCAATTTAGTAAAATTTTTCATTTAAATTGGTTCCTGTAGTAATGGTAATGGAAAAATAAACTGTATCTGATGTGTTGAACAATAATGCATTTATCTGATGTGTTTAATCATAAGATGTATGTCAGTCCCACAAAAGGGTGAAAGAGTTTTCAGAAATTGCAAAGCAACAGGCCCTGCATTGATAAAGAAAAAATAGGATTTCTTTCTCTTTACAAAACAGTGTTGCTAGAATAATTCCCCTACCAGTGCTTTTGTGAGTGGTGTTCTGAGAAAACTGGTCTGAACTGGCTCTCAGTCATTCACATATCCTACTTTGAGCTTCTCTGGCCATGAGATTGAGTGCATCTTTTAATTATACACTGGTTTTAATAATTCACTGGCAGATTTCTCAGGAACTGCTGGTACTAAGCTCCTTTCTACTGTATTACTCATACCTAGATCAGAGAAATAATTGATGCCCAGCTCCATCAAGACAGGCTGTGCAGACAGGGGTGACTTGCACTTTTAGGGTCCAGTTCTTCATGCCAGGAGTGCTGGATGCTTCTTCAACACCACAGAAAAGCCATGGACCTCAGTGTCCTCTTTGTGTGGGACACTTTCACCAAAATAAAAAATATTATCTTCCAGATACCTCATTAGATGGACTGCCCTGCTGGGAAATAGTGCAATTCAGAATGGATCTCAGCATTGGCACCCATGAGGAACCAGTCACTCCAAGAACAGCAAAAATGCAGCTGCTGCTTCACCTCCTCCTGCAATTACTGATCTAAGGTCCAACAACACATGAGGCATAACTGCTGCCTAATTCAATCTGAGTAAATCTTCAGATGCTTTTCTGCTTCCTATATGTGAATCAGAGGAAATAAGGCTGTGTAAACATCTGTTTTTCTAGGACTCTGATATCTGAGTCAATGCAAAGAGAAAACATTTTGAAAAGTATCATTTTGCTGCTGTAGAAATCCTTGCCTGACCCATATCTTAAGTACAGCATGCAGTTGTGGTCTCTGCATCCCAAAGGCACAAATTAATTAACAGAAAGTAAGTATAAGGGAAACTAAACAGACCAGAAAGATGTGTGGCAATATTTCCCAGGTGTGCATAATTCCTAGAGCTGCCTACAGTGATCCTACAGTGATCATGTACAGTTTTGACAAGCAGTGCCATTGTCCTCTGCTCTTTAACATAGCAGGGAGGTTTGCTGGCTACCTTACTTGATAAAAGGAAAATATTCCCACATAAGATAGACCTTAGCTTTGCTAATTCCTTCCCTTTCTCTGTCCTATTTGTGTAGTTTCCCTGGTGTAGTGTATTTTCAAGGATGGTGCCTGACAGCCTGTGATTGATTCAAACTGGTGTGGCTGCTTCATGAAAATTGGATCTTATTAGCTTAAATCAATTAAAAAGAACAGGGGGCTCTAAGGGGGTAATAATATTGGAGTAAAGGGACTTTTTCCCTGAACCAACAGTATCCCTTCTATTTGTTTTCAAATAAATTACACTACTTTATATGAATTACTCAGATGGAAAAAGGACAGAAAAATACAACTGCTTGGGATGAAAGCCATTCCCATGGAAGTCTTACTGAGAGCACTGATTTGATTTTGAACAGGCTTTTGAACAGGCTCTCACTTTCTCTAGAACATGCATTCTACACGTCTATTTAAAGAAATCTGACTCTGCTTTTTAAAGCTGAGCATAGGAAATGAAAGATTCTCCCACAGAGAAGTGGATTCTGTACAGATAAGTGAGATCCAAGACACTCTCAATGCCTTGTGCCTGCAGCATTTTCTGTCTCTGTTCCACACTGCACCCATGTGTGTGGCTTTGCACAGAGCTGGCATGAACCCTTCCCTGATCAATGTTCTTCACAAAAAGGAATTGTTCTGCTAAATTTATAGCCTTTCTTAAAGACACTTCCATTTTACTTTTAGGAAAAACATACAAGAAAGTCTGAGAAGGTCTGATTACTTCTGAAGGTCAAATAATTGATTTTCTTGATTTAAAGGAGGTGGCTGCAGTAAATTAAAATATCTGTAAGGTTTTAGGGTCTGTATTAGGGAAGCAGGAAAACAAAATACTGGGAAGTTGCCAAGTGAATCGTCCAGAGACTCTGCAGCCAGGACTGAATGTATAAACACTAGAGGAAATTCTGCTGTCCCTCAGGCAGCAGCTCAGCTGCAAAAAGTGAAGTATGAAACCTAATTACCCTGAGCTTGCAGGGCCCATGGCATCACTCATATACTGCTTTTAGAATGTCCATCCCCCTAACTGGATTTATTTCAGTGACTCAGTTTTTAAGCCCCCCTTCAGCAGTACCCATATTAATATGCAGAACTGGGAATTATAGGAGTAGGCCAAATTCAGCACTGTGAACTTGGCATAGCTTCCAAAGTTAGTAGAGATCTGCAACAGCCAAGAATGTGGCTCACTAACCATTGTCCATTAATTGATGTTCTAAACAGATGAGACAACCTCAGCACCTGGGAATGCTGGAAATTTGGAGTGCAAGTTAAGAAGAATCAGGTCTACACACACAAATTGTTTGCTTCAAAGCCCAAATCTTGGTAGTTTTTTCATTGCTACCATTTATGGCACTGTCTTTACCCTGGAAGGAGACCTGCTGAACAGAGCAAGTGAAAAGAGAACCTGTCCTCAAACATATTTTCTGATTTCTAGCAGAACAGAGGAGGGAACTAGAGTTTTTTTTTTAAAAAAAACTCTTAAAAATATAACTGAAATAACAGCATCTTCCCATACCTACATTCTATCAAGGCTTGCTTCCTTTCCCAATTTGCTGGCCAGGCAATGCCATCACAGCAGCACACTTTTGCACCCAAAGTATTTTTGTAATATAAATAAAACCAGGAATCAGTGAAATTAACTGGTTGGCAGCTAAGAGTTAAGGACCAACTGAACCATATTCAATCCATATTGCTGCAGATTCATTTGCTTTGATGAAAAGCTACAAGTAATTTGATAACTGCCTGGAAAACACTCTTTCCAGTCCAAGTTCTGCTTTGCCTTATGAGTTGTCAACACAACAATTCTCTTCAGAGCTATTGCAGGTAAGACAGGGACAGAACATAAAGGCCAAATCCAAATCCTTCTACATATCAAAAGAAGGGGAAGACTACTGCACCCCTTAACATTATTTCTGGCCCAAACTAAGACTTCTGAATTCCCATCTTGCAATTTTTTTAAAAACTGATTTTTTTCCCAGAATCTCTATGTGTTTTTCCTAGATAAGCTCTAAGATATATCTCATGTTGAGAAACATTTCCATCTAGCTTCAGAGTGCAATACAAACTTTACACAAACATGCAATCTAACTCCTGAGGGAACTCACCACACCACAGGGCAATCAAATCCAATCAGTCTTAATCTTAACTTCGCCCATATCAGACTGAGAACACTTTGTCCTTCAGCTCTGTGATTTTTCCAGAGCCCCCTCTCTGCTCCTCTCTCACAGCAGTGATATTTTCAGCCAAGCTTTTGCCAGTGCAGCTGGAAGCAGGGAGCTGGTTTTGCACTGCTACCAAGGATCTTCCTCTCAAGGATATCAGCAGCTGTTAGTGTTAGCAAATCCAAAGTTCCAACAACTGTCTCCATACCATTACTGTTCTCCATAAATCTCTTTGATTTTGAAATCAAACAAGTTAACCAAAATAGGGCCTCTAGCTACTCTTTGCATCGAAGAGCTCTCAATTTTCTCTGAGTTTTACTTGTTCTCAGGATTTTTAGCTAAAGAAAACACTTTGATATATAATCTCTCATATTGGTCATGGCTCCATAAAACAAGTTCTGTTTGTGTTAAAATTGAAAGTCTACTCACTGCTTTCCATGTAAAAAATACTTCCTTTCTTAAAAAGCAAACAATGCAAAAGTAATTTACCAACAAGAAAAAAAACTTCAATGAAAGTGAAAATACTCAATGCTAGTAAAAAACCAGCATCCTGGGCTTTAAGCTGACTTCCTCTCCATTCACTACTTGACATTTTCTCTCTTCCAATTTGAGTTACAAAGGTTTTAACCAGATCCTACCCAACTTTGGCCAAGCTGGCCTCTTCACCATTCCATGTTCTGGCAATCCTTAAAAATTAAAAGTCACTTAAAAATTGCTACAGTCTACAAAATTTTGGGGTTCTCAGCAGAGGAAGTACTAGCAGGGAAAACTGCCTTTTAGAGAAGTGCTGCAGCACAGATGGTAACAACAAATGCACTGTGACTCAAGGCAGTGACTGTGTGTGGATAGAAGAGGGTAGCAAGGGTAAGGGGAAAATCTGGAACAAAATGTTTTATCAATGTCCTCTGAAAATCCCACTGAGCTTGGTGCCCTGTTTCTCTGAACACATGGCTGAACTTTAGGTCCAGCAGAGCAGGCAGTGACTGTTCTCATGCTGCTGTGCTCTTCCTTGAGGAAGGAACTGACTGGTGAGTGTGAGGACAGTCCCCAAGCACTCACCTGTCCTACACTCATTCCAGCCAAATGCTCCCCATGCACACCAGCTGGTGAGCCACAGCACGGCCACAGCCAGCAGCCAAGTAGGAGAACAGAAGGACAGGGAGGGAAAAAGTATTAGCTCATCTGTCTTTTCTTGAAAGTGCAAGCTGGTTCTCTGTGTTTTACAGGGTTTGAAATATTTCTTAGGAAAGCAGAAACTTGTCACTGAACCCAGGCCTTAGGGGTTTTGCTGATAAAAAAAAATAGTTTTTCACGTTCTTCAAAGCACATCTCAACATAACTAATGGTACAGCACTAATCATCCTCTCCCCTGGCATTCACAGTCACAAGATATCTATTGACACTGTATTTATACTCAATAGTGCACTACAGCTTAGCCAAACTCAGACTTAGCTCTTTAGAACTCCTTACTCTTTAGAACCTGTGAGGATTATAATAAGAATATTTGCTTTTAGACTTAAATTTTAAAATATCAGACTGGCAGTTTTAATAATACAATTACAGATGACTAACTCTTTGTTCTGGTAGGTTTAATATACCAGAAATTCAGGCATACTGGATGCAAATGCATGCCTGCAAAATAAAATTTATCATAACCCAGCTGCAAAGCTAGTCTTGGATATTTTGATGAAAATTTGGAGACATACCTTTAATGCTGGTCATGAAATCAATGTGAAGTGACTCTGTAAGTGCCCATAATATGACCCATTTAAAAATTCGTGTTTTATAAGACTTCATGAAAAGGCATCAAGCAGTGGAAGGAAGGATAGAAACAGGCTGCCTTTGCTCTGAACCTTCAGGAGTAACTCACCAAGCCTTCCCCTAAAGCAGCTGTACAGTTATGGCTTTGGGGTCACCACATGTTCTAGAACCACTTCCTTAAATCTTGCTAGTATCCATATTTCAAAAAGGAAAATGAGACAAAATATAATGCAGTGAGCTATTCTCTTCCAATGAGAATAGCCCCTCATAGATGCTGCTTTTGCAACACTCTTCCACTGCAGGCAGTAGCTTATGTAAGTTAATACTACAATAAAAACATAGATTCATGCAGTTAAGGAACTTCATTTACTGCAGTTTTCTCTGTGGTCTGGATTGTGGCTAGCAAAGGGTTGAAACAAGAAGCATAGACAGAGCTCCAGGCAGTAGAAAACCAGTTTGCACTGCTGATTCATTTGGGGACTCCAAAGGAGCTGTTCCATCTCCTGCTCTAATATGTTAAAAGGTGGATGTGTCAGACATAAAACATTATCTGTGCTCTTGCTGTAGGCAGTTCCACTTGCAGGGCTCTTGCAGAAATGTTGGTACAAGGGCTCTGCATTTGCTCCGAACCTTGCTTACAACACTGACTAGGCACAGAAAAAAGCAGCTTTCTTGCTTTGCATACTTGTCATAAGAATGGAGAAAGGAACAGGGAGAGAAGAAGCATCAGAGACAATGCAGAGACAAGAAGGCTTTGATTGGCTCAGCACTTAGAGAAATGCAGCCTGTCCCTGCTCCTGTCAGGAGGCTGGAACAGGAGCTCCTGCCAAGCTCTGTACAATCAGTAAGTTTCCACTCTCTAGCTGCATGAGCACACATTTTTGTCTCCAGGAGGGATGTGAGATCATCATGTGAAGTGGAATGGTGCAGAGTCCAAAGGGCTCCAAGCAGGACAGCCTCTGATATTGATGAAAACAGTGTGTTTAGAGAAGTTGAAAATATTCCTGATAGGAAAAGGACTTGGTTTATTAAGATAAATACAAGAAAGGGAACTGCTGTCAATTACAACAGCTCCAGTTCCAGGTCATGGAAGCACTTAGCACTGAACCACTTTTCTCAAGCCAGCTGGTTTTATCTGAAAGTAAATGCCAAGAAAAGAGGATAAGCAATGTGTCAGGTCAGAACTTAGTTGTCCCACTTCATTCTGAATTCTCTGTAAATTTAGAACCTCCTAAAAGCTGTCCTCCTCTTTTCTTCTCTTCTAACATTTGGTAACTTCACCCTTCTATATGGAAAACTGGAAGTTCACTGGTTAGACTCCCTGCACCTAAACCTCATTGTCAGATTCTCTCTCTCTTTTCTTTCTTTTTTGTTTTGTTTGGAGGGGGGTTGTTGGGGTTTTTTTGTTTGTTTGTTGTTTAGTTTGGGTTTTTGCTTGTTTGTTGCTGTTATATGAAATTATTACGGAAGCCACTGCAGTCTTTCTTGAAACATCTGTAGCTTTTTAATATCCTGCACTGTGGCTCCCATAGGAGCAAGAAGCTTTCAGCAGTACCAGACATAAAGCCTTGCCCAGCAGAACTAGTCTTGTAGAAGTGGCTCAGCTGAACTGGCATGTTCAAAGTATTTCACATACTTTGCCAGTTGTGTACTTCATATACCAATGCCAAATGCATTTTTGGTTGATAATTTAATAATTCCAAAAATTATCACTTCCTTCTGAAGCTCACCTTAAATTTGGACATCATCAGCACTATCACTCCCATCTGCTTGTCTGGAGCACTTCTAGTGAGAAACAACATTTACCTCTAGAGGCATTCCCTGATGCCCACAATGAAACACTACCACACTGTTGTAAAATGGCAATTTTGGCCTCGTTTCCTGAACACCTCTTAGTAACAGAAGAAGAGCAAACAGGCAGTCTGGTGGTGATTTGAAAACCTTCAGGGTTTCCTTCAGTTCTGGGACATGCACTAGTTATCTGTGGTTAAAATCTGAAGGGCTACCTCACATATGGGGTGATAGTGCACACATGGAAACTGTGAGCAGTGAGAAGCCAGGCATGCAGGAGCAGCTCACACTGCTGTCACTGCTATTCTGCTGCCACTGTCTGCACTCTCACAGGAACCAGGCAGTTCCAAAGCAAAGAGCAAGTTTCTCCCACTTGGCCCTAGAAAGTTTGATCACTTAGTTCTGTCAGACAGCTCTAGTGAAGCATTCCAAGTGCTGCAGATGACTTATGTCCAGTTCCCTCCACCTGAAGCTACAGCAAGCAAGCAGGAGCCTGGCTGGTGTCTGTTCCCTGCTTTGCTGCAGAAGCTCAGCATGATAGAAGCTCTAACCTCATTTTGCATCATTTTTCAGTGCTGCAGCATGTGAGAGAGAAAAACATGGCATCTCTCTTCACACTAAGCTTTTCTGGGTGGTGGCAGTGACAAGGTGCCATTGGGGAAATTGGAAGACATTTCAAGTGGTATGACCATTTCAAATTTGGGAAAAAAAACACAAACACAGGTCATACAAGGTTCTTGAGTTAAGAATGGAATAATCTTTGAGTACTTCTTCACTATTTACTGCTTTATAGACTTCAATGCAATAAAACTCTTTTATAGTCAGAAAGTTAACACAAAAACAACCAATCCAAGTTAATTTATCTACAAATCCAGACATCTCTGTGTGAATAACCTTTAATATCTTTCACTCAGCCTTATTCCTATTGTAATTCTGTACACAAACATCTCTCTTTGGTGTGGAAACATATGTGGCTCCATCCATCTCACAGCTGGCTCTGCCTTCTTGCCAAATTATTGTGCAGTATCCAGTGCAATGTAAGAAATCACCACCAACTACCAGAGTCTGTTGCCTTTTGGCTCATTTTTCTAATAAGGTTCCTGTAAATCCTCTGAACTATGGCCAAGTGAACACATCTGTTGTTGAGCAGAACACAACCCCATAAAGAGGTACTACTCCCCTCTGCAAGGCCAAGATCACCAGCTCTTGGAGTCAGAACAACCTACTTCCCAGTTTTGAGGACAAACTCCCTGCCAAAGCATTTCTCAAGAGATATTCTGATTCAGCACTTTCTTTTCCTGTCAAGCAACAAGTCTCAGCAATGAAAGGTCTCAGCAATGGCACCTCTGCCTGCTGGAGACATCATTGCTTGGGGCCTATGAAACATGACTGGGAGCCAAAATATACACTCAACAAAAACAGAGATAAAACCATGCTATTTATCAAGCCTATTAGATTACAAGACATTGGAGGAAAATAGGATATTTTCATGAAACAGCCCAAATAATAAAGGTCAATGGATAAATATTGTAGTCTCACCCACCATAGAAAAGATCATTGCTGGCAAAGATACTTAGGAAATAGCACACTTAGGTCCCATTAGAGCCTGGAAGTGACACCTTGAAGTTTGTTCAGTTTTATCCAAATTTAAGTATTTCCTTCACACATATGTGCATCACAACGAGCTTTCATTTTAAGTGTTGAAGTCACGCTAAAATAATTGAAAAAAAACACTGGAAAATCAATGAGGTTGAAAAAAAGCAAACCACTGTTTTCTGTAAAAAGGGTTTGGACATGGACATATTCACTCAAAATCTACACTCTGTATTCTATGAAAGAAGTTTGAGCACTGAAGTTTTCACCAGCTATGTCTGAATTATGTTGCTTATAAACACAACCAATGATTTGGCTGCCTCTTCTAAAGCTAAATTCACACTCCCATTTAAGAAAGGGAGACACTATTGCACTGGAAGAGCCCTGCTGTTTATCTTGCTTTTAATTGATGTCTCCATTATCTGACCTCTCAAAAAGGCTACAAAAGCAAACAGCACAGTCCATGTTTGACTCGCCTACTCTCTCCCTGGCCAGGCTGATTTATTGATTGCAGTTGAAGATTAGCCAACACTGAAGTGCAGCTGATCACATTCTGTGTGAATTAGGTTCCACACAGAGTCTGAGGAGCTGGAAATGTCACACTGTTTGAGGATGCTCAGTTTTATTCCAACTGAAGTATTTCCTTCACACACACACCAATGCATCACCTCCAGTACAGTGAGAGAAGTCACTTGGCCCAAGATCATTAAAGCAATTAAACTGAGCCTCTATAGAGACTGCAATCCCCAATTCCAGCTACTGAATTTCTTGGAAACTGTAGTCAAAACAGTGGATATGCTTATCTGACCTGGTGGAACATAAGCCTGTCTTTTGATCACCAAAGAGTTTTGGGTTTGGGGCTTTTACAGACTGCTACCTAATTGCATGTCATTAACATGATGGTGTATGCTCCTCTCCAGCATTACACACCAGTACTGTTTAAAAATGCAGGAGCAACACCCAACTCCAGCTGTAATATTCTTTCTTCTAAAGTAGGGATGAAAATGAGGACTTTGTGGAGCTATATTTCTAAGTATTCTATCTATTTGTTTCCAGAATTAGGCTGAGATTGAAAATAAACTTCCACAACAACCCATTGAGATATAACAAGCAAGAAACCCCTATGTTTCTAAAATGGTATCAGCAGCTGGCAGTGCTGGCAAGTTTTTCATGCATAAAAATTTCAGGATATATTTGCCACCTGATTTCAATTACAGTTCCTCCAGTTAGAAAATATCACTAATAACTACAAGTGCAAAAGAACACAATTTTCAATATATACTCACATCTTCAGTCTTTTGTGTGACTAAGTGACTGGGGAAAAAAAAATTGTATCTTGGATTTGGTCTAGGATAGAATTCCTAAAGGCAACTCAGAGAATTAGAAAACAAAAATCCCATCTGTTCGCAGCAAATGTAAACTAAGTGGCATTGAAAGTCTCACTTGTATCATTTCTGTTCAGATCTCAGGATTCCCATCTCACCCCCCAATAATTTAAATGTATCACTGCAACTGTTTCAGTAACTCTCTTGCATAATATGGAATGAGGGGTCCCTGTAAAAAACATGGACCTTTTTTCTTGTAAGGCTCACCAATGTATTTTGAACTACTTTTCATGCCTATATTTCAAAGGCAGTTTGAACACACTCTTAAATGAGGGTTCCTTCAATAGCTTTTTTATAAAGTGTCAGCCTGATAATTGTAGGGGAGTTGAATTATAACCTAGAGGCCTTGTTTCAGTGGTTTTTGTAAACAATAGGAAGGTAGTGTTCTTATTGTGATAAATCCTTGGTACTTGTCAAACCCTGAGAATAATACATTCTTAATTGAAGTTTATGTTTACCAGAAGGAAGCAGCAGACATAATAACCTCAGATCCAACTCACCATTAGCTTACCTTTCTGGAATTAATTGTTGCAAAACAGCAAGTAACTTCCCCTCCAAATGCTACAAATTCAGATTTTTAGGAAGAGAGCCAAGAACCCAAGTACTGTCATTCACTGCTTGTTCCTTAAAAAAAAAAAAAAAGAGGTTAAAGCCATCCAGAAAGACCTCCACATATCGTTAGAATAAAAACCTGTCATTTTGTTACCAACATTTATCTCAGAAGCCCTCTATCAGTATTTCTACCACCATCCAGGGTGTACATATAAAACAATTCCTTGAATGAAGTTTTAATGCTTCCCTCTTCCATCTTCCCTCAGATATTAGAATTGTCCCTATCTATTTCTGAGGATTATTTCAACATCCAGAATGATGACTTTCATTATTTGAGTATTCTTATTCTTGACACCAACAAATCAATAAAAGACAGTGAAGGACAGTGGGAATGAGCAGTGGGAGCTGGGCTCCTACTTCACCTTGATTCCAGTGGGGATGTCCCTTCCTTCCTTCCTTTGCAGTGACAGATGGCGGTTAGGAAGGAGAGCTTGGTTTAGAGTAACTGGTAGTATCTTTTAAAAAAATAATTCAAAACACCTGCTCTAGCAGAAAACAGACATAAGCCTCAAGTTACACAGCAAAGCTCCCCTCAGACTCCACTTCATGGAAAAATGTGGTCAAATATCTCAGAATTTCAATACTGTGCTCCATTCTCGATCAAACACAGTGACAAGCAAGGAATCAAACTTATACTAATCTGAACTCAGGTCTTGTAGAACACAGAAAACAGTCAGTACTGTACTACACAGCAGGATTTAGGAACACTGAATTCTGTTTGGAGGCCCTTGAAGCACATGTGTATTGCATAATCTCACACAGGCTTGGCTTTGTGAACGCATCGACTTCTGCTTGGCACCCATGGCAAACTAAAATCA
This sequence comes from Molothrus aeneus, assembly GCF_037042795.1. Lineage (NCBI taxonomy): Eukaryota > Metazoa > Chordata > Aves > Passeriformes > Icteridae > Molothrus > Molothrus aeneus. Next base: position 7,271,121 of record NC_089655.1, on the reverse strand, counting down.
AGATAAGATTCAAATATAACTGGAAGAAAGAATAAAGAGTGTATTCTTAGCCAGGAATTCTTGTACTCTGAGAGATGGAAATTGAAAAGACCATTTTTTAAAAGAGAGACAGAAAATTTCATCCCATGATTACAAATAGGGGGCTTGAAATCTAGGTCACCATTGACACTGAGTTATGCAGAACTTCTATTACATTTATGGGGATAAATACATCATGTTTTATCATGAAAATATAATAAATTCAATTTCCTTATCACTTCATGTCATAGGAAAAAATTAAATATAGTTCTTCCCACCACAGTGGCTGACAACCTAACTCCAAATCCAGTCAAAATTTGAAAGATTAGTTTGTCAAAGCCACCACCATCAAATCTCACTCATTTCATATCACAAAAAACACTGCTCTTTCCACAAGGCTGATAAGATCAAAGTCATCCAAGCTGCAATTTCATCAAGGCTGAGGCACATACAGCATGTTATGAATGAAACTACTTGAGGTTCATTGGGTCTTAACTTACCAAAAGTGCACAGAAGATTTTGTAGAGTATTTTCAAAGAACTAGGGAAAGACAACTCACTGTATTTTATTAGAGAACACTTTAAAAAATAAGAGAGCTTGTGCTTCACAGGAGAGGAAATAACAACACTGAGAAATGAAGAGTTACCAGGGCTTTATATCTGAGACTGTGGTGTACCCCCAGAACTTACATGAGCCCACTTGTGCTAAAGAAATTCCAGAAGAAATGGGGATTTCACCTGTTTGACCTGTCCCAGAACCATTACTTGCTCACCATAATCTTGTTAATTTGTTTTAAAGGTTAAATAAATCCTTGTAAGGATCCTTGAAAGTAAAGTGTTCCATGAAGTCTTGAATAAAATAGAGCAACTTGTAAGTGTTCCTTTTGGTTTTGTTAAACATCTTTTAAACTGGCATTGCTTGCACTGCAAGTAGATTCCTTCCATTTCTTCAAGTGCCTTTTCTAGGCAAAGGAATCCCTTCCACAGGCTGTTCAGGGGCAGAAAATCAATTACAATCTGACCCTTTTAAAAAAACAAACCCAAATAAACTTTGTTTCTCCATCATTTCTGGAAGTAAATGAGACTGTCAGAAGAATCTAGAACATGATAAGACATTTCCATAGCCTACAGGAAACACTGAAACTTCATACAATGAAAATAAAATTTGAAATAATATTTGCCCCATTAGGATAAACAACCTGTTAATAATACTCAACATTCTCCCTTTGTAGCAGTAGCTGATGTAACAGATTTTATTCTAGTTATGGTTTCTACACTTCAAAATTGAGGTCCCAATTGAGCTTTGTGTCATGTGCTTAATATCCAGGAAACAAACTATACTGTGCAGCTACACACCAAAACTTCCAATTAATTATCTCTTGCAAAAAACAGAGACTCCTGGCAATATTTCTCTATCTGGTTCATTAGCAATAATGAAGCTTGTGTCTCTAATGTACACCTGGGTCAGCAAATTCCTTGTCCAGGCTTAGACAAGCTAGAGAAGTAACATCTTCTCCAGATGGACATTAATTATTAAACCACATTTATCAAGGGAGAGCAGCGAGGTAACTGACTCCCTAAGCAACTGCCAGTGGCCTGAAAACACTTGCACAGCCTCCATGCACATCCAGGGCAGCTGGGTTTGCTCAGTTGTCCAAAGCAGGCTGTTCACATCAAACACCAAAGGCCAGCACAGCCCAGAGAGCAAAGGGTGCTGCTGTGATCCCCCTGCAGTGAGACCCAGCCTCTCCAAGAAACACAACAGCCAGGTGAGGTGCAGGCAGTAAGCACACCACTGCTAAGCTCCCTGCATTTGCCAACTCCATATCTGCAAAACCTATGCAGTCACACATTCACCTTTTCTAAATGAGTCACACTTCCTTCTGCCTTTTGATTAAAAAATAAAAGGAAGAATTTCTGTTTCATTTAGAAATGAGTAAATTTCTCAAATATTTGAAGCTTTTGACATCAGGAAATTTCTCTCTGAGCCATGGGACATTGTTTACACAGCTCTCTCAAAATAAGCTGAGGACAGAAGCCCTTGCTGTGGGGATGGGCTAGAACTGCATTTGGATTCACACCTTTCAAAAGAGGGATGCCTTGACAAGGTACCCCACCCCTCCTGCCACAGTTTGAGACTCAACTGGGCACAGGGTGCATACAACACTAGAAATCTTTCATTCTACCCTCCAGATGCTGAAGAAAATCACATCACAGACACTCACTTTTTCTTCTCTACCTGAATTTATTCATGACTCCTGGTGACTCTGCTAATATTGACCTTTAGCTTATGCAGTATTTTACTGCTCTGATCTCCATAGTTTATTGCTCTGACAGATTTTTTCAGAAGAAATCATGTCTTTTCTTAGCCTTTATTTACCCAGTCTAAACAAAATAAATCTTTTAAGTGTTCCTTGATATGATAAGGCATCCATTTGGCAGATAATCTCAATCATTTTTCTGTACACTTGATTCTCTGAATAAACCAGCTGTAAAAACTGACAGCCTGTCATGCAAAGTGCTGAGGGCCAACCATGAGGAATTATTTCCTTTACTCTGTAGTAAGTACCTGCATGTTCCTGACTGTAAAACCCATATACACTTTCCCAGTCCTCATTTACATGATACTGATATCCCCATTCCTTTTTTACAGATCAGCCACTCCTCTTTTCTTCTTTCCATACTTATTATCCTTTTTTCCTGTCCTCTTCTCCTTTATTTTCTGAATATTATGTAAGCTACAGATTTTAGATAAACAAGCAACTGAGCAATAGACTTACAAATATTTCTTTACAAATGTGTATTACAAAGGTTTTTATGTCCTCAAGGAACAGAGGCTGCTCCATTCTCAAGCAAAAGAAGCCTACACAAAGTATAAAGACAGTTGTTTATCACACCCTCCCTGCTGACTTTCTTGGTCAAAAGGTTATTTCTAAATCTGTCACTGATCTGGTCAGTGGTTTTGATTAAACATCTGCCTTATCTCATTCTGCTTCCTTATTTCTGAAATGGAGTTTAAAATATGTTAATAAGCAGATTGATAGAATTGTATTGATAAAACTAAGGAACTTTTTAAATTTTTCAGAGTGGTCAGCTTTTGCTAGGACAGAATGGATGTCTTGTGCTTTATACCATTGCACAAATTCCCTTCTACCATTTCAAAGGAGCAGTACAAACACACTCATTTTGTTCACTTTCAGAATCAGTACACTTTATAAGCTAAAATATTCCTTGTAATATCTTCCTATGATTCCAGATTCACAAATTAAAATATGCCAAACTCATGACAACAAAAATCCCCAATTCACCATTCATGCTGGTGGTATTTATCACAGGAGTCTGAGTCACACAAGTCAGAAGGCAAGTTATTTATAGGACAATCTTAAGATTTTGGGATTTACATGTCCAAAATTCTTTTCCCTTCATTGAAAAGCTCTAGTGAACATACTAGCAGAGAGAAAAAGAACTCTATGTGAGAACCAAACCACCATCTCGCCTGTTTTGAACAGTTGATGGAAACAAACTAGATAAAATATCAGGAAAATTGTATTTAAAAGGGAGTAAAAACCCCAAAATTCACCACCCCCACCCCCCCTGCAAAAAAAAAAAAAAAAAAACTTCATATAGATCTTATAGAACATGTACTAAAGAAACCCATCCAGTTTCTTCCCAGAGGCTTGTTCTAGATCTAAATTTAACCTTTCCACCTTCATTAGCAATAATGAAGCAGCTCAATTTCTCAGTGTCATCAATAAGCATGAGCTCAAGGCTCATTTCTAAGCCAGACATATCAGGAGATTATTGCTGGCTGTTTAACAAGCTGTACTACATCCACTTACAAATGTTGAATCAAATTGCTTTTAAAAATGCCTTCCATGGAACAGAATATGGAAAAAAAAAAAAAAAAAAGAAGCCTCAATCACCCACTACTCCCTTCCCAAAGCACAAAAGTTGTAATTTAAAGTCTAATATTAGCCTGACTTCCTTGTGAGAGCAGCCCACTGTTTTCCCTCTTGGAGTAACAGCTCACTCACCTTTTGTTGCTGCCAAGTCCTCGGCCTTTGCCTTGCTTTGTGCACTTGTCATGAGGTCTCATCTCATCCCTACCTTTACCCATTCCAGTCTGGGATGTATTCCCAGCACTCCATCCCCTGGAACTTACAACCCACGACAGTTCTTCAGGCACAGACAATTCGTGTTGGTACTAATTCTGGCCCTGAGACAGAATAGATGTTATGCCCTGGAAAACTGTGCCTTGCAGGGGGAATAGTCCTTCTCCACTCCCACCCCACTCCCTGTGCAGTGCATGATTACTCCACCTTATTCCATCAGAAAGAAATACAGGAGAATGTCACACATCCTCAGGAAAACCCACACCAAGTGCAATTACACAAAACATTACCTTGTGAAATTTAAAGACAATATGGCATAGTCTCTGACAATTGCTCAGATTATAAATGTTGAATTCCTAGAAATAAAAAACATGTAAACAGGAGAACATGAAGTTAGTGGTCACACTTTTGTGAATACTCTACATTCACTCACTCTTCTAGAAGCTCTTGAAGTATTAGAAAGACTAAAGAAAATGAACATGAAGATCTTATTCATACAAGTCTTTGTAAAATTGTATTTTTATTTAAAATACCATTCACAGGCTATTTTCCCCCCTGTCCAATTGATAAAGGGGTTACCATTCGTTGCAATATTCTAATCACTTTTCTTTAAGTTACTTCCTGAAATGGCTCCTAGCTCCCTCCAATGGGCCAAAACACACTGTAAAGTGCTCTTTCTGACTATTTCCTTACTGCTGGAATTACTCATTTCAATGTAACCTCAATTGTACATGACTGCACTTTATAGCAAGAACATATATCTTACTTTCATCAGCTCTCAGCTGCCCATGCACAACACAGTGGATATCAGAGGTGTGACAGACTTCCATATTTTCTTTTAGAATTAAAACACTCAATATGCACCCAAGGGTCCCACAACCACGGGCCACTGAACCAACACAGTATTTCACACATGAAACAAGGAATTGGGGTCTTATAAATGGAAGGAATGAGACAGGATGTTGGAGCAGGGTGGGACATGGATTAAAACTGTTAGCAAAACAAACTGTAAAAATATGTGGCAAATAATCAAACAGTAACATCTGAAAAGGCACCAACAGAGAAAACAGAGAAAACTTTTGGCAGACACACAGCAGACAGTAAGTTGTTAGCACACACAGAGAAAAGAAACACTAATTTTATACAAAATACATAAAACAACACATACAACAATCAACCTCAAAATTCCAAGATCAAAACCAATAGGAAAAGTCATCAGACTTCTTCTGGGGACTCCAAGCCCTTTTTGGGAGGACTTTAACCCCTCTGTATGTCTTTAGGGGAGTCCTATGCCACTAAAACATCATCACATACCCAGCAGAATCAATTTATGTGGTATGATCTCGTGGTTATTGGAAGTTCTTTCGCACTGTGCTTGTGTCTTCGCAATTCAGAGGTTGTTGGGGGTCTTTGATGAAGGCTTCCAGGGTCTTCTTCATATCTGAATTTTTTAACTTTGTCTTCAGAGCATGCACAGTTATGGTGTTCCATGGTCTGTCTAGTCTTAACCAGACGAAATTCTTTATTTTGTGGATAACTGGCTTTGCACTTGCCTATTTTTGATAAGTACTACACTTCTCTATCTCTAAAGCTATCCACCTGGCATGTTTGATCTTCTTTTTTTGTCTACTTAGCATTAAGCAACTAGTTAACCATATATTAACCATTACATTGTATAAAGAGCTATGATTCAGGAGCTATGATTCTGGTTATATAGATATATAAAAAGTCATGATTTAGGTTATATAGATATATCAGGTTATATTGATATATAAAAAAAGTCATCATTAGGTTATATTGGTATCTTATAACTCAAGCTGTATAAGTGGTATCTTATACCTCAAGCTCTATAAGTACCATGTAACTTTGATCTACGTTATACAGGCATCACTTATCCCTAGTTTTCTGAGGAAAGTCAAGATGAAAGCCACTCTGTGAGCCAGGATACTCCCTGCAGAAACACCCAAGGAGCAGCGTTTGGGTGCCTCTTTGCAGAGATGGGATTGCTTCAGTAGCTGAGGCGATGACCCAGAATTCAAGAGTAAGAGGAAACAAAAACTAAGGCCACCACACGCTTTCCTAATGCTGCTGCTTTAGGGTGCTGAGGGCACTGGGGCTGTTTTGCACACCCTTTTCCCCAAACTTTCTGGGAAGTTGTCACCTTCCCAGCCCCAGCGGTTATAACAGGAGTCAGGTTGGAAAGGACCACAGTGGGGCATTTGTCCCACATCCCTGCCCAGGCACACCACAGGGAGCAGCCCGGGAACACCAAGGACAGTGACCGCCGCCAGCGCCCCCCACACGCGGCGGCGCCGCCTCATGGGGGTCCCGCCCCGCCCACTCCCGGCCTTATGAGGCACCGCGCGCGTGACGTCAGACGCCGCAGCCAACGGTGGCCTCTGTTTAATCGGGGGCGAGGACGTTCGTTGCATATTCACGAGGCAGGCCCGGTACTTGTGCTGATGTCACGCTACTGCAGCCAATAGCAGCCTCTGTTTGGAGGGTTCATGCATATTCATGTATGCATATTCATAGCCACGCACTTTCGGTGCTGCAGCGGCCGCGGCGAAGGGCGGGCCCGGCCCGGCCCGGCCCGCTTCCCGGACGGCCCGTGTGCCTGCGGAGCCGCGCCGGCAGCGGGAGGCGGAGCCGGCCCGCCCGTATTTATGCTGAGCCCCGCCAGGAGCGGCGCCGTGAGTGTGGGGCGGAAGCGCCCGGCACCTCGTTCCTCCCGCCCGGGTGCAGGCGACGAGGATGAGCCAAAGAGACACCCTGGTGCATCTCTTTGCCGGCGGGTAGGTGAAGGCCTGGGAGCCGCTCCTGCGCTTTCCCGTTCTCCTCCCTGCGCTACGGGTCTGGCCCCGCTCCCGTGGCCGCCGCTGGCTGGCCTGGCCTGGGGGCGGCAGCGGCGGCCTGGCGCGGCTGCCTGGGGACCCCTGGGTAGGGCTGCGGGGGCTGCCCCGCTCCTCCGTGCCCGAGGGCCCGTGGGGAGGAGGGAGCGGGCCGCGCTCGGCTTCCCGCCCCGTGCCCTGAGGCCTTTCCGGGCCCGCTGCGCGCGGTCGGGCCCGGCCCCGGCTGTTGCGTTGTGTCGCGGCTGGAACGCGGGCCCTTGGGGAGGCGGGGGTGGAGGCTTCCCGTACAACCAGCCCCTCTCTCTGATCGCATTCCCGGGTTTGTCCCTGATCTGGCGTTTTTGTGGAGAAGCACGCAGGGCCCGCCGTGCCTGGGCTCCCCGCTGTAGGGAGCAGCACCGGGACTGGCGTGGCGGCCTCGCGAGCTGGCAGTGCCCGCTGTATCCGTGCCATGCGTTTTAACGCTCCGGTGTGTGCTGCGCTTCCCTCTGGGGCTTTGGCACCTCCAGCTCTCCGGCCACAAAGGCAGAAGAAATGAGAGGGGGAAATGTACTTAGAAATAAAGATGTAGCCTTGGTTAGGTTTGAGGTAACGTTCGTATCTTCGCAGCTATTAAAGAAGTTTCAAAATGTATGTTTTTAGGTTTCAGAATGTATGGGCTGTATTTGTGAAGCCTGTGGTTCTTCTAGGGGCAGGGTGGGAAGGACACCCAGCCTAAAAAGGAAAGCTGGGGGTCCTTGATTGTGATACTGTGTTTGGGTAGTGAGCATGACTGTACAGAAGTGATAGAGGACACACCTTGCATCCCATGAGAGAACTTGAAGCTGTGATTTCCCTTTGTGCTCCTCACGGACTAAAATGAGCTTGCTGCTTCTGGACTGAGGTGTTTGAGGTGGAAGAACAGTGGTTGATTCTGAGCAAGTCTGAGTGGCTTGGACACATGTCAGTACTCTCTCTGCTTTCTGGCACACTTTGATGTGTTGTACACCTGATCCAGTGCCTGTGTGGGGGCTTTTTCATCCCCTTGATTTCTTGCACCCTGTTTAAGAGGAGAGTGGTTATGCAGCAGGAGGCCCAAGATGTAGTAGTGTGTACTGTTTTCTGCAGACTTTGCATCCTTGTAAGCATTCAGAAAAGCAATAGCAGGAGCTGGTGCAGAGAATCCAGTAGAGGGCTACAGATATGATGGGGTGTCTGGAGCAGACTGGGGGAGCTGGGCCTGTTTTCTGGTCCAGTCTGAGAGGGGATCTCATTAATGCATGTGAATATCTCAAAGAGGTGCCAAGAGAATGGTTCCAGACTCTTTTCAGTGGTACCCAGCAACAAGACAATGAGCAGAGGCCATAAATTAAAACACAAAGCGTTTCACCTCAACATGAGGAAGAACTTATTTATACTGAGGGTGGCAGAGGACTGGAGCAGCTGCTCAGGGAAGTTGTGGAGTTTCCCTCTCTGGAGACATTGCAAACCCACCTGGACATGATCCTGTGTTACCCGCTCCAGGTGACCCTACCTTGGCAGGGACATCCCATCCTGCTGGTAGGGATCTGCAGAGGTCCCTACCAGCCCTAAGGATTCTGTGAGTGGTGCCTGATTGTGGGCCTTCAGCTTGACAGCTCTGCACAGGGGAGATTACTGAGCAGAATTGTGCATTATGTCAGAAGCAGGTTTGTAAACCTGAAACTTGAAAGCAGATGAGGATTGCTCAGCTCAGCTTGCTCATTCCTATTTATTGCAGAGCAGTCTGGTCGATGGGTAGGTGCTGGCCAGCTGGGTCAGGGGTTATGCTGTGAGGAAAAGGCTGAGTGTGAGCCACATGTTTCTGTACCCTTAGTTCAGCCAAGCTAACACTGTCTATTTGGTCACATTTGGCAGTAGAAGAGTTTTTTGGGGTCATCTCATGACTTTGCAAGCATGGCGCCCTGCAGATCACCTGAGTGATCTTTAATCTTCAGTGAAACTTAGAGAAGGAAGCTTTGGAGCTTTGTTTGCCTTTAAGTTGCACCAGAGCCTCTATGGAAACAACATGATTATCTGCTGGTGCTTCTTTTTTTCCCAGATGTTCAAGTTCATTCTTCAGTTCCTGCTTTCTCTAATGAAACTCTGACAGATGACATTGCTGGTTTAGTAGCATAAGTGGGACTATCCTGGGATTTCTCTGTAGCTGCCTAGGCTGTATGGGGTTTTTTTGTGTATCTTCTCTTCTTCTCCCACTTAGTCAAACAGCAGCTGTTGTCACTGTAGGCATTATGTTGGTAGTATAAACTCAGGTACTATTTATTCAAGGATGCAGTTGAACATTCTTCATTCTTAAATCAAAAAGTCATGTGATTGAAATGTGGGATGTAGATGAACATTTTTAGTTCAAGCAGTAAGTTATGGCTGCTTTTTTAGTTGTTAGACTCATTTTAAAAAGTAGTAGAAGACCTTAATGTTTTGCTATATAGAAAAGATTAATATGTTTTGGATGTACTGCCTTGCAACCATACAGTGAAAATTCAGGTGTTGGCTACAAAAGTATTGTTCGGGTTTTCGTGATTTATTCTTCATTTCCAGAAGTTATGACAGTAATTGTGTATCATACAAACTTCCATCAGAGCAGTGAACTTGTGTGAGTGTTGTTTCCTCAGCAAAAGGAGGGGTTTGGGTTAGGAGGTGGACAGCTGCTTTTCTGACTTCACACTTGGACAGTCTCAGGTTTGCTTCTTTTCTTCACTCTTGGTGTTTCTTGCAGAAATTTGGCTGTTTTCTAATTTAGTGTGTGAGGAAGTATAGGGAGGAGCTTCTTTATCTTCATTATAGAAGTGTCTCAAATTGGTCTGTAATTGTAATCATACTCTGTCTGAAAGAGCTTCTTAGCAAATCCCTACAGAGGCTAAAGTGGTTAAGGTACAGAAAATGTGTTTAACATAAGTGTCTGAATTCTCAGCAAGATCAGACACTGCTGAAATGTATGAAGGAAAGGTAAGAGACCCTTGGGCTTTTCTGATTTCAGAAGGTTGTTAATAATGTGTAGCAGGTATTGTGATGATGTGGGGGCTTTTTTACACCATTTCAGGAAACAGCCCCTTGAGCCATAACTGAGTTGCCAAGCACTCAGCTCCTCTCTGCCCTAAAACACATTGGTGGCATAACTCTGGATGCATTTCAGAGCAAGTGAGAAGAAATTGGTGCCTTTCTGTCCAAACTTGAGGTTATCTTTATATTCAGATGCACTTTTGTGTGAAATAAGACAGTGTTTGTTTAAAGCTTGGGGTTTGCTCCATGGGGTTACTAAATTGCATGAAAATTGCTGTCAGTACTTGAGAAACTGTGCCACTGATATTTTTCTCACATTTCTTTCTAGATGCTTTGAGCTGTTTTTACTTAATACAAATGTTACTGTAAATGTTGATTTACCCAGTCTCCTAATAAAAGCGACACTGTTCATGTTGATGTTTGTTTTGGATAATGGAACCCAGTGATGCTTGATCCCCTGGTGGTGTTTTTCCTGTTTTCACTTGTAAGTTTCTATGTGGCAGCACATCAGGGGATTTTATTTTGACGCTGTTCATTACACACTACAATTTTGATTTGTATTTGTAGTTTATGGATGTCAGCTTAACTTACACTTTCTAAGTTTCAGCAAAGAAACATAATCAGTGAGTAGAGTGATTAAGGGTTTGTGGCTGCTAGTACTGCAGTTGAACAGTATTACACCAGGAAAACCATGAAAATTCAGGATTAATGAATGCTGTTTGTGAAAGCTGTACTTGCTAAAGCCCTTCTACACTCTCTGAAGGCTGATAATATAAATGTAATATCCAAAGCTGCAGCTTTGTTGAAAGTTACCCTGGTTATAAGACATGTGCCTGAAACTGCTGGTAGACTTGGGATCTGAATTTGCAGTATCTGATGAAGAGAGAAAAAGTTCTGTTCTGCTTGTAAGTGGCTTGGATACTTTTTTTTTGACAGAATTTTGAGCTCAGTTTACATGCTGTTCATTTGACAGCCAGTGTTTGCATGGAACTTTCATTTTGTGCGGGAAAGATAAGTAACTGGTAAAATACATGAATTAATGTAGACCCAAGATAACAGGGTCAAGGTTTATCTTTAAGTCTTTGAGGCTGTGGTTACAAACCTACTGTGAAAGGTGAATCTGAAACTAGCACCAGACAGCCATGGCTTTTGTTTTCATAAACTGCATCATTTTCTCAAGGAATTAAAAAAATGTGCACTGACAGTGTTAGTTGGAAGTCAGGCTACACTGGCATTTGGGATATCAATCTGCTTTAGAGCATTTTTAGACAGCCCAGTGGGTGAATTTGAGACCCTCCTCTGTGCTGGAGCTGTCTCTGCTGGTACTTGCAGTGCTGACAGGTACCAGTAGAAGACACTTGGCTGCTCTGGACAAGGGCAGGGACTCCTTAGCTGATGCCTTAACCTTGCAATAATAAGAGAACTTTGTTGTGTAGCCATGGCTGGAAGGAGAACCTGGGGCTTGAGTGCCAAACAGATTTAGGTTTGTGAAGCATGTATGTATTTTTTCCTTGGAGTGTCACACAAGTAATGCAGATGTGCCCGAGGAGAATGGCTGTCAGAGCTGTACCTATTGAACAGGTAGCAGAATTTCAAGCCCAAAGTTCCAGGTTTGCTTCTGTTAAACCAGTGAGATGATGGTCTTGTAACTCGCCAGTTGGGATCAAATTAAATGTGTTGCACGTAGTTGGAGTTTTTTTTCTTGGGCTTTTTTTTTTCTTTTCAGTATATGCTTTCTGTAGGGGAAATGTTCTCCTTAGTTTGGGAGACCACTGCCATCTTTGTAGATTCTTCAGCCCAAGAGATGTCAAGTAGACAACTCTTCTTAGTTTTATTGTTTTCTTTTAGGTTTGTTGTGATCCTGCAGATGGTAACTACATCTTGTGATGTCCATGTACCTTGTTCCACTGAATGTGACATCTCTTAACTTGTACAAGAAGGCTCAAGTTGAAATTTTAATTCTCTAGCTTGACTGTATTCATAGTGGGATTTTAGTCTTTCTTTTTTAACCAATGTATTTATTTTTGTGGATTTACCCAGTGATCTCTGCTTTTCTGCCCTTCAAATTACTTGGGGCCTGCAGGTGGATTCTCATACCCTTTTAGGATCAAGGTATTTTTGCTGAAAGTCAGCTTTGCAAGATTCTTTTATACTCACATGGTAAAGCTGAAGAAGGCTTGTAGTAAACACTGATTAGAGGCAAATATCACATTTAGGATAGACAAGATGGGCAAGTGGTCTTCTGAATAGCATTCCCTGGAAACTGCAGTAAACATTCAGACATAGGAGTGTCTCAGGTCTTGCCATTCTTCACTTCCCATTTATACTGTGTCAGCAGGTGTGTTTGTTCACCTACTTACTCTAGCAGGTGAAATTCATCTAATCCTGGAGAAAAAGTTACACATTAGTAAATGTTCCTACAAGTTACACTTGTTGGGGCCTGGTGCATGCATGACTGGAAAAACTCAAGCCCAGAGTGGTTTTAGGTAATAGAAGTTTCTGAAGTACTTTACAAAATCCTACCTGCATTATTGAGAAGAAATCTCATATTTTTCAAACTGCTAAAAAATGTTTTTCTGAACTGTTCTAGTTCCTAATTTGTTTTAAACCACAAACTAAAAGTATTCCCCTTAATTTGAACCAGGGAGGAGGGGAGCAGGAAAGGTGGCAGCAATCTGCTGGCAACTTATAGAGCACTTGTTGTAGGCTGGAGCTGGTGGCTGGCTGTCAGTGACCTGCCAGGACTTGAGCACAAAAATGTAGTGTCTCTGGTGGTATTCCCAGGAGTGTGTTAAATAAGCAGGGCTGGAAATACATTTCTAAGTAAAATCCACTGTCCTTGATGCTGTAACAGAACAGCTGCTATGCTTCTTTAAAGTTGCTTATTTGTACAGAGTGCATATTTTTGTTTCTCTTCTTTGTTTACCCACAAGCTCTGTTTATTGACAGTTTTTCATAAACAGATTTTTGTCAAGCCTTGAGGTGTTTATCTTAAAGGTCAAGTGAAATAGACAAGCCAGGGTAGTTACTGGATTATGCCTTTGTAATTCAAACTTAGTGGATCTTGTGACCATTGAGAAAGTTCTGGTTCCTCAACATATCAAAACATTTCTTTCACTCCTTCCGTTTCAGATGTTGTCTCTGTTATATGGGGCTTTTTGAGGGCTGGGAAAGTGATGTGTTACTTTAACAGAAGTAGAAATTTGGGATTTTTCCAAGACTCACATTACAGAACCACACAGCACTGTAGAACTTCTTAGCTTTCTTCAGCTGTAAGAAGAAATTTGAGATCTTGAGGACTGGGGACAGAGAAGAAGTTTTAATTCAAACTATCAATAGTTAGTGGAAAACATTGAAAATATTGTTGGGTTCAGTGGAGACATCTTAAGTTGTTTAAGAAAAGCCTAACCAAAGAAACACAACAGCACGAAACTGCCAAGGGTGCTGATTATTTGAAATTACTTGAATGGCAGAATGTGGTGCAGGAAAAGGTTCTGAAAGGGAGGCAGGTGAATCTGCTGCTTCTTTAGGATGCCTGTGAGCGTGGTGCTGCCTGCTGTTTATCTGCTGGCTGTCACTGCCCAGTGCCTGCTGCAGCCAAAGCAGCAAGCACAGAGCAGCTGTGGATCAGCCCCTCCCCAGGAATCCCTGCTGAGTGAGGGGTGTCTGACCATGCCCCTGAGTGTCTGGTGGAAGTGCTGCTGTCAGGCATCCCTTGTGATTTGGGTGTGGTGCAGGGGAGCATGCAGGGCATGAGCTCCAGGTCATTGTTAATCTTCAACTTTAGAAAATGTTTCTGCTCTGATGTAGCGGGGGGGTGAGAGGGGTAAGGGCTCCAAACTCCAAGCCCTGTTCAAGAATGCAGGTCAAGTTTTTTTGTCTTCATTTCTTCCCTACTTCCATAGCATTTCTCTCATTAATATAAATCATACCTTGTGCTTTCTCTTGTGACTTCTATTGCTTGAAAACATGTTCTTGTGTAACCTGTCCAAAATAAATGCAGAAAAGTTTTCAAGAGAGCAAGAAGTAAGCTCGAGGAGAACAGAAGTGGAGGGGTTGCAGGAAAGGAAGTCAACTCTAAAGCCAACTTCCTTCATTGCCTGCAGAGGCATGTTACCATGGAGTTGGGGTCTGGCTTGAACTGCAGGAAACACAGACAGCTTTCTGTCTGTCTCAGAGCTTTAGAGCTTCAATAGCTTCAGGTCAGATTGTCTTAGGAGCTGACCTACGTGTGCTTCTCATGTGCTGTTCTTGTTTTGAGCCTTCACGTTACAGGCTCTTACTATTTCCATCCCTGGCTAAAATAAATATTAGCATATCTACCCTCTTTCTGCAACTTTTAGTTTTAAAATAAGTCTATTTGTAGCTTAGTGTTAGAAGCAAGTGAATTGCTCCTTCAGAGCAGGCTGCTCTGATGTCTGTATCAGGCTGGAACTGCACGTCTGCAGCGCACACTGAAAGACTGTCTTTCATCTTCCTGTGATAACACTTTTTTCCAGAGTGCCAAAGAAACTCAGTATCTTACCTCAATTAAACCTTGAAAGAGAAATACTTCAGTCTAATGTTGGAACTAGGGACAGCCAGGATGCCTTTAGGCTTAGTAATAGGATACCTCTAGGTCACAGGGTTTAAATGGAGTATTAAGTGAACATCCAACTTCTACTTGGCACCTCTACTCTCAGTTCACTTCATACAAACAGATTAGGTTGGTAGGATGCAGGGCTGTATTTTTGGTATTCTCTGTGGTAGAAGAATAATCAGACTACCCTCCTATGAAAATATATAGGCTATCTTGAGTCTTAGCTATTACTCCTAATTTGGACTGAACTCTCCTTTTCATTTTGGAAAAAAATTTAAAATTACTTGAACAGGCTTACAGCTTATTTAAGGGTTTGGGGGTGTTTGAGCTTCTTGTGTTAAAAAAAACCAAACAGCTGATAGCCATCTTGTCAGAATAAAGCACTTCCTGTTATGTATATGTTATTACATATATTTATTAGGGGAAGCAAATATGGGCCCTTTGACTTTAGTACAATTTGTATTTATGTGTTAGTGGATTTCAGACTGAGCTGTAGTTAGCATTAATACTTGAACTGAAATCTAGGTTTGCTTCTTTGGGTTGGATTGTTTGTTTGTTTTTTAAAGGAGATAGGTAGTGTCCTGGCCATAGTTTTAAGAAGGTGTTGAGCAATGTTAAGAATACTGATCTCTGAAAAGGTTCAAGAGACTGTCTTGGAACTCAGAATTTGTGGATTTGCTGTTTTTCCCTCCAAGGCTGCAGTTGCAGAGGTAGGACTGTAGATATTAATAAGTGAGTTCTGAAGAAGCCCAGGAAGGCTGTGAGCAGAGCTGGGCAGGGCAGAGTGCTCTGGCTGCACTGTGGTTGAGCAGAAGGGCAGGAACTGCTGTCAGCACAAGTTGTGCATGGCTTGCCTTGGTTTGCTTTCAGGAATGAAAGCAGACTGAAGCAAACTGGATAAGTCTTCACCGGGTCAGCCACCTGAGCTCTTCTGGCTTTGCAGTTTCTACTCTACAGTACCTGGTCAGCCTTGCTGAAGTGGGCAGAGCTTGGGAAGCACTTGGACAATCACTGCTTTCATGGTGCAATGACCAAAATACAGTCAGGCTTTTGAAGATATTACTAAATTGCAACATCACAGACTTTACCAGTTTTTACACATAGTCCTGTGTGCGTATTGCATAAATTTTTTCTGCCCTTAAGGATTTTTGGCACCTTTTTTGTGGTCAGGAGCGCATTAAACATTAAAGAAAAAGGTAAAATTTATCATAAGAAGTTAAACATTGAAGCTACTGAGCTGCTTTCCAGAACTGATTTGAACAGTGTGTACTATGCACCTTCACTACGTTTTGTCTGTTTAAATTTTCACTTCAAGTTGTGGGGTTTGCAGACTGACCTAGCAGTTTGCTTGCCTTCAAGGGCACATAACTCTCATTGTCACACGTGTTCCCATTGGTTCTTCACTTTTTGCAGTGGGATTGTGCTGACTATAATGTCAATTCTATCTGAATGTGTCCTGCAGTTTTTCTCTTGAAAACATGATCCTGTTTATCTTTGCAGATGTGGAGGTACTGTTGGTGCAATTCTGACATGTCCACTGGAAGTTGTAAAAACACGCCTGCAGTCCTCCTCTGTGACTCTCTACATCTCTGAAGTTCATCTCAACACTCTGAATGGTGCTACTGTCAACCGAGTAGCCAGAGTTTCTCCTGGACCTCTCCACTGTCTGAAGTGAGTGTACCTGGCACAAGGGTTTGGCTTCATTTTGGGGAGGGAGGAAATCAAAATCTGTATAAAAGATTTAGACTTTTTCTGTCATGATGCTACCAGGAGATGATTTTCCATATTTTGCCTTTTTAACTGTGTTTCCAATTTTTTGAATGTCCTTCATGCTTGAGTTTGGATGTTGAAATAGCCAGAGCATGTGTACCTTTTGCAACTCACAGCTCCAAACTGCATCCCCAAAATTCACTAATACTTGAGTGCCAGACTCCCATTTTCATCCTAAAAAAGCATTAGTATAAGACTTTTTTTAAACTGTTTTGTGTCCTAATCATAGAAGTTAGTGAATATGGAGGCAATTAAAATTAACTCAGTTTCTTAGTCTCTTTCAGCTTTCACCACCCCCACACAGTTTTTGCCTTTGAATAACTCCTGGTGGATGTGTGACTTGTAACATTCTTTTGGAGCTAGTAAGAAATAGCTAAGGCTGGCTTTTGCAGCGATCTGTGTTGTTTGTGTAGTGCCTCACTGAATGGGGGCTGCCTTTCCTCTCCTTGTTTGCAGTGCTTGTGTAGTTCAGGAGCCAGCAGGGAAGTTGCAATCCTGCAGTTCAACTGCTTGTATGGCCCACAGGAAGGGTTCATTTTCCCTGGGGGACTCAGGCTAGCCAGTCCAGGGGAGGGCAGGGGAGGTACCCTCAGTATTTGGAGATGAGGGGAGATTTCCTACAGGAGGGACCTGCTGCTGCTTCTTGCATTAGAAAGTTGATTGAGTCTTGACAACTTCTATTTTTAATTAATTAGTAAGAAGTAGTTTGTAGAGAGCCCCTTCTGGCAGTTGAAGTCTAGGATTTAACCTTAATCTGGTTAGAGCCTAGGATTTGCTGAAATGGGGGTTGTACCCATGTAGCTCCTTGAATGGAAGATCATTCTTATCATCAAAGTTTGGGTTCACAGCCTTTTCATGGCTCTTTTTTCGGGGTCTGATGGGTGAACATGTTGGGAACAGATGTGGGAAGGAAAGGCTTGGATTGTGACCAGCAAGGAGATCTGCTTAACTTAGTGGCTTCTCTTGATGGAAGTAGAGTGCTTCAGCTTCTTTCTGAATGCTCAGTTATGAGTTTATTTTCCATTTAGAAATGTATATCAATGAATAGCAGGTTGAATAGATGTGTTTTTGTAATGCTTCTCTGCTGGAAGCCTGCTATGCTTTAAATGCATCCTTAAAACTGAAAATAACTTGGTATTCCCAGGTAGCAAATTCAGACTGAGGTAGAGGTAGCCCATGATGAAATTTATTGGCTTGTTTGTTTTGTTAGTTTGTCTTTAACAATTGCCCTCTCATACGTGCTATTTATCTGTAATACAAGAATGTATCTCTTCTGCAGCTTTTGTTCTTTGCTTAGATGTGTTTTCTTTAAGGCCATTATCAAAGGGTTGAGATGCAAAGCCTGGGTTTCAAGTTCTTTAAATACAGTAAATATGAAAAAATGCCAAATGACCTGGCAATGGACTGTGATAATAAAAATACATACATGCCAGACATAATTACCCTTGGTTAAGGTTAGGGCTGTTTAGTGGGGAAATAAAACTGGATTCCTTTGTCACTGTCATGTCCTTACTGTCATTAGATATTTTTTGACTCATAGCTGTCAGACTTTGATTGTGTCACAGCAAATTTGGTGCAGTGCTCAAGGCTCACATTACTCAGTCTAAAAGCAGAGTGATTCAGGCAAATTATGTCAGATTTTCAGTGAACTGACTGCTGTAGAATCACTTCTGCATCTTAAGCATCAGTGGAGGTGACTTGAAAGGCATCTCTGTCAGGAACCAAACTCAGAAAAACACAGGTGACTCTATTCTCTGGCAACAAAAGCAAATTCTTTTTTTCTCAAATATGTGTTGCATGTCATGTTACATTTTCTCATCATTCATGTTGTACAATTTAAACCTGAGGTCTTGCTAATGGAAATCTCATGAGCCTCTCAGTGCAGGCTCTCCATGTGACATAAGGCAGTCAGCTGAGGCTGTATGGAACACTTTCCTGCTATTCCAACCATGGATTTGCCCTTAACTGCTTTCAATAAACAAGTGCAGGCCCTGGGATCTGCTCCTTAGTGCAAGAAGTTACTGTCTTATTTTCAGTGCAGCCTCTGGCACTCCTCCAGCTGGTGTCTGAATGCAAAACAGCATCAGTAACTACCTCCATTATAATCCTGTTGCAACCTCTCTTTATCTCTTTGCTGCTCTGTCAAATTCTGGGACTGTAGATCCAAAAGAAGCAAACAGACCTGGTGCACTTCATTCCTAAGTTTCAAAGACACGGAGATTCCTGTTGCTTTGAATACATGTCTAGCAATACGTGCATATATACATGTGTAGCACATGATGTGGTAGTAGTGGTTTAAGTGGATACAGATCATGTTAACTGGGTTCAGCATTGCAAGGCATTAAAATGCTTTCATGATGACAGACAGGTCCAAATAATTTGTATTTCCAAGGTCCAAATAATTTGTATTTCCAAGGTGTCTTTGAGTGTGTGTTCAGTATTCCAATTACTGCTGTGGAGTGATGCTGCTCACATAGGGAACTCGTAGCTGATTGTTATGGACAAAAAGCTGGATATTGCTAGACACATTAAATGTCACTATTCCTAAATAGCAGTGGTAACTGCAGAGCCACTGGTTTGTTTTTGCTTAGTGGAAGCAAAGGTAAACTTTTTGTTTGACTTAGCAACAGGGCAATGGTGAATCAGCACCATTGAAATCAGGATGTCAGAATTGGCTTGGAATCTCTTTTAGTGCTATAGATTGCTTTCACTTGTTTGTTCTGATAGTAAATTCCAAACAAAATGGCCATTTCTACGAGGCTTTATTGAGTAATTGACTTGTCATTAACCTGCATGGCTCTTTGAAGAAGAAATATACAAAACTATTTGTGTACATTTACCATTGTTTCTAAATCAGTAAGCACAGGGTTCTGTTTTGTAGCATCTGGGAATGTAGTTAATTCTTAACTTTAAATCTGGTTCTAAAGTAATTGCTAGAGCAATTTCCAGTAATGGGATGCAGGTAGTCCCTGTTTCTCCTCCCATGTCCTACCATACTTTTAAACATACCAATGTGATTAGCATCTAGATTGTGGGGCAGACTGATTTCACTAGAACTGAATATTCATGCATAGTCTCTTACTGTGCCAGGCTACCTTGCTACATAGGTCGTCAGCTCTTCCTAAAATCCCCAACTCTGTGGGATCCATATTGCAAAACTAAAGGACTAAAAATGCCCCATTTGAAGTCTCAACTCAATGCTTGTACCACGCTTTCCTTAAATTCCACAAATGTACAGGGTTGCCCTGCCACTCAAAGTTCGCCAACATTGGGAGCTGAAGGGTGGTGAAAGGAGTGTAGTGTAGAATGAAGTATTTTTGCTCCTGAACAATCTACAACCTACACGAATGGTAATGTTTCCATGCTTAGTATTTTCTCCCTAATTCAAAGACACTTTCTTTAACTTCCTAACAGAGAACTCTGTACATGTATGTGTTCCTACATATAAGTTAAATCGGTATTTCAATCTGTTAAATCTGTATCTCATTATATGTGAGATCTCAAGTCTTATTTCTGCATTTAGTTTATGCTTTTCATGGCATTTTGAGCCATAATGGAATTTTTTATGCTGATTCTAGGAAATGACTAATTTTCTTTGTGGTCCACACTGTATTATTGCCAGTAACTATGAAATATGATGTAGTTTTGGTGCTTAGTGCATTCCTTAATTTTGCTTTGAGTGTTACAGTATTGTCTTCTTGTTTTCTAGGATGATCTTGCAAAATGAAGGCCCTCGTTCTCTGTTCAGAGGGCTGGGTCCTAATTTAGTTGGTGTTGCTCCTTCCAGGTAAATACAAACATGCACAATAAATGAAATACATTAAAGGCTTTAATGTGTATTTGAAATAAGTCTTGTATCTGCAGTTGTAAATACTTAATTAGCAGCAGGTAACTTTTGGTTCCTGGGGTAACTTTTTGCCTGAGGAATTGAGCCATTTAGGTACTCCAGAGCTCCAGCTCTCTCAGCATTTCCTATCCTATGTGCTGTTGAATAGTATTTACTGTTGTGTGCTATCCCTTATGCAGAGTTTTGTCCAGTTAAAAAGAAAAATTTTTAGGGAATTGCACATGTAAGCGACAAGTTTGGATCTTGGAAAATACCAAGGTAGCTTTCAGTTAATCCATCATCTTCAGGAAGCAATTATGTGATTGTAGCCTCAAAACAGTGGGTCTTCCTTCCTGAGTTCTGGTAAAGCACAGCCTGGTGCCCCCTTGCAGGAGGAAGCCTGTTCTGATATAAAAAGGGTGAGACACTGGGTAGGAGGAGAGACTTAGCAGCTGTCCCAGGGAAAGCAGATCCAGCAGTGGTCTGGGCTCCAAAGGGTACTGGGGCACTGCAGGGCTGAGGATGTAAATCTGATCTAGTTGGCACTGGTGGTGGTGGTGTCTGTTGCTCTGCATCAGCACAAATACTCCAGTTCCTCAGCTGGTGCTGGCAGGCAGAGAGTGAACATTTTGCCAGAGTTTGAATTTATCCTTACATAGAGCTGTCAGCTGAAGTTCAGTCCAAAAATGGGAGAATACATGGAAAAAGTATAAAAGCTGTGTAAAATTAATATATTCCTTAGGCCTGGATAAGGATACTGGAAGTTGTTTCCTGGCTCCTTTTTTTCCTTCTCTGTTTAAGAGAAGAGCCTTTATGCAGAGGGATTATATTCCACAAAGGTTTTATTCTTCCCTTGACTTAGTGCCTTGCTTTTGTTTATTTACTTTGTTTGAAGAGAAAACATTCCTATCTCCTGCACATTCAGTTGGAGATCATCTTAACTTTACTGGTTTGAAGTATTTGGAGGTTTCTGAAAAATACTACTAAGCTGAACTTTAGCTCTGATGAGGTAGTGTTCTTGAGATCCTCTGCATAAATAAGAAAAATACTTAATGAAATAATTAGGTTATCTTTATTTTTGCAATTTTTTAAAGGATTTAGGAATATCAGAGGTGCTTTCTTATCGCTAACTTCACACTGCCCTTTGGAAAAGCTGAAGTAAACCCAGCAGCATTTTTGTTATTGACACCTACAGGATATCAGCACTTCCTAGTCTGGAGAGCCTGCACTTTTGTGCAATAGATCAGTCTGTTCTACCAAGTCTTCAATATTGGTATCACTTTAAAAGCAATTTTTACCCAGGAAAGGGATCCATTGCATAAGTGACTATCCTCGATGAAGAAGATCCTCAGTTGGAAAAAAAAAATATATTTCTTTTCAATTAATTATATGTTAAATCTTCTGTTTTCCTTTGGTTCTTCCCCTAGGTGAAATACTTAGCTTGCTAAAATGTCTACTTGATGTACTGTGTAAACCTTTTTTGTAAGCACATCTTCATTTCCCTCTGGCTGATTCTGTCTTCAACCAGTACTTCATTTCAATTAAGCATTAGCTAAGTGGATTTAACATCAGCTCTTTGTATAAATAAGCTGCAGAGAAGCATATTTCATAACACATCCAGTGTACTTAACCGAGTTCAGGTTCCATTTTAGAAATTACACCGGTAAAGCAAGCACTTTATCTTCTTTGTAATAAAGAAAAACATGTTCACACGGCTAATGAGGTTAATGTTCTGCTTGGGAAAAGTGGCACATTGATTTTTTTTTCTCTTGCAGAGGGGTGTCTGTAGATTTAAAACAACTGAATTACAACCTGAAGTGTGAGGTTTATATGTGCTTAAAATAAGTTTTTTAGATGTAATGAGTGAAAGCAACCATTTTTTGTAATATATTGAATTGGGTTGCTGACTTTGCTAGCTTTGTTTGGATACCAGCTCACAGATTTGCGTAACACAAGTTTACAACATTTTTCATGGTGTGTTGAGAGACAAAAATCAGTGTCTATTATAAATACAAGTCTGGAAACAAAATGTGAGTCACAGCTTCAGAGCTGTTCTAGCATTTAAAGTATAAATATTTATAACATCAAGTTATCAACATTTAAATGTTAAATGCTATAGTAATAAGAATGTTTGTTTCTTTTATGAAGCTGCATATTTGGTAGTTTTCTTCAAATTGTCCTGCTACTGAAATGACTTTAGGTCCATTAGAGAAAATTTCTATTATTTATGTTGAAGAATACTAAAACTTCTTCAGTGTTTTTCTTCTCTGGCTGAACTTCTTCCTAGTGTCACAAACATCATTGCCATATTTGAAATTATCTGTCCTCCCCCTCACTAGTTGGTAATTGGAGTTGTTGTGTGGAAAAAAAGTGTCATGTTTAGGTTCTTTATTTCATTTCTAGAATAGTCCCACTACATTGCAAGAGTTAATCCTTGAGTAGTTCTTCACTGGGGAAGGGAGTTTTAGCCCAAGATAATCTTCAGTCAGTGAAGTCATTGGTGCTGCTTGTTGAGAATTTGGAAATGTAAAACATATTATAACTTTGATTTTGTTCTAATTTTAGAGCAATATATTTTGCTGCTTACTCAAATTGCAAGGAAAAGTTGAACAATATTTTCAATCCAGATTCTACCCAGGTACACATGATTTCAGCTGGTGTGGCAGGTAAGGATCTGTAACTTTTTAGCTTCAACCTACAATCATATCTGCAAATAAGAGGTGACAATAAATATGGAAAAAACCCCAACAAAACAGAACGTGCTCAGTAATTGAATGATGCCGGTTTACTGGTTATCTGCCTTGGCCTGCCATTAAACAGGCTCTCTGGAGAATGTATGCATGAAACTGCACTAAGTGATAGATAACAGTGTGTGTGAACAGTCTTCTCTAGAAAACCTCCATGCCTGCTTTTTCAGTTGTAAACTTGTGAAATGAAAAATGTAACCTTTCAAAACAGTAACTTGTTGCTGTGTAAGCTATGAACAGTGTTTGCACTGACTCCTGGTTTAATTCTTCCTAATCAGTTTTTTTACCACCACTCTGCTACAGCTTTGTATATTTTAATTATTTTTGTCCTTCAGAAATGTACCTGCAGTTATTTGTGTAAATTATATGTAACAATCTCTCCTCCTTTGCTCATATACCAGTCTATGAGAAGTTTGCTCTGCCACTAAAAAGTCAGAGAAGAGCAGATTTTTCATAGTTCTCATGTATTTTCATCTCTGTAGAAATAATTCCTGTTTTATATCTGCAGTGTAACTTTGGTGTATTTTAGCAGCTACAAGTATTTGTTGCTTGATTTGAATATTCTGTGCTTTGGGATCATTAACAAGGGGGAGTTAAAGGCAACTGAGCTGAGTTATGGTCATGGACTCATGCTGATAAAATCAAAACATGGGTTGGCAACACTTTATCTGTTGTTGCTTGTGCCCTTCCTGCCCAAAAACAAATGTTCAGGGTTTTTTATAGGCCATGGGCACTTTACAGATGAATTCTGACAATTTAATTGTTGAAGTTCCTAAGTCCTGTCAAATGTTACAGCCAGTCTGTAGAATGCGAGTACTGGCAATCTGGAATGGACTGATAAAGGTGTGATAACAGAATAAGGAATAGGATTTGTTTTCTATTTAATGCTTGCTAATAATCTGATACATAGAGATATATTACATGGTATATAAAATATAAGTGACATTAGCTTTATACCTAAATGACACTACTGTTCATCTCTGGCACATGAAATGTTGTGACAGTTTTTAATCTTTAAGGTGTAAGAAGAGCTCCTTTATTTTGCCCAAGTCAGACAAGGACAATGCAGTGTTTGGTTTTTAATCATCTAGAAGTGAGTGGTTTTGTTTGTTGGTGAATAGCATGGGGAATGGGATGGAAGGGGATTTAATGAAGAGTTCAGCCTAATCAGTTAATTGCATCAAGAAAGATGAAGAGTCTTCAGGTCCTTGTCAAGGGAATAAAACATGCCCTTAATTTGAGGGCAGGGGGAAGTGTGGGGGGGTAATAAACAGATCTGTCCTCAATTGAAGGCAACTTGTGCATCTCATGCAGTGCTGCAGACAAGTGAAGATTCTGAGTGTTCCTCATCTTTGGAAGCTGCTGCCCTCATTCTGTAAAGCACATTTGTGGGGATGTGCTGTAGTGCCTTTTCCTGGGTGTTTGCAGCCTCAGGCTGTGGCTTGTCATGGAGCTCTGTAGCTGCTCCCCTTCAGAAGGTTGGTGTTGTGCATTTGTACATGCAGCTGCAGTAAACTGGGAAATGGATTTGAGCCTTTATTGCTGTTTACCTTTTTTTCCTTTTGTGTACAAGTTCTAACATTGAACTGCTCTTGGGGCTGTTAACCTTCTCATACTTCCCAGGTTCTGCAGTTGTATTTCTAAACCACAGTCAGTGAAACAGAATGCTCAGTGCAGGCTCACACCATAGGTCTTGGCACTGCACAGTACAGAAATTCTCAGGTTCTTTGACAAACAACATTTCAGTTCTCTCTTCTGGTGTTATTCTGATATATGAAAAGGACTGCAGTTAACAGTGCTTTCTTGGGAATGTGCTAACCTTGTTTTTGTAATTCTAATATATTTCAGAAAATGCACTTAAACCAGCCATTAACAGTTTTACCTGCAAGGTTTGTATTGCTGTATGCTGCAAATCACCTTAAAGAAATGGCAAAATAACAGGGACAAGATCAAATGTGAGCTCTTACTTGGTTGACAGGTTAATACATAGGATCATTGCAATATTTGCTTTAGAACCCAAGGTTTCAAAATTGGCAAGGAGGATAAATACTTCAGAATTAGCAAAAAAAATAATCAGTATTGGTGTTTTTCTTTTTCAGCTGCCATTGGTTTCAGTAAGGAATTGAGTAATTCAGTCTTAAATGAGGGTTGTTGTTTTGTTGGTGGTTTTTTGGTGGGTTGGTATTTTTTTGGATATGACCTTTCTGTTTCATAGTCTAATACCTAATTAGCATGAAGTGGGATTTGCACTTACATAGCTTTTCCTGTAGGTTGCAAAATACAGTAATGATGCAAAAATATGTTTTTAAACAACATAATTGTAACATTGTTTTATTAAAGTACTGCAAATAGTGAACTTCAGTCAACTTTACATTCTGTTTATTTGTATAATGTGCTAATACATGTCTCAGGCTAGACTGATGTCATTATTAAATAAGGATGGTTTTGTGCACTCGGTGGTTTTGGGAGTGAAAAGCTGATGTATAGTATTTTAAGCATATTTTTTTGTTGGTTGGTTTTAGGCCTGATTCTTCATTCTCAAAATATATATTTATGGTTTTAAGGTTCTTTTACTGAGTTTGTTTTATTCTAAGGAGAGTGAAGTATCTGCATATTAGTAACTGATGCCTTATGCAAGCAGAAATGAATGCTGTCTTCTTGCTGTTTCCAGCATACAGAGCACATCCCCTTCATACCTAAAATATCTGTGTTGACATGAAGAAGTACTCAGCAATCCTTTTTGCTTAATCCTGAGCATAAACATGGTTCTCTTTTTGCAAACTAGGGCAGGGAATATATCTGAGCTTGGTACAAGACTGTTTGCTTGTGTGAAGAGAGTTGATTTCTGGACATTTCCAAGTTAGGCTAAATTCTCAGATTCACTATAAACTCTGCCTTCTCATTGCACTCAACCTCTCTCACCACAAAGAAGAAAAGCTGTAGAGAACTGAATGTGATACTTGATTCCTGTATGGCTTTCTTGTTTGCTTTTTTAATGATTTACAGCCTCAATCAGAAAACATGGTTGCAAATCTGCTGCAAAACTACTTTGCCTTGTATGCTTTTGCTATTTTTTTCTAGAGTTTTACTGGCAAACCAACCCAAATGCAGATTTTTTTTAATTACTAATATTTATTTATTTAAAAATAATTGGGATCACTTTATTACTTAGAGATACATTACTTTGTAAGTTTCTAATACCATGTACACAGTTAATTCATACCAAATAAAATGCATATTTAGTTCACTGACCTTAGAAAGTTGGATTTCATAAGGCATCTTTTCTGTCCTAAGACTAGGCTAGCTTTAGTGAATAGTATTTTCAAGGGAGTGGGGAAGGAGGAGGTTTCACTTGTAAATTTTCTATATAGGTAAGTATTTGGAGGTATAAAATTAAATTGCTGCAAATGAGCAGAAATTTCAGTACTCAGTGCATTTTACACATCTATTTTAATATCTGTGGCCTGTTTTGATTATTTTTCTTTCTTTTTTTCCTAAACTTTTACCTGCAAACAGTTAGATTTCCCAATAACTGACAAATCCTTCCGCTGGGATTCGATTTGTACACTTGTGTCTGATGAGGTCACTGCTTGTTGTTATGATACAGAAAAGCCTGTGTCTATTTTAGGCATTTACTGTACATTTCTCCCGTGAAAAGAGTGAGATCGTGTCATCTCATGCTCCCCCTCCGCAGGTCACTTCCTGCAGCAATATGGACTAACTTAAACCTCGTGAGTACTGAACTGAGCGTCTCTTGCAGCCTCTAGTGTAAGAACCACACCTTGGGTTTGTGATATTATTGAATAAACACCGTAAGGGGAACACACTTGTAGCTTGAACTCAGATGATGTGCATTGTGCAAAGACATCACTTTTCCTTAACTCTGTTTAGAGTGATTTTTTTTTTTCTGTGCCATTCAGGGAAAGGTAGGAAATACCTTTCACTGAGAGCTGCTACTCTCCTTAGCTCTGGTCAACTGAAAGCCCCTACTGGGTTAAACAAGGCATTTTTGGGAGGTTTTTTTCCCAGTATTCCAGAGCTGCCTTTAAAATGCTGCAGCTGATATTCTGTGTTGTCACATTTATTTCAAAGACCTCTGTTCTTTTTCTTTTTTAATATGTGTATATAATCCTTTCTGTCTCTTTCTGTTTACTCTTTTGGTTTGTTTTTATTTTACTACTTTTAAATTTTTATTCATCATTCCATGTTCACATGCGTCTGTATCAATTACATTGGCTTATAGATAAAAAAGCACCAACCCTATCCTTTGAAATATGATGCATAATAGGAATACCTGGGATCTTACCTGTCAGTAGCTGGGATAGCTGAAAAAGTAGATTGAGATAATTCTGTCTGAAGCTGGGATAAAATAAAATAAAACTACAGAAGTTTGTAGTATTGCCAGATTTATCTGTACTTTTTCATGAATCTGGGATCTTTCTTGAGGGTGCAACACATTGATAGGCACTGTAAAGGATTATAAAGATTAAGGCTTTTAAAAAGAAAAAAGGAAACAATTGATGGATCTTCATGGCAGTTGTTGAAAACCCCAAAGTTTGTTTTAACAAATATTTTTGCTACAGATTTTCCGTATTTAAAAATCAAAGTTTATCTTCTCAAGGATCCTAAATGGTATATTTCATGTTTTGGAGGACTTTCCTTGGTGTCAGCACCACACAATTCCTTTTTCTTCTTCAACTAACTGCATTTGCTACATTAGCTGTAAGAATTGACCTGTAGTGATCTCACCTTGAAACCTGAATTATTGGAGGCCCTTTGATTTGAAAACTTTGGTTTGAACTGTCAGCTTAGGCCTGTGACAGCCATGGGAAAAAATACTGCCATGTTGCTGAGTATCTGATCCTACATTTAAATAATGCTTAGAGTGACCCCAGGAATGCAGTTTTCAGTAGAGTAGGGGCTGCATCCTGTGCCAACCACTCTTCCCTGGAAATTACCAATATATTCTACTCACCCACTGATGGCACCTATGCATTGCCTGCTCCAGATTCAGGATTTGCAGACACCTTTATTTTGAGTTGAATATGAAGGAGAAAGGCCATATATTACAGCCTAAGAATTACAAAATTCTTCCTTTAATAGGAATGCAAAAAGATTTTTGCCTTTGTTAACTTGTAATTAAGAACTAGGAGAGACTTTGAGAACTAATTTTGGTTTTTTAGAGAAGTCTTTCAGGGAAGATGTGTTGGTAGGGAAAGTGAGTGATATTTTTCCCCACCTTATTTCAAAGCCTTTGTCGCAGTTCTGTGCATTTCCTACTGCACTTCATGCCACAAAGATTCTGATTGGAAGTCAAAATTAAAACTTTATTAGTGCCAGCGTAAAGAAATAAAACCATGCAAGAATGAAATTTCCTTTTAGAGTAGATGACTCAGGCTCAAGCACTACTGGAATCAGTGGAGTTTCTGTGACATGAAGTGACAGGTCAGACAGGTTATGGCTGCTTGAGCTACAGAACCTGTTTTGCACATGTGGTGTTTTAAAAACATCTCATGCCTTGTTTTGGCAGAGTTTTTCCCCAATGCTTTGAGTTTTTACATCATTTGCCTCCATTAAATAGAGATATAGAACTCTTGGATTGTTAGGATTTCACTGCATTATGTGAAGGTTATAAAGAAGTACTGAGGTATAGGAAGAATGAGTAGTGAATCAGGAAAAAAAAAGCCAATTCCAAATCTTTATTATCTATCATAGGAAGTTGCTTAGTTAAGTAGTTTGAGCCAGTTTAAAAATCTGTTTAATTAGAAAATTGAACAGAAGCCTCCAATCTGTTTTCATTCTTCTGGTGTATAAAACCATCTCAATCTTAGTAGCTGCCAAATCTGATAATTTTTTTAAAGAACCTGAATTGAAAACCATAATGACCTGTTTAAGCTTTGAGGGTGGGCACAGATCAAGCCTTAGAACAGTTAAGATCCCCTGGCATTTCTGAGTATTGCAGACCTTTGTGTGCAATGTAAACCTAGATTGTGATTGAGCAGGAGTAACATGTATGCAACCAGTTCTGCTAAATCTGTTTCTGTGAGCTGTTAGTGATCTGATAAAAGAGCTTATCAATAGCCTGTTGCTGGATAAGTACTGTGCCCCAGCCATGCACTGAGCAAGGTAACTCTGTCCTTCCCCACACACCCAGTCCATCCCTGTGCAGGAGGGCAGTGTGTCTTTGTAGTTATAAACCAGCCATGTGTGTCACGTAGAGAGCAAGTGTCTAAATTTATCATCTCTTGCCTGGCCATGTTCCAGCTTTTCCCTTTTCCTATTCTCTCCTGCAGACATGACACCTCATTGATGGTGCATGTGTGGTATTGCAGCTTGAGATGATTTTTTTAATTTTACTTTTTTTCAGAGCTGCCTTTCACTCTGCTTTCTCTCTCTCTCTCCACAGTTGTGCAGAAGTAAGAGTAATTCTTACTTCTTTTTTTTTTTCTTTTTTCCTTTTTTCTTTTTTGTTTCCTTTTTTCTTTTTCTTCTGTTTTCTTTAGTGGACTGAAAATCAAAGCTTTAACCCTTGGCCCTTATGCAAGCCTGAGTAGTTGCTGTCTGTCTGAATAGTTAGAAGTCATAGTATTTACTTTTAACAATTTAAACACTCATATGCTTATAAAAGTATCCCAAGGCCAGCCAACAATCGCTGCTTTGAATACTAAATAAAAGATTAGCACTCAAATATAACTGCTCTTTATAGTTCAGTATTAAAAGGTCTCCTAATTTGCAGTAATAAATGCCTTTTAACTGCACCAAAAGTAGTATTTATTCAGTCTGCATGCTTTTAAACTCGGATTGTATTTCAGGTAACAAAGTAAATTGAGGCAATGTTTTATAGCATCTCAAATTGCTATTGCTGTCTCTGCAATGCATTCTTATTGACTTTTTTTGCCCAATTGGCTGACATTTGTCTAGTTGGCATTGCTGTTTTGTGGTGTCAAAACAGGGTTGGTATTAGATAGGCAGAGAACTGTACTTAATTTGGCTTTTTTTTATATGGGGCATCTTGTGCTAAGAATCAAACTTATTCAATATTAATGTAAAATTTAAAAACAATTTAAGTGTTTATTGGCTGTATGGATTCACAAAATGGGGACTTGAGCAAAATCAGTATAGTCCGAGTTTTTGCATCCACTGTACCTTAACTGTGTGCATTTGGAATTTAGATGCATCTGTTCTTGTGATATTATCACATCTAATTATGTTGTTTTTACATTTTTTAGGCTTTACTGCGATCACAACAACTAATCCCATTTGGTTGGTGAAGACACGATTACAGCTTGATGCAAGGTAAAGTGCTAATAGGGAACCTCAGTTCTATGATAACATTGTACTAAAGTCTTGTGAATCTGTTCTCACTCCAGAATGGAGTGTATTCTTAAACATTCAGCA
This sequence comes from Molothrus aeneus, assembly GCF_037042795.1. Taxonomy (NCBI): domain Eukaryota; kingdom Metazoa; phylum Chordata; class Aves; order Passeriformes; family Icteridae; genus Molothrus; species Molothrus aeneus. The sequence continues at coordinate 7,240,802 of NC_089655.1, read as the reverse complement.
TTTCAGATTTGCAAGGTTGATGCTGGTCTCTCTACAAGTTACACTATCACTTTTCTTTTTAATCTGTTCTGAGACATGCTTGAGGCACTGTCGTGGACTGACCAGCAAATTTGTAATGAATTAAAAGGTTAACAGTTTCATTAAAATCATGTTCTACCAACCATATGCTTACATTTTCATTCAGTAATACATTCTCTTTAACTGTTGAGCTAAACATTTCTGAAATACAGATTCAGTATTATAGGAAATGTTTAGGAAAATGCTTTAAACATCCCCATTTCTTTTTATTCTGACTTGCTCACTCAGACCTCTGCTGGCACAGTCCATGTGCCTGCACTTGCAGCTGTAGTGAAGCACATCTTTACAGAGTTGTCATGGGTTTGCATAGTTGTGTACAGTAATCTAACTACTTCAGTATGCACAGCTCAATTCAGTGAGCAAGCTCAAAATGAGAATAAAACTTCATTTGCCAAATACTGTTTGAAATAGGTATGTCTAATGAGCATTTTCCTTGACATCAGCAGTGGCTTAGTTCAATCAAACAACAGCTCCCAGTGTTGCACTGGTTGCTGTGCCAGTTGTTTGCTGAGAGCTGTAATGCTGAGGGCTGCTCTTTCAGCTCTTAGCCACTGAATGCTGTGGAGCTCTTTATTGAGGTAACAATCAGGGCAAATTCATTATGCAAAAGGAAATGGTCATTTTTCTCACGAGTTGCTGACATTGATAGTCCATTTGGGAGTCTGTTTCCCAGCACTTTATTGTATGAGAGTTGGGGAGGCCTAAAGCTACCCAGCGTTTCACTGTGATACTTTGTCTTTAGTCACTCTGTGAAGTTTGGCTTGGATTCCCTGTAATGCTTTACCTGTGTTTAGTGCTGAAGGCCTTTGAGACTGTGACTTGGAGCCCCTCAGCATCAGTGTTGAGTATTTCCTAAGTCTTCTTGTCACTACAAACCTGTTGAATTAATTTTCCAGTCTCTCTGGTTGCACCAGTTGATACTCTGACTTGTTTTCTCCTTTGTAGGAATCGTGGAGAAAAGCGAATGAGCGCGTTTGAGTGTGCCCGCAAAGTTTATCGCTTGGATGGCTTTCGAGGCTTTTACCGGGGAATGTCTGCGTCCTACGCAGGCATATCTGAGACTGTTATTCACTTTGTCATTTATGAGAGTATTAAGAAAAAATTACTGGAGTATAAGACTGCTGGTGCCATGGACAATGAGGAAGAATCGGTAAAAGAAGCATCGGACTTTGTTCGGATGATGATGGCTGCTGCCACTTCCAAAACGTGTGCAACATCAATAGCATATCCCCATGGTAAGTGGGACATGTGCAGCTGAGACCCTGAGGCAGATCCATCAAAGGGAGTCTTAGTGAGATTTGTAGGTAGCTTTGGTTTACTTGCTCAAGAAATATTTCCCTGTCTGAATATCAGTTTTAGCAGGTCAGCGTGAGTATATTATTCAGAAATGGAAGTGCTTTATAGTGGATGTCCAGCATGACCTTTTCTTAGGCAATGTTTATTTTGCCAAGGGATTGGCCAGGATATGGCCCAAGGTACTCAAAGAGGTACTTTTTCATATACTTTCCATATACTCAGCAATTTTCCCTAATGTGCCATCCCTTCAAGGGATGCAGGCTGCCTAGTATGTATGTCAGTTGCACTTGATCTTCCTGCAAAGTAGTTGTGTATACGTTGTTGTTAATGAACTGAGTACTGAACTTATGTCAACTTCTGAGCTAAAATGTAACCCCAAGCAACAGTCCTCTTTTTGGATTGTAGCTAAGCAAATGAACTTGCCTTGTTTAGCCAAATATCTAATACTTGCTCTCTTCTTACACATACTTGGTTTGCTACTCTCTTTGTCATCCTCCTCCCTTTTTTAAAGAGGAGTTAGGAGATTGATTGGGGAGGGGTGTAAAAGTCCCTGATCGGTTGCTGGGAAAAATAATGAGAAGTGGTGAATGTAACCACTCAATTTTTCTGTTTTCTCACTGGTTTTCTTTGTACAGAGGTTGTACGAACAAGACTAAGAGAAGAGGGAACAAAATACAGATCTTTCTTCCAGACACTGTCTTTGCTTGTGCGAGAGGAAGGATATGGCTCCCTTTACCGAGGTCTGACTACACACCTGATCAGACAGATCCCAAACACGGCTATCATGATGTCCACCTATGAAGTTGTAGTCTACTTACTTGATGGATAGCAGTGTGACAAGGTGAAAGAAGGTGGAAGACTGAAAGACTGGAGTGGACCACTGAATGTCAATGCCAATGTGGTGGGCTAAAGGAGCGTTGTATCAGGAGCAAGCAGCTGTGGACGAAACAGAAGGTTGATTGTGGGCAACTCTGAATAATTTTGCTGCCTTTATTGTGTGGTCTCATGTCAATGTGACAAATGGGAACTGCCCCTTAGAGAATGCCTTCATACATCTCTTAATTCAGAATTATTCTTTTCTTTTCATCTGTTAAACTAGACAAAGCCATTGAGTCATCTTCAGAGACCTGATGGGTGAGGGAGGGGACATGAAATATGTTGCTGGGCAGTCCTATTACCTTCTCTTAGTGATTGCTCTCAGCTACATCATTTTTATTCTGTTTTACTGCACAGTAACCTGTTGGAGGAATGGTCAAGACAGTACTTTCATAGCTTTCTATACCTGAAACTTCCATTTAGTTGCTCTGAAGATTCATTAAGAGACTGAGGTAGTGTGGTAAGTGTGTGAAGTTTTTCATGTTGCTACCTCAAGACAAAATAAGGTGCAGGGACCCAGAACAGTTATTTCTTCACTACAAAAGGTGATACCTGTTGTAGCTTTTTGGTCTTGATTGTTTTGTTTTGTTTTTCTTGATGTTTGAGCAGTGTTGTGGGTTAATGAGACAGAGTCTGATTGTTCAACTCTTCAGGTTATTGGTCTGTTCATGTTGGTGTATGTGGACTTCTGGTCCTGCTGCATCATACTTTTTCTTTTCTGGAACCTCTCCTAAGGCAGAGAGGCCTATGAAACATTGTCCTGTCTCATCAGTTTTCCTTGCCAATATTTTCAGGTCACTCACACAGCTAAGGAAGTTGCTGAATGCCACTTTATAGCCTTTTTAAGGGTTTGTAATGTGATGAGAAATCTCAACTAGTCCAGCCTCCCATTTGTGAAGACAGGATTCACTCAGTTTCATGCTACCTAAGCACAAGCTGTATTACCCTTAAATATCTGGCAAATCCTGCCTTGGATTACCAGTGTTTATATGGGAGTACTGGGGGAGAACACATATCACTGTGGCTAGGGTGACCAGAAAGCAGAAAACAGTTGAAGCTGTTATATATCCTGTCAGTGCAGACAGTCTCTGTGCAGAAGGATGGAGAAATTGTAAATAATATTTTCTTGAAAGCATTCCCCCTCATAAATGCTGTATCACTTCTCTCAGCTTGAGCCTGTGTACTGAGCTATAACCTTGTCCTCCACATTGTCTGATTATTCAGGCATTGGTTTTGTTCTGTAAGCCAATTGCACATTAATGCCTTGCATTCAGCAGTGAGGCTTAGCTGGTTTATGCTGTCATAATTTACAGAATTTTCCAAAATCATACAACTGGAGTGTCAAGCAGTTTAATATTACAGGAAGTTTTACAGCTTTACAGACAGATATCTTCTCAGTCTGCATCCACTATCCTTATGAGGAAGATGATAATTTATAAGTTGGGGTCAATAGCTTTCACCATATAAATGCTGCTACACTGGCATGGACAGAACTGTGCTCTCAGCTCTTCCAGTGTGGTACTTCAGTACACTTGAACTGTGCATCATGTGCAATGGCTTTATTTTATGAATGACTTCTTATGCACTTTGTGGCCTTCTTAGGGCTTATGACTTTCTTCCTCTTACTGATTATCTGGAATCAAACCATGTTTGTAATATGCAGTTTGGCTTTAAACAAAGCATGTGGTTTGATTTCTGTGTAAGCTGTGCAGGAGTTTATGCTGTAAATCCATAGCATCTCTGTGGCACTGGTTCTGTAGGCTCTGTGTAAAACCTCAAAGCTTGCAGAACAATCAGTCTGGGTTTTTCTCGTTTGCTTTCCTTTATTTTGACCCTTGTCATGTTTTCCATAGAGTGTCAAAGTATTTGAGTATTTCATGTAATTCTCTGTATTAATTGCTTATCCTCTAAAAGCCACCCATAGTAAGTACATTGACCTTGCAGTGCTGTATTGACTTCCCTGCTTGGAAAATGTTCCCTTTTTAAAGACAGTATGGTCTGAGGGGTGACCGTGGTGAGCTTGATTGTCTCAAACAAGTGAAAGGAGTGCTTAAATGATTTTAAAGTGGGCTTTTTCTAGTGGTCTCCCTAGGAAAAGACTGGAGTACTTATGACTGACCTAAGCCTTGATGTGATGCTTTTGTTCAGATAAATAAATGCAGTAATAGTGACTTACTGTAATTTTTGTGATGTAGGAAGTGGTCACTCTTTAGGTTATCTAGATTACACAGTCATAGCTGAAACTTAAATTGGCAAAGACCATATTCAGCTTTGGAGTTCATGAATACAGTGAACACTTGGAGTAGCCTAGGCTTAATGAGACATCCTCTCCTCTCTTTGGATACATTGTCCCTCGCTTCTGTGTTTGTCTCCCATTCCTGAGTATTCCCTGGGTACGGTGTGTGTGCCTTCTCTGGGTAAGAGCAGAGCCCCTGGAGGTGATAAGTAGGACAGTTAAACAAGGACAGTTGAATATGGGAGATAACAGCTAAAAGCAGACAATCAGCTTATTACTCCACCTCTTTAAATGTTTGTTTTCAACTTCAGGGGTGATCATTTTGGCTTCTTTTGCATAACCAAACATAACCCAAACATTTCTCGGGATTTTTCATTATTTTTAAACTACAAGTACGTGCAAAATTACCTCTGATATATTTCCCAAAGATCTTTAAATTATTTATGTTTTCTTGATATTTATTATAAAAACTCAAGGGAAATAGCAAGATGCTTCATTCAATAATATCCTTAACTACAGAGCTGAAAGCAGTGCATTTCAACTTGGTCATATTCATTTGTATTTGGGTGTCATGTGTGTATGTCCCACCTGTGTGTGCTAGACGATGGGACGAGTGAGGGACTCTTTCTTTCTTTAGTCGTGAATTCGTTCCTCGTTTCGCCGGCTGTGGGCGGGCGCGGCCGGCAGGTGGCGCGCCCTCCGCGGAGTCCCGGCACGGAGCAGCCGCGGAAAGCGGGTCCGGAGCGGCGTGCGGGGCCCTCCCGCGCTGCCAGCCCCGCTCTCCGTGCTTGGCAGGGGCTCACACGGGGAGCTGTGGAGGTTCCTGGTGTTGTAGTTGTAACTGAGACATCGCCTGTCACTTTGCCATCTCTGCCCCTAGCTCTGTTTACATAACGCACTCCGCATCTTCCCTTGCCGATTGAGGTGTTAATGACAGCGGATTGTTTGTTTGTTAATGACAGTTTCTGCTAGTCTGTTTTTTGTACGACATCTGCAACATTCCTCAGACTGCAGCATTGTAAAAGAATGCTTCCAGAGACAAGAGTGGAGAGCCTTTATAAATGTTGCTTCCTGTTTAAACTGTTCCGATTTGGAAAACAAGCTGAATGCTCAAGTGTGCCTAGGTAAATGTACTACTTTTTTCAACTTTGTCTGTTAAGACTGAATTATGTAAGTTTTTTCAGTTCTTCTATTTAAGAGTCTGCCTACCCTGCATATGTGAACATAACTATGCCCTCAGAGTCATAGCTAAACACTCACAGATGACAGATTGAGAATACTTCAAGTACTCACGTGAGGTTTGCTATTATTCTTGCATACATGTAGTTGGCTGTAAACTATGTGCATTTACTCTGTATTTATATAGTTAACTTTTTGTTTGGATTGCTTTAAACTTCAAAGCAAATTAAAATTATGTGCTTCTATTCAAATGTTGCCTGCTGTGCTAAACTGTACACTGTTTTTAACCTTTGAATTTTTCTATTATTGATACATACCAGTGCCTGCACAGTTGTGATTAAAAATGAAAAATTCATTAACCCAGTGAATCATTTTATCTTGTACCATTTTATAGTAGCTGAAAATAAGGTGTGTGTATTGTATCTTTAGTATGGCCTTTTTGGAGGAATTCATGGATCACTTAAACTAGCAGTATGTGTTGGTGCAGTTGGATTTGAACACTGTTACCTCTACAGAACCAAACAACCCTGTCTGTCAACTGAAATTCAGGAGCTGGTGACCACAAAACTCATGTCCATTTGAAGTGCCAGCTAGCACAAGCCAGTGCTGACAAAACTGAAGGGCAGTAATTCCTTAAAATGCTCAGAGTTAATTGCATGTGAGGTCATAACCAAGTCCTTGAACCTGACACATAGTTAGATATCAATATTGTTTTTCTTACAATAGTTGGTGTTTGATGTGGGATCTGTCTTGAGCTTCCTCACAACTAATTCTGGGAATGCATCCATGGGGTTCGTTTGGTGAGTGCTGCTTTTCCCCCTCAGTGTGTGTTCTGAGTCTTTGCAGCCTCTAATACAGAGGCAGGCTCCATGTCTCTGATTTGATTCTTTCAGCTGTTCAAAACTACTTCCAAACTTGCATTAATCAGCACATCTGTGATAGCTTTTTTCTTTCAGTAGGTGTTACTGTGAATTGCCCTACCTTGCCACACTTGAAGGGGCCTTAAATCCCAGGCCAGCCAGGCTTTGAGGTAATCAGTCTGCTGGAACCAGTACAGGCAACCAGTGTTCTTATCCCTGACACATCTGAAATTATGCCTCTGACTGGCAGAGCTGTAGTTGTCTGTAATTGATCTTTCACTGTTACCCTGCAAAGGAGGCACTTTGGCAGGGCAGAGCTCAGGGAAGCTCCATGGGGATGTTTTGAATCTCGTGCTGCTTTACAACCCCTCTCTGCTAGAGCAGTTATGTTGAACTTGCCACAGTCAAAAAGGTTGTGTGTAAAATGAAGGTGCATTTAAAGTGCTAATTGGTTATGACTTGGCATTAATGCAGCAGTGCAGTCTGACAGAGGCAGCCCAAAAGCACGTGAGGCTTGACAGTGATGTCTTTCACAAAGGAAAGCCCTTCAATTCCATAATGCACTTACACTGCAATAAAATGTACTCCCAAAGACAAACAGTCCCCTCATCTTGTATGTGCTGCTGCCAGCCACTGTGCTCTGTGCTAACTCAGAACATCCTTATCTTCTTGCACAGCTTCTGTAAAAGGCAGGAAATGCCAGGACTGGAATCCAGTTTTCATGAGCAAATTGATGCAAACAGAATGGGGTCTTGAACTGTGAAAGGCAGATTGGAGCACAGGATCTTCTGTTTATATAGATGGAATATTTTAAAGGGTGCTCCTGAGACTGGGCTCACTACTGCAGACACCTCAGCGATGAGGTTGTGTGAAGTTCACTAGAAGCTTTCCAAGACAAGCTCGAGATGGTGAAGTGCTGGTAATTCCAGGTAAACCTCTACAAAGGCAATGTTTCCTCCATTATCTGTGTCTGTCTGAAGGTTGGTAGCTTTTCCTAATCCTGCTCTGTAGCAGACACTGGGGATGGGACTGAGGATGTGCATGCATCCCTCTGAAGAGAAAAGGCCAGTTCTCCTAGGACTGTTCAGTATTCTCTGAGGACAGAATCTGGCTAAAATGAGCAGCAGCCAAGACCCTTCTGGATATGAATGCTGAAGGGAGAGCACACCTCCTGAGAGAAGGTGCTCCCCAGTTTCTGTATTTATCCTTTAAATGGGAAAATGAAGTGAATGCTGAGGAAATAATTCTGTTCTTGCTAAGAAAGCCCAGTAGTTGTGAATCTGTTCCCAGAAATGGGTCATTCTTCAAGGAATTCTGTGAGAAATCACAATGGATTTCCCAAGGTATTCTCTTTCAGTCTATCCTGGAGTGAGGTCTGCTTGGGGAAGAGTTTCCTTTCTCATTCCCTGGAAATAGTTGAAGACAGATCCTGCTGTTAAGGCTTTCACTGACCAGAAATGCTACTTCCTGCAGAAAATCCTTAATGATGTGCACAGAACTTTTTTCCGTCTGGCTGCTAAAGGCAGGCAAGCCAAATTTGTTTCTAAGCTGGTAAGTTTTCATTATAGTTCTCAGTTACTTTTCTTGTCATTTCTGGAGGTATTTGTTTCCATTCTGTCTCTTCTGGAATGCAGTTAGCAGCAGAAGTTTAGAGTTCTGTTAACCTGCACTGCCACTGTAAATGTTTCTGACCTTTGCAGTGACTTGCAAGGTGGTTTGGGGAGCTCCAGCTGGATTCATGCTGGATATGCTTAGAGACTTGGAAATTTGCTATGAATTACTTGAAACAAGAATGATCTATTATCACTGACACATTTTCCAGAGAGACTGCTTGAGGGGAAATACTGAAAAATTACAACCATTCAGCTCTGCTTGTAGGGTGGTCCAATATTATTCCCTAATTCATTCAGGCAACAAAGATTTCAAGTGCTTTCTTTGCAATGCTAAAAAAAAAAATACAAAATCATAAAACCAGTATAAAAAATATTGATCTTTCCCCATTAGGGAGAAGAATATCTGTCCTAGTCCCTAATTGTTATAAACCAAGGAGACCACTGCCAAAACTTTATAGCTGGGATGTAAATGGAGTATTGCCTCTCGAGCAGGAGCAGCTTAGATCTGTTAAAACCACACACACATTTGGACACACAGGGCTGAACCAGTTAGAGCCAGCATTCCCTAGAGCTCAGGACAGCCAGAACTGAACTTTCTTTCCATCACCTTCTTTCCCGAGGTAAAAGATTGTTTCCTTATGGCAGGGCGGGGACACTGGAGTGGTCATCAGGTATGATGGGATATTTCTGTGGACAGCATTCTTGTAATTCTCAGGAGCTGAGCTTTTCACTTGGGCTGTCACTTATCTCACCCTTCTCACCCTCCATGGAAAGGTGATCAGAACTAATTTGGGAGGGATGGGATTTTTAGAGATGGCAGATATGGGAAGGTGCTGGAAGGTGAGTAAAAGCATGAGAATTCTGACTTACCAGAGAAGATAAAATTTTATGACCATTCCCCTTTTTCCCAAAAAGCTCAAGAAAGATACATCTTTGTGAAACTTTGAGCTTTATTCATCCCTAGCTATGGAAAAACCTGTTATTCAAATGGAGAGTTGGCAACACAGGGTGGCAGCATCTGCCATGCTTCCTATTCCTGAAGAGGAAATAAGATTCAGCACTAAATTCCTTCCTAAGGAAGGATTCAGGCAAAGAGACAGCAGCTGGGAAAGCAGGGAGTTTCAACTGCTTCTTCAAGTCCCTGGGATGAACAAGGCTCTGCACTGCGTTCAGTGTAACACCCTCTGTATGCATTACTCAGTGATATCCCATCTTTCCAGTCTGCATTTTCTGAAAAAAGAGTAGAGGAGCTTTTCCAGCTCCTGGTTTCTCCTCAGCCTCATCTCCACCTACAGCTTGGAGGGGAGATGGAACAAAGCTGCAGCAATTCCCAGGCCTCTTAGGGTACTCCTTCCCTCTTTGCTTGAGCCAGACATAAAAGTAAGAGGGATAAAGGGTGACTAAACTGTTAACAAGGAACAGAAACTCCTCCTAATTTGACTCTGCAGCTCTTTACTAGATGTTTGTGTTTTTCTTTGTGGTAGATTTTGATGATAAAAGCAGTAATGGAGAAAACATTATCATCTCAATAAGTACAGCAGTTTTTCTAAAAGAAAACTGAAGTGGCATTACAAAAAAAAGTTTATAACAGAAACATCCACAGCCATCCTGAGCTGACAGACTAAACAGCATTCTTGGGACTGAGCAAGAAGCCTGGCAGTCTCTGCTAAAGGCAGGGTAAGAGTGAAATATCAGCAAAATCGCCCTGAAAAACAATAGGTGGGCTATATATAAAAGAAGGATGAAGTGGATTAGGCTGGAAGGGGCCTTAAATTCATCTTGTTCCAACCTCCCTGCCATGGACAGGACACCTCCACCAGACAGTGTTTTTCATAATGACCCTGGCTAATTCACTCTCTTAGATGAAATAAATGAAAAGGAAAAGAATTGAGGGATTAGTCAGATGAGCTTTGGATAAGGAAAAATGAATTATTATCTCACTCCACTGCAGGGAACAAACAATTTAGCAGTAGTGTTCTTAAAATGGTTTATTATGCTTAAGTAGGTTTAGAGGTGTTTTCTACAGGAAGGATTGATGAGGTGGCCTAATAGGAGATGATTTAAAATCTCACCTATAGTCTTCTATGGAATTATATTGAGGGAATTTGGATTATGGTGAATATTACTACTGTAACACTGAGGAGTGTTAATCATGAACAACCTGGTCTAGTGGGAGGTGTCCCTGCCCATGGCAGAGGGGTTAGGAATGAGATGATCCTTCAGGTATCTTCCAACCCAAACCCTTCTGTGATTCTATAGCAGGACCGCTTTGTACAAGGGACAGATGTGCACCTTTGGAATGTCAGCTGCCTTCTAAGCAGGCCCCAATTAATGCAGAATGTTTTAGGTTACTATTAGTGCATGCAAATCAATTTTCTGCAAACTAAGTAAAAAAAAATATGTAGTCAAACATTCTTGATTTTGCTTTCTCTTGGTTTAATTTTTTGAGGATTTAGGAGTGTTAGTGGGAAGAAAAGCATTTCTACCTGTAATATCTGATCTAAAGGAGCTCTAACTTAGCCTGTTAAGTTGAAGTGTTACCAAGTGGTTCCTTGTGAAAAAGCAGTGTAAGTCAGGAAGCCCAGAGGGACCAGTGAAAAGATTTCTGTTTTTGTAAAAGGTCATTTTGAACTTTTGACTCTGAAACTGGGGGCTTGTTCTTGACCCTGGCACTTCTGGACTCTGGACTGAGGGTGATCAAGTATATTGAAAGCAGAACTGTAGAAGAGTGCCCATTTTCACTTATGGAAACTGACAGTCTTGCAAGTATGTGAAAATCTGAGCCAGGGTACAGTGTGCTTTTTCTGCCAGCCAACCTGCCTATTCGTAGTGTAAATGACTGCACTTTTCCCTCTGGGCAAAATGGCGAATTTGTTCAGGTCCCAATATGTCTTTTCATTATGCAACTTTACCCCCTTCTTTCAAAAGCAGCTTTTTTTCCTACAGTAACATGCTTTTCCCACTGTTTTTCTAGTCGTTAGAATTTCAGTGCAGAAACAGTGGTGTGGTGTTCTGGGAATTGCATGCCAGCTAAAGCAATTCCAGGCATTGTTCTCCCAGCTCTATTTCCACCCCTCCCAGGACCCCCCACTTCAGCTTTTCCAGGTTAGTGGGAAGTCAAGAATTAATGAAGGTAAAGTTACACTAATGCCTAAAAGATTAATTGATGCTGATTATTTCCTTCTTTATACGGAATCAAATCTCTCCTAACATGAACAGAAAGACTCTAACATGGTGAAAAGTTTGATACTTTGAGAAAGCACTTTGAAGGTTAAAGATAATGTTAATATCTTACAGTCAGAATTATGTGCAGCACAGTAGGGTCACCGACAGTAAACCATGAATGGGTCACAGCACTTACAGAACAGAAGTACCACATAAATTCACATTCATAAATAACATCTGGAGTCCCATAGGACAGGAAAGGAAGTATATTTGAGCTTTCTCATATTTTCCCTCAGTATGTGAAACATAAGAATTACTTCTTATTTAAGGTGACTAAGTGTAAAGGGATGTACATATAAATTACTGAGATCTAGCTCTTGGGGCTGGATTGTAACATTTTGTTGAGCTTATTATGATTGAGGTTCATTCTGTATTTGGAGTTTCTGATTATGTCAACCTGTCAATCAGAAAATCTTGACCCACATTGTTTAAGATGTATTTGGCACCTAACAGCAAGTGGTAGAATAAACAAACCAAGTGAGCTATCTACAGTGCTTCCTACAGAGTCCATTTACAGAGCTCTGTGTGAAATGTCACTGCCCTCCAGGGATGAGGGCATAAGACACTAGAAAGAGGGGTTGTTTTATATGACTAGTCAATATGAAAACATTATTCAGAGTGGGAGTTCTAACAATAAACAACAAAGCCATGACCCAGGTCTTGAATAGCCTGGAAAAATCTTGAATATATCAGTGTATAGAGATGTTAGTGCTTTTCTTCACATGACTGATAAACATTTGGAAGTGGATATGACTCGAAAGAGAGAGTGTTTAGTAAGTCACACTTCTAGTAAAGTTTCACTGATGGTATTTTCTGTGCAGGTTGATATTGAGGCTAATTTTTGTGGTTGATAAACCTGGTCAATTCTAGTAAGGCAGTAAGTTGTTTTTGGTATGAGGGTGTCTAATACCTTGTTGTGCTGTGGCACTGCTGTTTAGATAGATCATAAGGTATCTCCCAAGGATTTATAAAAACTTGAAGAAATGGAACCTTAATGTGCAGATTTAGTATTACTACTGAGAAACTCTGTCATTTGCAGGTGATTTATGGCTTAAAAGTGCCTACAGAGGCCTACACAGTAGGAGCTTAAAGACCATTGGAAAGAGAAGTCATTTTTTCCGGTTCAGAACTTGCCCAGCTCCCCAGAAGGGCCTTGCCACTCAGCCAGCCTGAGGTAAACCTGTATTTTTACTGTGCTGTGACTTCTGTGCAAGGCTAGAGTAGCAACCAAAGCACCTACGCACATAAGAAATTAGTCCCCTCTCATTTAGCAATGCAGGACCAAACAGGGATTCTTGTGTGGTTGAATCCAGGTCCTTGTGGGAGCTTGTGGCCTAAACCATTCATAACTCTACCAGCTTCATCTTTAAACTAATTAGGTTACTTGTTCCACTGGGAGGTTGCCTGAAAACCTGGCTTTCTTGTGTTGAAACTGCTCTAATTTACTGTCCTAGCAAGAGTCCATGGAAATTGATATCACCAGTGACAATAAGTGCCAACAGCCCTCTAAAGAGTCACTTGTCATAGGTACTTTGTATTGGAGAGAGTTTCCTTGATTTCCCTTTTCTGCTGGCTTGCTTTTGCTTTTGAGTAGCATCTTGCATATGGAAAAGTGCCCTGGGTTGCCTTGTTCTTGGATTGGCATAGTAAAAATGCTGTCTTATTTTTTATTTTAAAACAGTTCATCATATTTGTACAAACAAGCTGAATAATCAGCCAGCTATTGTGTCCTACAGTTAGCAAATAGAACAGCTGGCCCAGCTTCTGTGCACCCCAGCAATTAGTTCAGACTGACTCTCTTGGATTGTTTTTGCTGTATCTTGGATCTCAATTGCTGGTTTGCAGCACTGACTCACACACTCTGCACAAAGTTTTTCTATGGCTCTATAGACACTAAATTTCCTTTTCCACATGAAATTATGACACCATTGATATATTTTTGCTTGTAATATTTTTGCTTGCATCCCTCTGTGGGCCTGATTCTGCCCTCAAATGAGAAATCCTTCTCATTTGATGCCATCATGCCAGCCTACTACTGCTCTTCCAGAGTACAGTGTAAGGCTATCCTGAAAAAACATTCCAGTGGTTTTTAGCTCTCCTTCATTGCTGCACACCTACCACTGCTCCTGCAAGTTTGGGGAACTGCTGTCCTGATGTTGCTGCATTGTGTGTGTCTGACCTTCAAGCCTGCAGAGTCCTTGAGTGGAGGGGTTGTTTAAAGTCATGGGAGAGTCAACACTTCCATTCCTGGCTCTGCAGCTGTGCACAGCCACCAGTAAATCATGTTCTCCTCTCAGTGGGAATTAGCCATGCACTGACAGGCTGGGGATATAAATAACAACGTGTGTGGAACTTGAGGTGCATTCAATTGATCTGGCTGATAATAAAATAATTCACTGGCAGCTGGTCTTTATTACAAATTTCATCGCTGTTGCTGAAAAAGCTGAGTTGTTATCCTCCCTTTTTTTTTTTTTTTTCTGAGAAAGTTTTCCATTTCCCATTATTTCCTGCTGGGAGCTATATAATTCATAAAGCAGGTGACTGCACTGCACTGATTGAGGCTAATGCCAACAGAAGGAGTCTTGAGGGGAGAAAGCTCTTCCTGTGGGGGAAAAAGCTGTTCCTTTAAAGAGTTAAACCACTGATTCTTATTAAAAAAAAAAATCTGTCTTCTTTTGTGCTACTCTTGATGCCAAAGAGAAATAGATTTACAGGTATTTCAGTGAACCACAAAAAGCTGTCTCTTACTTTTCCCTTTGACAGAAATAGCTTTCTGCTAATTTCAGAAAGGCCTTCTCTGGACACTGTACTTGGAGTGGTTTCCTGGATTCCTCCAGATGAGACTTAGTTTCATTCAAAAGGGATTATACATCTTGGACTCAGAGAGCCTTTAAATTAGAGCTGCCTAAATGTAACTTAATTTATGCCAGCATTCCCTGTCCTTCAGGCTGTTATCCTGTGCCCTCATGTAGGATGTTTTAACCCAACCAACTGCAAGTCCTAACACAAGCCTTGCATAAGTGAAGCCATTAAATTGACAAGACCAAATGGGGAAAATATTATGGGTGCACAGCAGTCAAATTCTAAACTTAAATGAGCCAAATTATAATTAATTTTTATTTTTATTATTAGAATTTTGTTTTGATTGTTTGGGGAATTGGGGAATCCTGTGAAGCTGAGGTAAATCCTTTGATGTCTAACAGTTTATGAATATTTTCATCATGATATCTGATTGCTATAGTCATGCTTTGAGATTATTTTCTTCATGAAGTGAAGTTAGTTTATTGTTTGAAATGATACAAACCCAAATAAGTAGCATTTCTGTGACTGTAGTTCTGGACTGCTTTCAGTAAGGATTTTTCTTTGTCATCATTCAGTTGAGATGTTGCAAATGAAAACCTTTTGCATTTTTGTCCTTATTCTGAGACAAAGACAGAGGGATATTTTGATATAACCAGGAATTGCTTCAGGGTCTGGGATAAGTGGGCACATTGGAAATAATCTTTGTTTTCTCAACACAGAACATTTCAGAACTGGACTGGCTTTTGTCTGAAGCAATGCACTGTCATCAGCTCTCTGCACAGTTCCTTGCTATGCTCCTCTAGGTCAGACACTTTCAAGAACAACTCCCATGCAGGAAGATTAACTGGGATGTGGCTGAGGAGTCTGAGAGTGAGAAATAACCAAAAATATTTCAAAGTCATCATGCCTGGTATGGGCCCAGGACAACACCATGGGATGGGCTTGCGGGGAGGGAGAAGGGGAGCAGCTGAATGGATGAATATTCAGACTATTTATAGGCTTCCTTCCAAATCTTGTTTGGAAGGCTGGCCTGCTTCCTTAATCTTAGTGAAGCTGTCAGATCAGCTGTACTACTTATAAGGATTTTTATTAATAGAACTGCTGGAGAGACTTTTGGTTTCTTGTTGCAAAATGTAAAGAACTATCACCACAATGTAGAATGAAAAGCAGGCTTGTTAAAATCACCACACAAAACCTCAATGGTCCTGAAATGAAAATATAAGCAGACCCAGAGAACATGTATAAAAAGTATAAATTTTGTTCCATCAAGCATGCTGTTCTGAAGGGGAGCTGTGAATTCAGCTTTGAATATTTTCTTGTCATAGGGGTTGCTGTGACCTTCACAGTAGGGAAGGGGAAAGAGCTGTAGCTCAGAGGGAACAGAACCTTCTTTTCCTTGCATGAGTATCTGAAGCTCTCCACTCTTCAGACTGGGAGGTGGTGTTTGACCATCCTGCACCCAGTTCTGACTGCCCTGCAAGGACTGCTCCTGGAGCTGCCCATTCCCCTGCTCTGGAATCAGCAGTGCAGCAATAAAGCTGTATTTGTGCCTGCCTCTTCCTGGGCCAGGTTGAAGAGTTTCCTTTCCAGCATGGTCCATCTGCTGTCACCATTCCCTTTTGGAGGGAGTTTCCTCTTGGATGTGGTGCTGTGGACATCTCAATGATGCTGCTTTCCAACACAAATCCATTGGGATAATAATTTAGCTAGTAATCAACTGATTATTTTGTCAGGAAAGCATCAGAATATGCTTATATGTGGTATCTTGGTGCAGTAAAAGCCAGAGATGGGACAAGCAGCTGGGGAGGGGATTGGAGTGACTCTATGTCCATGGTCTGGGCACCTGGACACACCTGCAAGTGGGTATCACTTAAATGTAAATGCTAAATTTTCTTTTTCATACATAAATATTAGTTAAATACTTGGTTCCCATTGAAAGTCATCCTGAAGTTCAGGACTTGGGTGTTTAACTCCCATTTGTGTCTTTTTAAAGCCTCCACTTTTTTATTTTGCCAGTATGTAGCATCATTCCAGTGGGCCCAGCTAATTTTGAGGTACTCAACATAAGAAAAAAATTATAATGTGAAAATGCTGTTAAATTTTACAAACCTGCTTTGCAATGCAAAACTCATTCACAGCAAAGAAGTTGAATCAAAGGCTCACCACTGCCAACTAATTATTTAATGTTCTCCAGCTAATGCTGTTATGCTGCCAAAAATGTGTTTCCATCTTTTTCTTTCCTCATTAGAAGAGGATAAGCTATAAATTATTTTTCTGCTTGAGCTGTTTCATTTGGACTAAATTTTCTTTTGTGAAACTACAAGCCTGCTCTCTCTGCTCACCAGTAAACTTGGAAAAATGGCATATAATTTCTTTGTTGCTGAAGCTAGAAGCAAATACATTTAATTGGGTTTTATCACACTTTTCAAACAAAACATGTTAAAAATCTTTATATGAGCATCCAGAGACTGAAATGAATGTGTGACTGCTTGTTTCTACAGGGCTTTGAATATAATGGTACAAAATAAGGTGATAGTTGGTTGCTTCTCAAAGACTTGAGAGATTTGCCTTCAGTTTGCTGGTGTTGTAAACCATTAGGTGCTGTAAGATTGCTGACAAGTAGCTTAAAAAAGGCTTTTCTTAATACACACCCGAGAACAAACCCTGGAATTGAGGTGCAGTTCAGAGGTGCTCAGGGTACAGCAGGGAGTTTACACCTGAACACAGATGCCCTCAGTATCACCTACAGCTGGTGCCTTTGCTGCACACCAGGACTAAACAAACACTGGCACTCTGTCCGTGTCAGTCAGGGGCTGTTGATGAGAGTGCAGGCAGGATCCCCTGGATTTGATCCTAATGTAAATTCACACCATCTATGTGTCCCCTTGTTGCAATAGCCAAAGATAAGCATTTTCTAGTATAAGTTTATTTTTTGGACAGCTTGTAGCTGTCCCAGCTGGAACTGGGAATTCATCAACTCTTGCAAACAGCATACTTCAGTCTGGTTCAGAGACTGGGAAACAAAGAAAACCCAGGATGTTGCTGCTGTGATTTAGTAAATAGTGCTGTCCTTCTGTTTCAGTGCCACCTGTGCCTCCCTCAAAAGGGACAGAGAATTGGTTGGATTACATTCCATAGAGACCTGGTTTCTTCACTCCCACCCAGTTGTTTGTGGTGCTGAGGTCGCAGTGGGATCTGTGGCTGACAGGTACCCCATGAAGCACCAGCCAGCTGCTCTGTGCAAGAATTCCAGAGCCCCTTGCAGACCAGATTCCCATTTTTAAGTATCACTGCAAACAGAATCTGTTCTCTCAGTCTTGTTCCAGGTTCTCACCAGCCTTGTGTTAACTTTGTCATTTCCTGGAGATCACAGGTGAGGAGAACACACCTGTAAGGTGATGGGGTTTACAGTGCACCAGGGCAGCAATGGTTGGAAACAAGGGCAAACACTGGGAAAATCAGGAGCATTTTTACCCAAACAGGCAGTGGTCCCTTACATATCCTTAGTGCAGAGACAGCTGGCAATGGTCAACTGGAAGTAATGCTGCACTTAAGCTAAAGCAAACATGTATTTATTGAAATAGAGCTGTTCCTAAGAATAGGAAGCATTTTTGTTTTGAGAAGTAAAGCCAGCACAGGAGATTCCTTTCGGTTAAGAGTCAAAGTCTGAGATGTTCAAACTGAGGTCTCATGACAAGGCATTTCTAAAAATGTGTAAATAATCAGTCTGTCAGATTTTTGGCAGAGCTTTTGCTTATATCTCCATAGTGAGCCTGACAGTTTTAGTGCATGGAACTGGTCAGTCAAAGGAGTAATTGAGAAATTAAACTATTGTAGCCACAGATATCTCAAATCTGTCATAGCTGGATTCTTTTTAGCTAAATTCAGCATAAAACACTCTATGGAAGTAAATGGCTTTAATGCCACTGGAGGAAATGGAACTAAGAAAAGGCAGGTTGAGGTCTTGGTGGCAGTGGTTGAAGACTCTGAAGCAGAACCTGGCGAAGCTGTATTAGAAGCTTGGCTCTATCTCTCTGCATTTTATCAGCCCTATTTCAGGAAATGGATGTGCGGGACTTTGGTCTGAATGCTCCAATTTCATTACGGGAGGGAAGGGACGCGGGGGAACCCCAGCGCCCCTGCCGGCCGTGCCCGGAACTGCACCCAAGGGGAAGAGGCCGGGACGGGGTCTCCGGTCCTGGTCGGTGCCAGCGCCAGAGCTGCTGGTGTTTGTTTGCTTTATTATACATACCAGTAAAGAACTGCTCTTCTTATCCTCATATCCTTGCCTGAGAGCCCCCTAATTTCAGAATTATAATAATTCAGAGGGAGGGGGTTTACATTTTCCATTCCAAGGGAAGCTCCTGCCCTCCTCAGCAGACACCTGTCTTTCAAACCCAAGATAAAATGCCAGTCCTGATAAAGGCAAGAGTAGGGGTGGTTCATTTTCAGTTGTTTTGGTTTTTTGGGTTTTTTTTCCTTTGTTGGGTAAACTCTATTTTTTTGATTTGTTGCTATTTCCTGGTTTCTGAATGTGCAATGTTTTCAGTGTTCGACCTCATGCTGCATAGAATTTGTCAATCAGGTTCCTAAGGGTCCTTGGCCTTCAATGTGGATGCTCTGTTTGAGTTTGTTGTAGTACAAAAGGGAGGAAGATGCTGCAGACATTCAGATGGCAAGTTAACTTTTCTATAAAACTTTTTCTCTACAACATGGGCAGCCTTAAGACCATACATAGCACCTGCCTCAAAACTCAGACCTCAGAAGTCTGGTGTTCTGACAGTGATTGAGATGGTCTGTGCCTGAGCCTGTTGAGTTCTGGCTCTTTAGGGGCATCACAAATGAAATCACAGCACCCAGGAGAGGCCTTGTGTTGAGTAGCCTGAGTACAATCCTAAATCATAGAATCCTCCTGGCAGCATGGCACAGAGCTGGAGTCTTGATCTCTTGTTCTCCAAGTCTCCATATCTGTTCATCTTCTCATCTGGGACTACACAGGCTTTTTAACACAGAAAAACCACAGAAAGTATTCAAAGTGGTGCAAATGTTACTCTGCTTTCAGAGGTTGCTGAGCTTCCATGTGCCTATTTGCCATCTTTAACCATGGCCCTGCAGGCATTTAGGGATGACTGTGTAGCTGGGAGGGATTGAGCAGTGCCTGCATCCAGACATCCAGACTTCTTCCACCTGGGCTCCTGGCACCCACAGATGCAGTGCAAGTTCTGATCTTGATGAAGCTCATGGGAGTTGAGGTGACTTGCAGGACTGAGGAACTGGGATCCTGGGCTCAGTAAAACCACATTGGCACTCACTTTTGAGTCAGCATGGGTGTGTGATATCCTCAGGAAAAACACTGAAAGTGAGAAGAGAGTACAGCAATCAGTTATATGCAAAGGAAAGGACAAACTGCCCTTGGATGCTTCCAGGTCACCTGCCAGGGTTTGATTGCCAACTTCTTCCTCCTCAGCTTCATGAAAACCTTTCCATTGCAGTGGTTGTGTCCATATTTAACAATCTGAGTAAAGTAGTCTCTACAGTGGATATTAAACAGTTAAACCCCAGGCAGTGAGTGCCTATTTAACCACTCTTCAGAAGGCTGAAGGAAGTCTAAAAAGGACTTTTAGCAGAGCTGCAGTAAAATCATTCAGAGCTGTCTTACTTGCTGTCCTGAGGTTCTCCTGCTGCAGCTGAGATGCTGCTGTAGGAAGAAGCAGTGTTATTCCAGCTTGCAGAATCTGTTTCCCTGAGCTGGTACCCCTTGGTGTGTGGTGAGTAATGGAATGATAACCTGAGAAATGCCACCACCTCCGGGGTCAGTAACTGCTCCCAAGTAGCTCTGAGTGTAACAAATGTTTCCATCAGGGTGAGTGGAATTCACCCAAGTGTGCCCCTGATGAGCTGCTGTGAACGTGCACTGTGAGCTGGGATTTAAATTGACAGAAGCATCTAAATTTGTAATGAAGAATTTTTATCTTCTATTTTCCTACAGAGCTGTGTCCCATATGCCTGCCTCCCAGCTGCACTTGTGGGACTTGGAAATCTTTTGTTTCCTCCCAGCTGAGAATCAAGTAAGGGGGCGAAAATACTGAGTTGGTCTTTATTCAATTCTTGCATTTGTTTGCAGCAGCTCAGAAACAGATTTGTGGAGTTTGTTGCTGTCTTTTCATTTACAAGGGCACTCTGGATAGAAGCAGCTTGTTCTAAAATGCATTAAGTAAGACATGCTTTAAAAAGAAGTTCAGAAATCATTGCAGAGATGACTAAAGATTTTATTTTGTAAACTGTATGCTTTATTTTAAAATGCTGCCAAGTATTGATTATGGTCTTAAAAAAATCCAAAGGACAGAGAGCCTAAGTCAGGGACAGGATATTAATAGACACATTATCAGGTAAAAATAACAACTAATGTTTTGGGAGAGAGAGAATTTTCCTATTAGTTCACCAAATGCCCTGTAAGCAATACATTAAACTCATCTCTTCATTCTCTTGGCTTTCTGGTTTACCATGTTTCCCTAGTGCAGCCTTGGAAGAGAATGAAAGGCAGAAATAGCTGTAGGGTTTGTACCAAATCCCTTTGTGCCTTTGACACCTTTTGTTTCAAATTCCTGCTGTAGTATTTGACAGAGATGGGTCTGCCTGCAGGTAAATAATAGCCCCTGCTGCACTTAAAGGTATCCTCTGTCTGGGCATTAGTGAGCAGGGGAGGGCTGAACTGTGCCACTGCAGGCAGCTTCCAGGTGTTTCCTTCTACAGCCTGCACTGGAGGAAGCTGTCCTGCTGGGACCTCCCAGTGAATCTGCTCCACTGCAGTTGCTTACATGCAAAAATGTTTAATGTGATTTCCAGCTCTCCTTGATGTGTACTGCCAGGTAGGTCCTGCAGGGAGGCACAGCGTCATGGACACAAGGATCTGTTTGGGAGCCACGTTCCTTCCAAAGGGCATTTTGTTCTCTGGGCTCCTACCCTGCCCTTCCTTTGGGCAGCCTTGCTGCCTGGGATCTGTTCCCTTGTGGCAGGCAGAGGTGGAGGATCTGGAACATCTGGATGCACTGAAGCACAGTCACTTGATAGATAACACATTTGAGGTTTTACTTAATGCAGTTGGAAGTATAATTCAAAACTGGCAAGAGCCAAGTTTAGGATGGAGGCATAGACTGCAGTGTCAAGGTCAAAAGTGAATCTATTAAGGGTCTGTGAAAACTTCCAAATGGCTTTTTCCCTGCTGATAACACAAATTTAAGACTATACAGACTGTATTAACTGTTTGACAACATTGCAGTGGATAGTGATGAAAGAGGATTATGCTAAAGACAAGAGCATATGTTATCTAATTAACATTTTATATATATATATATATATCTCCAGTTATTGATAAGTTTGGCACTATTTTCAAATAACTTCTACCAATCTGTTTCTCTCCCTGTTGGCTAGTTCCTGTCAAATTTCTCTGAGGCAACAGTAAAAATTATGGTCAAACAAGTTTCTTCCTAGTAGACAGTGTCTGGGGAAAGGATCTCCATGAAGTGTCCTTGTCAAAGGGAACACCACAGGGTGAGTTTGCACCTGACTGGGCATCAGAGAAGCCATCAGGGGCTGAGTTCTTTGACAAAGCTTCAGTTAAAGCTCTCAGCTGTGAGATGCAGCAAACCTGAGTGGTCCTGCTGCTCACAAAGCAAACTGGCATCACTGAGTTGTAACTGGTCACACTGCATGTTGTGTCTGTAGGTTGCTTAAGGCCTTGAGACTTCCTACTGCAGTAGCCATGCCATGGAGCTGGGTCACAGTAACTAAATGACTGATTAAGATGGTGCTGTTGGCACCATGACTATGAATGTCTTTCACCAGAAGAAAATTTGTTTTCCAAGTTTGTAGTTTATTGGATTTAATGCTAACTTGATTCCTTAACTGCTTTGTGAGCCCTTAGTCAGAAAAGCAGCTGAGATTCTGAATTTCTGCCCATCTTCATTGCATTAGATGAGGGGAAATTTCCCTAAATGTCCATCAGGTTTAACAATGACTAATCTTCAGTAACAGCTGGAATAATGCAGAAAGCACTTGTTATGCAAAATCTGCAAACATATGGCAAGTACAGTTCCTTGCTTCTGTTTCTACAGTTGAAAATGAGAAAGATTTTGCAATGTCATGGAAACAAAATAGCTGTGCTAATCTGGAAAGAGCAGCCCTGCACAGCTTTTCAAGGAGAAAAGAAGAAACCTGATGTTTTTGAATGGCTGAGTCTCTCATGTACCAGTTTTGGATTGGCAGTTTAGTGCTTCTGCATCTCTTTCCCTCATATTCACACATGAGCCAATTTTCCATCAAAAACAGCCTGCTGCACTGCTATCCTTTCAGAGGAGAAATTCAAACATGTTTGTTTGCATGTTTTCATGCATTTGAAGAATATTCTAGAATTAGGCTTACTATTAAGAAAATCACCCTGTGTAGTGATACAGTACCACAGCAATCCTCCTTCCAGAAATGCACACTGGTAGTTCTTTGGGGTCTAGTTTCCTAGTTAAACAAGCTTATCTCTGCTGCATGAGGGAGAGACAAATTTGTTCTCTGATTTCCTCAATGATAGCACATTATGGATGGCTTAGCAGCTATCAGGGTTTCAAGCTGGAGTCATTAGAGCATCAGACAAGCTTTTCATACATATTTCCTGTTTGTGTGTCACACCCCAGGAAGGTGACTGTGAATAGAGGTCAGTGGCACATAATGAACATGTGAACAGTGTTGTAAGAACTAGTTCATCATGGCTGTGTTTGTGCTAAGAGGGATCCTGATTTCTCTTTTCTGATTCACTTGCAATTTATGTGTAAATTCTCATCTGCTCATTGGATTTCTGCTAAAACAAAGGGGAGGATGTATTCCTTCCACCTACAAATCATGGCCAGTAGGTTTATATGCACCACTCATACTGGGTGTGGGCTCAGTGCTCTACTTTTATACAGAGATAATGGGGGAAAAAAAGAAATATCAAAACTTTGTTGGTGAAAAAGGCATTTCTAGCAATATATAGTAAGATGGACTCAAACCAGGGAATAATTACTATTTTCTCTTTCTGCAATTGGTATAATTTGTGCTGTGGCAATGGATGAGGTCCCATTTGGTCACTGAAATAATAGCCTCCTGAAGATCTCAGTCCCACAACTTTTGTAACTATCTTCCCACTTTCTCCTGAAATGGTTTGTAAAATCTGCCAGGTGATAAAGTTTCTCATAAGTCAAACATGTTTTAAATGGGAGAAATATTAATGCAAACACTATTCCTAGTTTATGGCATAAAGGAATATTTAAAATAGTGTAACAATATTTTTCAGCTCAAATACATCTCCATACTTTTATGGCCCTGCAAAGTTTCCCACTTGCATGTGAGAATCCTAAGTAAAGAAAAATTGAGTGTACAATAAGAGAAATGATTGCTCCTTTGAGAATGTGTCAGGTCTTCGTGAATTGATGAAATCTGGGTGCTATGGTAGATATCTGAGAGGATATGCTTTGTTACCCAGTGTAACATTCACAGACAAATTAGTCTGCACCTCAGAATTCCTGCATTTCATTTTCTGGAGTTCAGCTTTTTCTGCTTTCCTCAAATGCTGTCAGACAACCTCTACTGTCAGATGGCACCATGGAAAAGTAGAACAAACAGAAAATAATGTCATTACATAATGTCTCTGCTCTTTCCCTCATCTTAGAAAGTGGCTTTGCCTCTGCAGTGTTTGCATATCCTATTTCCCTTTAAGAAATAAATAGGTCAGTTTTCTGCAACAGGGTGGAAAGAGCCAGCCATGTCCATGGTGCTGCCACAGGCATGTGATTACTTATAAAATATGATTATTAACCATGTAATCATGTGTTTCTCTACTATATTTTTCCTGGGGTGGTGCTGTTCAGTAGTCTGTTGAAAATGTGCCTGAGACAGCCTAGAGAAATGCACTGAGCAAGGATCCCTGCCTGGTGATTCAGTCCTTTCCAGTTTCCTGAAGGTCACCTCCAGCTGCCTGCCTGTTCATGCTTCAGTTTCTCCTAGTTCCATTTCAGTGCTCTGTGCAATAACAGGTTGCAGAATCCAGTTTCTTAAACTGGCATCCTTAAAAAGCCCTGCTCTGAAAATATAAACACTTTAATGATTATGTGAATCCAACTCATCTCCACAGAGGCCTGGAGACCTGACTTTACTGAGCTCTCTAAAAGTATTTTGTTACATAACTTAACCAAATTCAGTGTAAAGCAATACCCTGCATCTGTTTCTTGGAATAATTTTCACATATCTAGAATCAGAGTTTAAATTATCTTTTAAGTTATTGATTTAATAGATATTACTTAATATATTTGTTGTAGAAATAATGTCCTTCTATTACCAAGTTAATATTTCCCAAGGAAAATCTGGCAAGTGGCAAGTAAAAAGTGAATTGCTGCCCACAGCTGATAGTTTAATAATGGAAATGCTATTTAGTTTCATTATTATTCAAATTTATGTTCCGTTTTCTCAATTAGCATATAAATACTATAAATCTCTTCTATGGAAAAAGCCTTATTGTGGCATATTTGTAATGATTATAAATAGCTGGGTAAGGCAAAATCTTGGATAACACACAGCAGTGAACACAAATTAGACTAAACAGGGTTATGGTACAATGAGAAATGTTTGTCTTCTCCAACTTAATTCCTGTGGAAGAATTTTTGGATCCTTATGTAAGTATCAAAATCTTTCCTTCTTAAATGTACTCATATAAAGGGTATTTTCTTTTATGGGTATTTTTTTTTGAGATGGTTTGCACACCTGTCGTGTAACAGAAGCCTTTTTTAAGGATAAGTTCAAGCTCCTCTTTTGTATCTTTAAAAATTGGTCCTAAAAAGATGCTATACCTGTAGCCACCTTTTGCCCAGTGTAGGTATGAATTAGTAATGCAGCTGAAGAAAATATGCTAAATCATTCTGCTCTCTCACTAGAGTAAGGACATAGATTCAGCATGGATGTTTATAAATGAGCACCATTTTACATCAATGAAAGGGGAAGTGGCAAAGCCAGTGATTGGCTAAGAAAAATCTGTTTTCATCCTCATTTTGCATGTGTAGACTGAAGCTTCAACATGTTCAGTTACAGCAGTAAGAGTAGGCAGCTTCTAGTGGTTTTAGATATCAATTACACCTTAACCTTTTTTCCATTTTTCATAGACAGACCGAATAGGCAAAGGAATATCAGTTTCATTTCCTCCCACAAAAATACTCAGCCTAGGAAATGACCTATTGATACCATGTGTAACTTAAGACAAGGAGATATCAACACCTTCTGCAAAGTACAGTGCAGTGCTGTGATCTGAGAGCAAATCCACCCTGGAGCATGTCAGGACTGCAGCAATGGGAATTTGAGCCTTGAGTAGAGATGAAAACTTGTAGGCTCAGGCAGAGCCTGCAGGTGAAACAAATGATGCTTTGCATCCAAAAGGAACAGCTGTGACTTGTAGCATTCACTGTTCTGGTTGAGCTGGTCAGTGCTTTCCTATAACAGGTGGTGGGAACCACCCAAATTTCAGTAGGAAATTCAAATTTCACCCAGTCCCAAAGGTGAATCCTCCCAGTAACAAGACAAATCCTCTCTCTGCCATCTCTTTGGGCTTTTGCATCAGCTACCAGCCTTGCTTATGCTGTTTTTCAAACTGACTCTCAGGCTCTGATAGTGAGAATCCTCACCCTCACTTTCCTCCAAGAGCTCACTGGTTTGTTCCCACACCCTTCCGCTGCTGGAACTGAGGAAGTGGGTATTGGGGCTGATTTCTTTTTGCTGATATGAAAGTTTGTCAGTTATTTCTCATGTAGCATATGTGGCAATTGCTATTTGAACAACTCTGAATTTGACAGCATCTGCTTCACAACTGTTACTGCCCCGTCTGGTTTTAAAGGAAGAATAAATATTTCACCAGCAACTGAGAATTAGATGTTGTTCGTTCACACATGCATAGAAATGTACTGCTTAACCATCCAGGGCATAGTGTCACTGGGTCCCTGCCAGGTAACTGTATGAAAATGTTTGAATATTTTGAACTGAGGTTTATTCTTCCTTGGATGCTTTCTTAATCGGCCAAATGACTCAGAATGACCATTCTACCTGCTCAACCTAATTAAGCAGCAGTCATCTAATTTTCATGATTCTAATTATTGAGGGGTTTATAATTATAACTCTTACATTTCTGCATCATTTTTAACATGGGATTGGACAATTACTAGGCAATCTAGTGGAGCAAATACCTCTTTTTAACCTCTTTCTGAAACAAAACCACTAAAAAAATTCTTTGTGATTCCACTTTTCCTGCCCAGCACAGTCATGTTTTGTCCTGGTCTCTCAACTGAGTTAGCACCATTATATCCTTGCCTCACAGAAAGTTTTGACAAGAATTGTAGTGGGACATGCCAGGCATCATGTTAATGTAGGAACTTAATGGGCTTATGACATTTTCCTGCTTGGTGTGTCTGGGCTGCCCTGCAAGCTGACAGGGTTTGTACTGGAGGAGAGGGAAGCAAATGCTGTGTTTGATCTGCTCTTGCAGAGTGTGGGAATCGTTAGGGATGGGTGAGCTCAGGGGAGCTGCTGCTCTCAGAGGTGTGGAACTTCTGTCACTCCCAAAGCACTGACGCTGTTCAGCCAAAGTCATACCACAGCCCATTCAGACATTCCTCATGCTTTTCAACCACATGAATTTGGAGGAAGAGCTAATGAAAGATGTATAAAGCTTTATCTCTATTATAATTGCAACAGTGACATAATTCTTCAGGTGAATCTACAATGGAAGTGATGAAAACATGCATTTCAAATGAGAGCTGAAGATAAAAAGCAGGAGAGATCTTGCCTAGGCAAATTAACCTACCTACCCAGCTACTGTGTGCTGGAAAAATTATTTTTAGCATGCCTGTGACACGTTTGATAATTAATTTTTTCAGTAATCAAAGGCTGTATTTAACAAAACAGAGATGAAATGGGGAGTTCAGCATGAAGGGAGAGATGCCTGTAATCATCTTTATCTGCTCATGTTGATGCTGTGGGAATGCACTGCCTCAGAATCTACAGCTACATGCTGGAAGAGGAGCAGAAATAATTACCTGCACTGAGTGCCTTCTAATAATAAATACATAACTATAATATATAATAACATAGCTATATATAAAAATATATAACTATAATAAATGTTAAAGTTACTTGTGAAGGACTTGGTCCCAATAGGTGCTTAGTGGTTGCAGAACCAGAACAATGCATGGAAGTGTGGCCACCTGCTTTGGCAGCCAGCTTCTCCTCCTTTTCCACACAACCATCATCCAATACTGAGATACCATGGAGTTTCCTGCTGCTGTGGGGTGCCCCCGTTGGGCAGCTCAGCCTGGATTGCCCCCAGAACCTGCAGGGTGAGGTCTGCAAGAGGAGAATTGTTAGGAACTCCAGCACTGGGGAAGGCAGGTTCTGCACTAAGCTAACACAATGCTGAAACATGGCACAGCAGCCAAGGGCCATGCAGAGCATCTTAGGTTTGGTTGCTTGCAAAAGGAAAGATCATCTTGGAGGAGGAAAAAAACCCCATAAAACCCAAAACAAGATAAAATCCAGTAATTCACACAAAACTATAAAATTAATGGAACCTCATTTAAAAATCAACATGAATTTTATATTATTCCATATTTCTTGTCCATTTAGGATTTTTTTTAATTAAATCAACAGCTTTCAAGTAAAGTACTGAAAAACACTTTGGAGGGTTCTGGAATGAAATTACAGATTTAATGTGTAGTTTGTCAGGAACTGGGACTGAATTTCTCCAGCCCCATTTTGCTGAGGGCATTTTCTCTTTTTTAATCTCTTTCTGATCATCTCTACTGCCTGAAAAAGGAAAAATCTATATTTTTATTAGCTGCACTGAAGAAGTTGAGTGACAGGGGCTTTTCCCACAACTGACTGCTGACTTAGAAAAGAAGTTATAGCTGGGTTAGGATTATTTTCTCCTGCCATGATGAGATTAGAAAAGGTTGAAGTCAGCACCTAGTTTGGGACAGTCATGAATACAGATGATCTACAATAAAAATGAAATCCAGCATTTCATCCACCCATTGAGCAGCAGCTCAGTTTCTGTGCTCACTTCCTCATTAAGAAATTTCCCTTTAAAGAACCATCATTAAATTATGTTTCTCTGCTTCTCAGGATGTTGTGCACTTCCTAACTTAGCACTTACACAGTAGGAAAGAAATAATTAATTTTGAGCTTTTCAGTTCTCTCCATTGACTTGCAAGAGGAAAAAAACATTGGAATGACTCCTTTCAGGTCTGAAAAGAGGTGCGATATCTACTTATTCATCAATATACCTGGACAGCATGTCCCCCACCATGAACATCTATGGTGTTTTCCTAAAGTTTATCACAAACTTTAGCAAAGTTTTAATATGCTTAGTTTAGTGGATTTCACT
Source organism: Molothrus aeneus (assembly GCF_037042795.1). Classification (NCBI taxonomy): domain Eukaryota; kingdom Metazoa; phylum Chordata; class Aves; order Passeriformes; family Icteridae; genus Molothrus; species Molothrus aeneus. The sequence goes on along the minus strand of NC_089655.1, from coordinate 7,212,191 downwards.
AAAAAGTAAATGTAGTTACTTAAACTGTATTTTAAAATATTTGCAGTGAAGAGTTGGAAAGGCACTGGAGTCGAGTATATTCCCTACATTGTGTTAAAATCCAGTGCTTTCACAGAAGGTATTAGTTAGAATTATTTAAAGGCTACACTTACATTTACAAGTCAAGCATCAGCCAGATGAAAATTTATAATTGGAATCTGATTTTCTAAAATTAAACATAATTTGAGCCAAGCAGCTCCTTGTGCAGCATCACATGGGTACTCTCAGTTGCACACAGCTGCCTGTGCTGGTCCAAGCTGATGAAACCTCATAGCTGAACTGTTGGAGGATGGTAGAGAAGGCAAAATTAACAGTTAAAGACTCTATTTTTAACATTCATAGAATGGCCTGGGTTGGAAGGGACCTCAAATCATCTTGTTCCAACCCCCCTGCCATGAGCAGGGACACCTTTTACTGAACCAGGTTGCTCCAAGCCCCACCCAACCTAAATTTAAATTTCCAGGGATGGGGTATCCACAGTGTCTCTAGACAACCTGTGCCAGCGTCTCACCACCCTCACAGTAAAGAATTTTTTCCTATTATCTAATCTATTTTTTGCTATTATCTAATCTTCCTATTATCTAATCCAGTCATTCACAAGCTGTTTAAAATCTCTACTATTATCTTACTCATTTTAGTCTAATTTTACCTTCATGCTCATTGTCTGAATGATTCTCTTCACTGGGGGGAAATGTAAGTTAGTTCATTCTGTTACTCTCTGAAGAATCAACTGGGAAAACTTCACCAGAGGCATCTGCTATTTTATTAACTCTGCATTTGAGCAGATTAATTTTCTCAACCTTGTTTCCTGAGAACAGGCAATTGTGCTGCAGAGATCCTATTGCTGTTACTGCACCATAATCCAAATATTGCTCTGGTGTGCTCCTCCCAGCCTACAGATTTGTAACTGGACTATTATGTTATGCTCCACTGTTTTTTCTAATTATACTATATATCCCTCTTCTCACAGCTTCCATCCCATCCAAACAATACATTTTAATAATTTGATGGAACATTATTTCATAGCTTCTTCACAAATTCTTATTGCCAGTATTATTTTATCACACAAAGTCAGTTCAAAGTTACATGTTTCAGCTTTGATAAGTGGTTCTGCTTTTCTTAGTTCTCCAGAAGAGAGCTGGGCTTACTATTATGGTATATGGAAATCAAGAGTACAATAAATGTGAGTGTAACAAGCTAAATTTCTGCTTATTCCACTAACACCAGGCTGTTGTGTTGGAGTTTGGTTGCTGTTTATTCATGGTAATAATCCACTTTTTCCTCAGCAGCTGGAACATACCTAATACCAATTACAGCTTTTACCTGGTATCAGACTGCTTTGAAATACCTGTTGTTATGTTTACTCTTCACTATTTATATCTGGGATTTGAGGAAAATAAAACATATATGTCAAGAAAGGAGAGAAAGAGGAACATACACCTGTTGAGTTAGAGGGCTCAGTTGTTTCTGGTGTGAATTGAAGAATTGCAAAGTGGTACTTAGTTACCTAATTGCTCTCCATCAGTTTTAATGTGCAATTTACTCCAGCTAAACATGAACCACTTGGTGTGAAAAGCAATTAAGAAGTGAAATGATAAACCCTAAACCCTCAGGTTCAGGCCATTTTATTAAAACCCATTGATGATTTCCACACAGACCTTACTTTCAGATAATCTAGTTTAAAAGCTATTTGAAAACTCATCTTCAGTTTATACCTGATTGTTCCACATCTGAAAAATATTACTTTGCTATTTTCAGATTTGGCTTCATTTATGATTCTTATGAAATGACATGAAGATAATTAAACGACTCTCCTCAACAGGATCTGTTTCAAATTTCCCAGTGAAGCATCAATATGAGCCTGTTGCTTTACACTGTACAGGAGAAACCTAACCCTGCCCTCCTTAAAAAAAAAAAGGTAATTTTGCTTGGAGGAAGACAATATATACAACATATTATCAGAGGAATCAAATTAGATATTTTGCATTCTCTTAATTTCTCAGAAGTTTGGAGTGGGGGAATTCAGTAATTCTGCCTACATCAACAGCCCCAAAGTGCTCTCGGGCATCAGACATGGAAAGGGAAAATCCCCACAGCACAAAAGCCATTGAAGGGTTTAATTTGCCAAACCTGCCTGGAGTTCAGTTAACACTGGGGTTCAGTGTCCTGGCACCTGCAGATGGCTTTCCTGAGTGTGCACGGGCTTGCAGCTTGTGCTGGGCTGCCGTGCCTAAACCCAGCATGGGTTTGCTGGCATTATTCACTGCCTCCTCCTCCTCCTCCGGGGTGTGGCTGAAGGACAGTCACTCTCTCCCGAGGAACCTCTTCCAATGCAAACCCGGCCAGGCCTGAAATCGATCTACCAGGGCACATAAGCTGTGCTTTTGTTAAGCCCTCCCATTCCCTTCTCCCCTGTCCAAACATCTTGCAGCTTCACTCCGGGGCGAGCTCTGAAGGCACAAAATGTTTTCTGTGGAGGGACACAGAAGGAGCCAAACCATTTTCCATACACAGCTAGGACACAGAAGTTTCTTATCTCATCGATGAAGAAATAGATTTGGCCTCAGGAAAGATGCCCTGGGCACCGTGTCCTGTAATGAGATAGTGAACAGAACATTTTCAGCTCCTCCTCTCTCGAGGTGAATTTACAGATGGCTTACTCCTGACGCTATTTTCAGTAATTTATTCTTGCACCCCAATCAGCAAATTGAAAAATGAGTTCTCTTCCTAGCTGACATTTGCATATTCATTAAACATCCATTGAACTATTTCACAACATTTTTAATGATGCTCCCTGCCAGCTCAGGATGTACCTATCTCATGGTAATCTAAACTGCCAGAGCTGTGCCTCAGACTTGAGAGGGCTCCACTATTCCTCCCCATTGCTGCATTTTGGCAGTGTCAGAAGGGGCTGAACTTCCAACAGGCACTTTACCATTGCAGACTGCCTCCCCTTCAGCTCCAAATTCCTTTTAAATATTTCCATATTCAGCAGCACCAAAATCATCTTCATGAGCATACATGCATAATAGGAATGCTTACAGGTCCTGGTATGTCATATTCTGATTTATATTCATGGGTTTGACAGTAAGGTTTGCTTTATATTCCATTCAAAGACTTCATTAATATGGAATTAGCACAAAATGCAGTCAAATAATAGGAATAATATAAACTGATGGGCTGTCTTTTTAAATTCTGACTTGAGCTCCTCTGGTGAAGCCAACATTTTCTAGAAAATGGCTTTATTGAATACACTGGATTATATTATACAATCTTGATTTTTAAGGACATCTGTAATAGCTGGAAGATTAATCCAGTAAAATGACAAAATACATTACACTGATAATTTATTGGTTTGGCAAACTGTGTAAAAGACTGCCTTTTCTTGGGTGCAATGTACAAACACATTGATTGGGTGAGCACTGCAAGGTGAGATGTGTAATCATGAGGTAGTTGCTAAATCAAAGAAAAATAGCATAGTAATAGAACTTCATTTGTTCACCCAAATGCTTATTGATTAATTTTTATTTTCTCATTTTGGTTCAATACACATTTTGTGAAAAAGCTAACTGCTGGTGACAAGAGAGCAAATATGATTTGGCAGTGAATTAGTTTAACACCAGACAGCAAATATGGCACTTAACAGAGTGCAGAAAACAAGTTTAGATATGATAGAGAATAAGGTTGGAGCTATATGGCTGAATATTAAAAGATTATTCCTTCAAATTCACTAGAGGTTCAATTTTTCTCTAGGTGTCCAAGTCCCTGAAGGTTTTTCAACCCTGACCCTGTCTTCTAGAAGTTTCAAAAGTTATACTAAAATGGAAAATAGAATAATAGAAATATTTGCAAACCTTAACAAAAAGCAGTTCTACTTGTTTGGCTCTAAGAGTACTAATGGAATAGATGGCAGTATATATCCTCACACACCTCATTGTCCAGGAGAACTGAAATCAAAACCCCGGCTGTCAGCATCAAATGTCACTACAGTGCCAGGGAGAAGTGGTTTCCACATTTTAATTGTGTATTTCCATGCTTCAGCACACAATCACTGATTCATTTCACCAACCATTAACATGGAAAAGATTCCCCTCTCAGGGATCTGCTTAGGCTGTGCAGGTAAAGCAGGGCTGTGATGAGTTACCCTGTGCCACTCCTCCCTTCCCCGGCTCAGCAGGAATGCTGGGGACAAGAAAAAAAATGAGTGGTACATGAAGTGTGTAGCCCCACACTTCATGAAGCACGCACAGCTCTCAGCAGGTGTAGATTCCTTGTGTTTGTGGAAACAGAACATTTTTAATATGGTTTAAAACACAAGCTCTGAGTGTTTATTAATTTATGCAGGTTCTTAATAGAAGTATATAAAAATTACATAAGATGGATATACTTCCCTTCAGTGTGCATCAAATTTCCTGCGTGATAGCTGGTAACTTTTTCATTTGTGTATTACTTGATTTTTCTTACAGCTGAGGGGGCAGGTTATGAAGCAGACAGATGTTCGCAACTCACATTTATAAGCTTAGAAACTTCCTACCAGATGCCAACCCATTCCATACTCCCAGATACCTATTCCAATACCTCTGACCCTTCTGTTTCCATGTGTCAGACGACTGCCTCTCCACGGTGATCTACAGCAAACTATTCGGTAAAACTCTCTGCGTTCCAGAATCGAAAACTTTACATACTTCCACAGATGTCTGTAGAAGTATTCAGTGTCACCTCACGCTATTTTCTGTAAGAAGGGCAAGAGCAGTCGAGCGAAGAAGGCACGTTTGGGCTGGAGCGGTGCCGGTTCGGGAGCGGTCAGAGCTCCAACGGCAGAGCAGCGGCAGCAGCACCGGCGCCGCCTCGCCCCGGGCTGCGGCCGCCGTTCCCCGGGGGTTGAGCGGCCGCGGGGCCGTTCGCTCCGCGGGCCGGGCTCCCCTCAGCGCGCCGGGGCAACGCCCGGGACCAGCGGGCGCCTCTCCAGCACGGGCACACCCGGGATCCTGGGCCGGACCCCCTCGCCCCGCGGGGTGCGGGGAGCCGGCCCGGCGCTGCTGCCCGCGATCGGTGAGTACCCCGCGGGCCGGGGCGGCCCTGGGGCTGCGGGGCGGTCCCTGAGGGGCGGCGGCTGCGGCTCCGCGGAGTGGCCCGGCAGCGAGGGGGGCACAGCACAGCCTGATCCCGGCGGCGAGGGGGCACGGCACAGCCCGGTCCCGCCGGTGAGGGAGCACGGCACAGCCCGATCCCGCCGGTGAGGGAGCACGGCACAGCCCGGTCCCGCCGGTGAGGGAGCACGGCACAGCCCGGTCCCGCCGGTGAGGGGGCACGGCACAGCCGGAGCACGGCACAGCCCGATCCCGGCGGTGAGGGGGGCACGGCACAGCCCGGTCCCGGCGGTGAGGGGGGCACGGCACAGCCCGATCCCGGCGGTGAGGGGGGCACGGCACAGCCGTACCGCCCGCCCGGCGGTGCCCGCTGTAAGGCAAGGGCAGCCGCCGCCCCTTAGGGCCCCTCAGGCACCGCCGCCGCGGGGCGGCCCCAGCCGGCTCCTCCCTCCCCCGCGATTCGCTGCTCCCTCCCAGCTCTTCGAACGCTCCTGTGCGGAAGGCTGCTCGCCAGCTGTGTGCTGAGTGCACTTGATGCTGCCTATTTAACCAGCTTTATTTAAACTGCACTTTGGCAGCATTATCGGACGTATTTTGTTGCTGTTTTGCCTTGCTGTTTTTCACCTATTAAGTAAGGCAATGTGCTATACCCGGAGCGCGGGGGAGGATCAGCGGAGCCGTGCCCGGGTGGCAGCGGGTCTGGAGGCGGTGATGCTCCAGCTGCAGCGCCCTGGAGGCAGCAGCATCCCGCGGGAGCCGGCACCGCGCCGGGAAGCGATGAGCGCTCGCTGCGTTACTCCAGTACCGCTGATGAGGAGGAGGCAGTGCGGCTTTGCCCCGCAGTGTCACGGGTGACCTCCTTCCAAAGGTCTGTCAGCGATAGCGTCTCCCCGGGACGCTGTTTTAGCATTCATTCACGCTCGTGAATGAATATTAAAATATGGTTTTGTCGCCGCCCCTTTTTCCCGCAGCGCGGAGGGCGCTGCTGATGCCACATCGCACAGCTTGGCGCTTCGGTCAGCACGCCGAAGGGATGAACAATTCCATTAATAGTTCTCTTCAGTCTGTCCTCTCAACTGGTTTTGAGCGCTGGACAATAAAGTCAAAATACCTTAAACTTATATTTTTACATTGTTTTTGAAAACACGGAACCCAAAGAGCTTTAAGGAGAATATTCAGGATTAAAAGGGAACATTTGTTTCTGCTATGTTGCAGATGCATCTTAATGAGTAATCCTGGTTTTCATTTTCCTTTTGTCATTATTCCCATACCTATGAGATCGCAGAGGATCCAAAAGAAGCAGAGAGCTCCAGGTGGAGTCCCTGGTCTTGCATTGACTGCCCTGAGAGCCCAGGTGACTTTTGAACTGTCACAGATTTTGTGGTGCAAAGAAATGAATCCTTTGTATTTTTACATTTCTGCTTCCCCGTGTGCAGGAGTCTGTGTGCTCCTTGTAATGAGTGGTTTACAGTGGCACGAGTGGTGTGTCCACTTACTGCATCGAGAGATTTCACCCAGAGTATATTAAAAACTACATATGCCTTCCTATTCTGTGGCAGATGAGAAACTTAGGTATTTAAGCACCTCTTTTAATAAATCAAAATTAGCTTCTTCATTAATAATGCCTTAAAATAGTTTGGATGCCTCTGGACCATTGGGACTAAGAGGCTGCTGTCACTGAAGACTTACTCAGGCTTATGCTCACTTCTGCATCTGACGTTAGTGGTATTTAATCCTTATTTAATTCTGGAAGGCTTTAGAAGTTAAATGCTGTCACAGACGAATTTGTGGCAAAGCTTGATTTTTGGGTCACATTTGTGTTTTGATTCTGAATTTGTCAAACGAAAAGCAATTTTCATAGGTAATTAGAGTGGCAGCAGGACCAAACCTGAAGAGGAGAGAGCTGGGCTCATTGTGTGTTCCACAAGGATGTACTTATGGATTTTAACCCATATTCAAGCTGATGCAGTAACTGTTTACTGATGCAGTAACTGTTTACTGTTTTACCATTTCTTCTGACTTCTCATACAAGTAGGTGTTTTGGGTTGGTGTTTTTAATACAAAATTGCTGGATGCAATTTTATCTGGTTTGATAAAAAACAGTGGAGAAGCAGGCAGGAATTCTGTTGCTGCACTGTTACTTTTGATCATTTTCACATGAGCAATTTTGTAGCTGTGCAATATACATTTTTTTAAAACTGCATGCTACTGTTTTGCACTGCTGGTTTCTAGCTCTTTTTTATCATGTGAGACTTTAAGTTCTACTTTCTTGCTGCCTTCATAAGGATAGGTAGTGAAGTTCCTAAACCAACACTAATTTATTTTCCAGATGCAAGCCTGGGACTGATGTTTTCTAAATGTTAACTGGCCCTAGAAGAATTAGAGCTGCATGATCAAAATATCAGGTTAGTTGTCATCAGCTGTCTTTTTTCATAAAAGCTTACTTTTTTTCTATTACCATTTTGCTTGTCCTTGTGCTCACGTCCTTTGGTTTATAAATTTGGGTTTATTATGTAGGCTTGGTTTATTGTATGAGTTTACCAACTCCTGGTACATAGGAGGACACAGTATGGGTAATGTAGAATGTAATCTTAGCCCCCAATGAGTTGCAGCTGGACCCTATTACTAACGATTAGGAGCAGGTCAGATGATAACAGGCAACACTTGTAACCGATAAGAACAAGTGGTATAAAAGAGTGGACTCATGAGAACTGGAGTCAGATGGTTGCTGCAAGGACCAAGAACACTTAGTGCTTAGAGGAGCTGCCTGTAAGAACCATGGAGGAGGTATGAAACTCTGGTGCTATGAAGTCCTTGCACTATAATGATAATAGAACTGTTGTAATATATAAGACAACGCTGGTAAAACAACTCATACATTAAAGCAGTGTAATGCAAAGTATTTCTTCTGTCTAACAGAACTAAATATTTGATTCTGTCTTTGGACATTCATGTGTTATCAACTTTTAAAATATCCGTGCTGCATCCATTTATCTTTGGAACTTCTTCAGTTTCAGAAACACTTAATGCCTGATTTTAGGCCAACACATTTTCTTAATCTCCACAGACAAACTTTACAAGCAGTTCTGAGTTCTTGTTTCAGATACTGAAGTGAGTGAGAGAGAGTTCTCTCCTGTAGTTCAGAACTTGCTTCTGGGAGGGTAATTTCTGAATGGCATGCATTCCTTCAAGGGTTTTAGATTATTTATCCAAGTTACCTAATTTGCTCCTAATTAGCATGAATTAAAATGCTGTTTGTCTTAATTTTGAAAGAGCAAACTATTTGAATTCCAAGTGAGTGCAGCCACACTGGGGTTTAACAAGCTCACTGGTTTTGCCCAATCAAAAGTGTTGTGAGTTTGTGCTGTAGACAAATTTGCAGATTCTGATGGTGAAAAGACTGATCCTGGTCAAAATTACTGATAAAGCTCCTGGTAACTTCCCCAAAAGTCTCCATCTCCAAGCCTGTTGATCATGTGTTAAGCAGCCCTTAAGGCAGAATTCCATAGGCAATAGTAAGTGTGAAGGGCAATTGATTTTGCATGGAACAGGGGTAATATAACTCAGCTTTCAGTACAAATATTCCAGTCAGAGTGATTTTACTTCCTGAGATAAATATCGTTTGTGTTCAAGGCCCTGATTTTGAATGTTTTCCTGGATGCAGTAAAATACATGGTGCTCATTTCTTTTTTATTTGTGTTGTTCTTATTTATTTGTGTTCTATTTCTTTGTGTCCCATATGAAGTATGTGCTTCCAGTAAAGTTACTCCAGATTTTCTTTTAAGTGAATTCTGATGAGAATTCCTATCTCAGATCCTTTTCTGGAAGGCAGGGATAAAATGTACACAGATGTAACTGTGTCTGTGAGAAAAGTTAAATGTAGATGTGCTGCAGCACAAAACAAAGATTGCAGCAGACATTTCCTAAATTATTCTGGAGACCTGTTCTGCTGCACTCCAGTAGTTGTGTAGTGTTAGCTGAGTGTCTTTGACTTCTTGGCCTACTCAATTATATGCCTCTTAAACCCAAAGGTGTCATTTCTTGTTAAGAATCTCCTATTCTCTATTTATTAAACTGCTCTTTAAAACTCTGCTGAGACATGGTCTGATCACAGACTGCTGGTGAATAATCAGCTTTATAGTCTGCAAATCCATTTTAAACATCTGTTGAACAATGTAAATGTGTAACTGATAGCCAAATATGCCCTAAATGCTTCCCTTCTGCCCTAGAAGGCAGCCAGCATTTTAAAGTCTTTCAGCTTTGAGACAAAGGAACAAAATCACTTTATTGCACTGGAGTTGTATGTTATTTTAGCAAATAGGGTGAGCTCCTGAAAGACCAATTAACCTTCATATAAATGGGCTGTGCTGTGTTGCATAGTGCCCTTTGAAAGCTCTATTGAAGTTTGCTGATGCTTACAGTGGCTGCTCACAAGGATAATTAGATGTTCAAATTATGATCCTTGGAAACCCAAGAGGCTGTGAGGCATTCTCAAGGGATCAAGGCCTTAGAGAAGGGAAGGTGATAACCTGAAATCTGAAGATTTCAGGTAGAGGTAGAGCAGTGCTTAACCAACACCACTCATTTTTATTTTGTTGACTGAGAATAATATCCAGTTTAGGAATAGTGAATGCTTTCTGACAAGTACAATGTTTCCTGACAAGTAAACCACACCTTTAAAAGGTGGTTACGAGGTCATAGGTTGTTTCTTTGTACATAATTCCTTCTCCTAGGGGAATGAAGGGTATTAGCAATCCCATGTCAATTCTGCGAACAAGCCTTGCTGCTGCTTAGCCAGCCTGCTTTAGGCAGTGCCTATTTCTTCTCTTTTGCATAAATAACATGGATCAGTTTTGCCTTCCTTTAAGAACTATTATAGTGTTTTTGATACCTGTATGTTTGCTTGGGGCCCAGAGAATTGGAGTGGAAGTAGATGGGATGAGGGATGGGCTGTTGTCTGTTCACACAGGGAGCCTGATCAGCAGTTCAAAAATGCAGTCCAGGGAGGCTGGGTTTAGTACTGTGGGGCAGAGGTTCCTGCAACAGCAGATCCTGCACAAGTTTTGTTTATCCAAAAAAACTGCTTTAATTTAATTACAGCTGGAATGATGTGGACTTCTGCTTATAAAGGCAAATAACTGTTATTGACTCTTCCTGTGTAATTTCATGACTACTTCTTCCTTTCCCGTGTCTCACCTGGACAGCTGCAACAGGTTTAACACTTTATATTGTTATTTGTTCCATGGACAGCAGAGGTGATTGTTGCAGAAGAAAATGAGCTGTGTGCACTCTCATCACAGAGAAATACGAGTCCCATTTCTTCTGACTTCTCATACAAGTAGGTGTTTTGGGTTGGTGTTTTTAATACAAAATTGCTGGATGCAATTTTCTGGTTTGATAATAAATGGAAGAGAGCAAGCTCTTTGGGAGTTGTTGGGTTCCAGATGCTTTTTCTCAACACCACTTTGGCTACTTAGGACTGTGTGAGTAAGTGGAACTTCCCCAACAGCTCATTCTGTTGTCAGTGGACTGCATGTGCAACTTTCAACCTGGAAAAGTTTCTTGAATTTTTTATGCTCTACTTTTCTACTGAAGTATATTTTGTGTGGACATTTAATTAGACATGGAAGTACTCACCTATATATCCTTTTTTACATACAGATGTGTTTGGTGTATGCACACAAATTGCACCAAGTTATTACTCTGTGTGAATAAAGCTACTAAAATATTCACTGTAAAGTGTAAGAGGTGTAAGAATTATGAGTTAATATTCACAGATCAAGATGTGTGAAGGTTTTGGGGGTCAAACAAATTACCTCCTGATGCATTCAGATGATTGCAGTGCATTTATTTACTCTAGAAATGTCTGAATGGTCAGACATAAAATATTTTGGAGAGCAGAATAAAGCAAAAGTTAATGAAAATAAAACATTTGCTTCTGAAAACTGCACATCATGAAATATTCATAGTTGTTCTACAGACAAGATGTATTTTATAGAGAGGAGTAAATAATTTTGTTGAAGAATTGCAGGTTGATGTGTGCTGATTAACACTGGAATGTAATTGTTTGACATAATCAGAAGTGATAATATTTTGGGATAGCAGATATTTATGGTTTTCACTGAAAGCATTGATTCCTAAAGATGAGGGTGTCCTGCCAGCATTCTGTGGGGTCTCTGCTGCTGACTGGATTGAGAATTGGAAGAGTACATTACTGTTCCATTTATTTTACAAATACTTTCACTGTGAGACGCATTTGCTACTTTAAATGCTCTAATATACTCAGCATCCTGTTCAGGTTTTGATTCTGCTTATTACTAGCATTTATTAAAATTATTTTTAGTAGGATTAGTTGTCATATTTCAAAAATAAGTAATTATCTTGAATTTTGGTTTTTTTTTTCTGGAAAGATTGCCCAACTTCAGGTGCACTGCTACTTTAGATTGCTGTTAAATAGAGCCATTAGTCTCACCTGACTTCTTTCCTTCTTTTCCTGTCAGCTCAATTACAGATTGTCAGTGCTGAAGGAAACGCTCTTGGTGGTGGAGTAGTATAGAGGGAAGTGTTAGCACCTGCCCTTAAAGGAGTTCCGGATTTCTTCCTGCTGCACAAACCCCATGTGGCTTTAGAGAAGACCTTAATCTTTATCAAAGTTGTCTTAATCCCATTTCTTTGAAATTCAGCTCAATGGATGTTAGGCTGGAATATTTTATCACTTCAGATGCTGAAATTCTTTGTTGTATCTTGTGTGGTTGCCTAGTTATGTTACTTTTTCCCCTCTCATATAGTCTAGATTGTTAACAATCTATGCTGCAATAAAAATTCTCTAGGAATGCATTTATTTTGCTACTCTAAAGGAAATTGCAGTACAGCTAATTTGCAAATGAATATATTTAGAGATTCTTCGTTCAAATCTTGTAGTATTGATCTCACAAGCCAAGTCTTTGTTCAGGGTATTCTTTTGAACCAGGAGGAAAAGTGAAGAGGCAGTAATTGCAGCTGTGATGATCTGTGGTTAATTTGAAACACTTTCAAAAACACCTTAAAAGGCTTCTGAAAATCAAGGTGAGTTGGAGATAAAGTACTGAAGTTGCTTATGAAAATAGCATTTAGGAACCTGAAGCATCTGGAATGCAGACTTCTAAATGTGCTTCTCTTACCTTCAAAAAGTTTTTGGCAAAGAGCTGTAGACACAGAATTAATTTTCCGAACTGTGGACTCTAAAGTATAAATTACTTATATAATAGAAAAACTTATAAAATATAACCTGTTATCTTTATGCCTTTCTTTGTTTAAGGGCTGTCTGAGGTCTGATCATGGATGCATTCAGAGTTGCTGGAGTTCAGGGGTCTGTGGGGATTTTGCAGCAGAAGGGATAAAGAAGGGAGTGCCTTGTTTTGTCATATTCTGTTCTTCCTCACTAAGCTTCCTTTTAGTCCTGCCTTCTGATAAGTATCTTAAACGGAGCAATCCTAATGAAGGGACTGAGCCCCAGGTGCCAGAGGTCTTATGGCTGCTGGTGAGCCTGTTAGGCTGTTTTGGGGAAGTTCTTTTTGTTAGGCTGGAAAAGATAAGGAGCCCAGTCTCCAGTAAAACTGCTGTGTAAGCTCACATCAGGTTCATGCAGTCTGTCCAGTTAAATTAATTCAAAAGAAGTTAGGAAATCAAATAAATAGTAAATTTAAGCTCCCTGTGGCCCAGCTGTGAAAAAAAATACTCCCTTATTTGTTTTCAAATGAGTATCAAACTTGCAATATTTTATCAGATAAGCAATAATGTTCTTAGCAAAAACAAGCATGTGTTTATTGGAAATTAGGATGTATTTGAAGTTAAGGCTAGTGCTGCTTGGGAATGTTATTCTGGCAAATTTGTAGTCACTGTAAATGCTCCCTGTGGTAGAAGGGAAAGCAGTGCATGTGCTTAGCTTGTGTTACATTGAGATGCACTTTAAAAATCACCGTTCTTTCCATGGAAGTATAAACTTTTATAATCCCTATAGACCATCATTTATTTTTAATTAAACAGATGTGTTGTGAATGTGCTGATAGTGTAACAGCAATAGCCATGGTATTTTAGCCATAGTAAATTGTAGCCATAGTAAACTCTGTGTGTGTGTGTTAGGGCAGAAAATCTGCTCAGAATGTGTTCTATTACTTCCTTCTCCTTGGTTACCTCCCTCAGATTATTCCAATTTTTAAATGTTCCCTTTTTTAACCACTTTTTCCCAAAAGTATTCTGTATATTTCCTGCATGTCTGCATTGTATCGTTCCAGTTCATCTGTTGACTTTGAAGAACAGGGGGTGAGGGGACCTCACTCAGAGTTTTAGAAAGTAAATGATGATTTCAGCCTTTTCTTTTTAGTGCTCTAATGACACTTTCTGTCAAGACTGGTTGGTTTCTTCTCTGGGCCTGTTTTTGTCACTTTTAAAAGCTTCATTGGGAGTTTGAGGTTATTTCAAGTTCTTGGGGGAAGACTCAAGGATGTGTGTACTCAGCTGGGTGTGTACTCTTCCAATGGTACAATCTGGCCTCAAATATTACTGGCTTTACAAAAATAACTTGTATAACATTTATTCACCAAAATATATTTTTGACTTGAAGACTTGTCCATCAAATCTCTTTTTCTTTCTAAGTCATGTAAAAACTTACCAGTATTCTTCAGTTACTCTATCAGTATCCTTTCTGACTTGCTTGGTGCTTATATATAACAGACTTCAAGAATTTCCATGTTCTGTTAATTCATGTTAAACTTAAGCATTTTAATATTCACATTCAGCATAAGTAGAGGCCATTAGTTGGCTTGTGCAAATACATCCTCAAGGGTGAGGTTTTTCTTAATATTTAGTTGTTACACAGAAAAATCACTAAGCTCATCCAGGTCCTTCAAGTAAGCCCGACTAAAATGTGAGTATTTATTACTTCTAAGCTGTTACTTCCATTTATGAAGGCACTCAAGGTATCTTTGTTTCACAGCAAGCAGGTAAAGATAGTGACCTGCCCTTAGGTGCTGGCTGAAGTTCTTGGCTGTATTTGTATTAAATTAGTTGTGAGTGGGCAATAATTTGCTTTATGCCCACTAAAATAGGTGCATCCAAGGTGCCAGTACAGACATCATTAAGATGTAAAATACTTGTCTTTTCTCTGTTTGTTGGATTTACTCATGGGGGGCAGAAATACAGAGGGTAAGTGGTAAAATATTGTAAATAATTATGTGGCCAATCCAAAATCAGGTTTTTGCACAACAGTAATAAAGCCCTGCAAGCCCAGAGGGTTGACAGCTATTGATCCTGACTTTTATATGTAACTCAATTTTGTCTCTTACATTGAGGACTTGAAATTTTATCCACAATTTTTTCCAGGTCCAAACAGCACTTATCCTGAAATAATTTTTTTTTGTTGAAGAGCAGCACTTTGATATATAGGCTTTATTTCAGCCCTACTGAAATCAATAGGACCTTTTTCTGGTGGCCTCAGTAAGTATTGGACTAGGCCCATAATTTATACTTGCAAATAACTTTGGCCACAAAATCGTATCTGTAGAAATGGAGGCAATTCTTCAAAACCAGGCTAACTTCTGCTTTTTTTTTGGAAGGGAATTTCAGAAACTGGTTGTGGTTTTTCCTTTATCCTCTGGGGTTATCAGAAGCACAGTAATTTTCAGCCATTGTTGGGTCAGGGTGACATGATTTATGGTTGCTTCCTCGAAAGGAAAGCTTTCTCTAGAGTTAAGAGGAGTTCTGCTCCATTGTGCCTCCTGTGATGTGTCACAAGGAGAGAAACTGCTCCTTTAGGGTAGATGTGTTTTCTAGCTATAACTTGGGCTTTCTGTTTGCAAACCTGTCAGTCCACAAAGCAATTGATTCTCTCTACTGAGAGCACCATAACTGGCTCAGATGTGATCAAAGGTGAGAGGGAAATGGCTTCTGCTTGTAACAGAAACAATGTGGATTTTGTTCTCTGAATTCTCTCCCCACAAATTCAGTCATGAAACTGTATGGGTGTCAGTTGTAGGTTTAGCTGACAGACACCAAATATCTGCAGAAACAGAAGAAAAGCCTCAATGTGCAGATTTAAATGTTTGCACGACAAAAATCCAGTGTGTTTCTAACAGATTATTTACCTCAGATGAACTAGAAACTGGTTGACAACTTGGAAGTCATACTCCAGAAAATATTTGAAGTACTTCTTTATTTTCAAGTAGAACTTTATTTAGAAACACTTTATTTAGAAACATGCTCTGGTAGAAATTTCAAGATTTATAAAACAACCTTTAATCAAAGGATACAGGATCAGTTGAAAGAGACAAAGGGTTTGATATTGCCTACGTGCTGGAGTAGAAGGAATTCCAGTTGGACAAGATATCCCTTCTTTGTGCAATGCTGTGGGCCTGGGTCTGGAAGGCAGCATCATGGCTGTAGCATTAGGACTGGCACTTTCCAGTAGCCTTTATGACTTTGATAGCTCAGGAAGACTTCACAGTGAAATGTTTATCCTCTGGGATGGACTGTGAATAGCTTCTTCAAAAACTATTTAAAAATTACATTGCAATTTAGTGGAAGGAACTTTAAATGTTCTAAAAAGCAGAAACACCTGCAGTTTTCTTTGCTGCTTGCCTGCATTAATTCCAACCATGTCAGAGAAGTAGCACTGCCTTCCTCTGCAGAGAATAAATAACTCTGTCTGTGATAGGATTTCTGGAGATTTATTTTCTCTGCAAATACTCTGTGTTCGTGAGCGTGTAACTGGAATGACTTTCATCATACTTGGTGTTTGTAAGTTGATTTGTAATTAATACTGGCAAGCCTGAAGATGTGGTCCTTTGTACCTTGGTTGATGCAAATCAGATTGTTTGCCTTGTGGGAGGTTTTTGCGTGTTTTCATATTGCTCTTTGCTTGTTCACAGCTGTGAAGGATATAACCTTGGAAGTAGTCCAGTGCTTGTTTACATAATGACATGATGTGGTTTTCACCCAGCTCCTGTAGGTGGGAGAAGTCAATACCTATAGATGATTTAGTCTATGTCTTGTCCTGCCTCAATTTTCAAAGATCGCTTAAATTTATGGTGCTATGTTTAGTTGTAATTAGAATGATGAATATATAGTTTTAATTATTACTATTTTTTTCTGGAAATGTCACTCTTTAAGATAATGTAGGTAGCAATGCCAGGATATTTAAACATTATTCACAGGTGAGACATCAATTAAAGATGGCTTCTTCCCTAACTGAGATGCAGAAGAAGAAAACCAGGACAGCCCTTGTAGATGGAAAAGGTTGGAGGTCCATGACCTCCAGCTCTAACTCTGTAAGGGAATTTAACAGTTTGCCAGATAAGTTATTTAAACCTTGCAGGTTTTAGAGTTAAATGTTACTAAGAAGCTACATTTCAAACCAAAATGCTATGCCCACTTCAAGTATATCTTCAAATATACCATGGCAAAATAGTGACACTGTGTTTGCCTGGCTTAAAATGCCTTTAGTGGACTTATCACTGTTTTCTCCTACCCACTCTGGGAAAAGACCCACCTGAGAGAGAGGAAAAGCCTGTGAGACTACTAAACAGGTCCAAAAAACTCAACAGAGATGCTTTAGCTTATCTCCTCTTTTATATGCCACTGTTAGGAATAATTTTGGGATTCCATTCCTGGATGAAACCAGGATGTATTCAGATTCCTGAAAGGTTTGCAAAGTACATTGCAGTGCTACACAGTAATGAAGATGAACCTCTCTTTGAACCAGTTTAGGGAAGAGTCTGAGTGTGGCAGTCGTGAGGCTCAGTGTCATGAAGGACAAGAAATCCTTGTAGATGGCAAGCACTCTGCTCTGGGAAGGAGTAATCAAAATCTGTTCCACTGAAGGGCCTGCTCTCCCTGACTGCCCAGAGGCACACCCAGCTCTGTGCCTGCCCTGAGTTTTGTGGGAATAAGCCCCCATGTGCTCAGTGCCTCAGTACAGGACCAAACTCCCAAACTGAGATGGGGCCAGGTACAGTGGCAGCACAACACTGCAGTAGCACAGTTAGCTCTGTCTTGTGCTTCAGGACACCATGAAATTGCATTTACAGTTTCCAGGTTTTCTGTTTTAGACTCCCAAATCCCATGAGGCCAAAGGAGAGAAGTGAAGGGAGCTTGCAGTGCTGTGCAGACATAAAGGAAAATCCATCATGTCCCATAACTTGGTGCTGTCTGGACTCTGCTTGTCTGGAAGCACCAGAGCTGGGACTGCATAGTCCCCTTTTGGGGCTTGGTTTTGGATTTTCCTCACAGCTTTGTGTGTTCAGGCAGGGCAGGGTAGCACAGGGCACAGTGAGGAGCTGTATTGACAAATCCTGGGAAAAGTTCTCCAGATGCAAGAAAACAGACATAAGGCCCACTGATTACTCCAGACCATTTTGACTTCTTTGGTTCCCGGTTGTATCTTTTTGAATTTGGCTGCAAAAATGTAAAAGGTCTGGTTAAGCAGTCACAGTTCATAGCAATGTTTTGGTGGTTTGGGGGTTTGGGCTTTTTTTGGTTCATTGGGGTTTTTTTTCCACAGACTGGCTTAAGGAAATTTTAGAAAAATAATTAGAAGTCTATCAGCCAGTTTGCTTAAAACAAACACAAAATGGATGAAGCATTTGAACTGTGGAATTGATCTCTGTGGACAGTTCTTACAGTGTGTGCTTTGCAGAGAAATGTGCTGTCAAATGTAGGCTATGCTGCAGTTTATGGAGGGGACCTGCACTCAGTATTTAAGCATGTTTTTCTCTTTTTTCCCCCTTGTTTCTAATGAGAAATTAATGCAGCACAACTTTTTCTATTTCTTACTGTGCACAGTAAGTCAGTAGAGAGGGTATGTGCACCAGGCTGGCTTCCTGGGGCAGAACTAATCCAATCATTTATCGGTTTATTAGATTTTTTTGCTGTTAAGGCCAGGTGAAATTTCATGCACCTGCATTGCTTGGTGGTCTCTTATATGCAAGAAAATTCATTGCCTGAACCAGTGTAAATTTGCAGGATGTAGCATTTTAAAATGTCAGTAAGTTAAATGGGGTCTGTAAACATTCCTAGACAGGTTGTGGTTCATTGGCTTATTGTTTGACCATCTTGAATGGAAACATCCATGTGGTTTTATTACGTCATGACTTGATTAATTACAGCCAGTTGAACACTTAATTACAGCACCAAGGTACCTAAACATTGAGGAGCTTTCAGGAGAGAGAATTCTGAACACTGACAGAATTAAGTGTGGTATTTCCTGATTAAGATTGCTGTGGTGCAGATGTTAACACTGCCACTGCTGATTAAAACAAATTGTAAATAATAATTTGTTTTCTACAATAAATTGTAGAAAATTCAGTGAAAGCCGTAGTTGCTTTAGTGGCTGTTTCAATAAGCAAACGTATCCATTTTAGGACACTTAAGGTTTCTCTTGCTAACTTCAAAAAATGGGGATAGTATAGATTGCTGCTTAATCAGTACCTTAATTTTTCCAAGAGCAAAAATCTTCAAGGTATTTAAAATGGAAATGCTGAGTCTCCCACGGTGTTTTTTTGTTTAAACATAGTTTTTTTTTAATAAAGATGAAAAATACTAAGGATCTCAAGTCACAGTAAAGTTGTGGAGAGTCCAAGATATTTTTACTTGCCTCTCTAAGCACAAATATGACTGTAAAGAGTTTGATCTCTTGGCATTATCTGGTCTGCCATTAGGGCCCTCTTCCCAAGAGGCTGGATACAGGATTTATAAAACTGAAAGCATCCCAGCTCTGGTGAAAAATAGCAGTGCCTTTGAGCAACTCAACCCATAGCAGCAGCCACCCCAGAGAGCCTGGGGCTCTGTAAATTTTCAGTGCTCTCTTTGTTTGTAGATTTTGGGCCATACATCAGCTCCTGCTTTCATGATAAGTGCATATACAAATATGGGGTTTGCATCAGTGATAGAAGCCAAGTGTTACATAAAAAGCAGTTCAGAAAATCAATAACTTGAAGTTGACATTTTTTTGAGAGAATGGAGATTATATGGGTCTGTAGTCCAAAAAATGCTGCTTTTATTGCTGATTAAGGAATTCAGCATAATCAGATAATGAATGGTGCTGTGTGACTCCCCATACCAAGTGTAATTTGGTAACAGTAATTAGGTAGGGAGTTGATCTGTTCAGTTTCATTGGCAGTGCCATAAAAGGAGGCAGTAAGTTTAATGTGTGAAACTAGTAAACTGTCAGGTGTTAAATTAAACAGCATAACTCTCCTGCTGATGGGGATCTTAACTTTTTAGTGGTGGATATAAAATAGAGTACAACTTGGGGTAGTTTTTCCATATATAGCAATTTCAGTGTAATTTAGGAGCTGTGGCCTTGGGAAATACCAGAGTCAGAGATCAGAGCTGTTGTTGATGTGGTGCCTCCTCCAGTGCAGGGTGCCAAGCATGGCAGATAAATGTCAAAACTGGATCATGCCAGTCTGGACGGGCTGGACTGTTAAGAAGTGTCACCCTTGTGTGCTGGGACAAGGTTTCAGTCAGTGACAAACTTGGTCATCTTCTGGTGTAGTAGTAGCCTTAATAGCAAGAAAATATTAAATCATGCACTCATTACATAGTTTAGGTTTTTTTTGTCTGCTTTGATTCTTCTGTTCTTAATGGAAAAATCAGTTTTGGGTTTATTACTGGTAACAACTAATGCCTTAAATGCTTTCCCTCCATAAATAGAACATTGCAAATATATAAATAACTACATTGCTTTGATGCCTAGATATGATTGTCTTATAATTAATTCATTTCCCAATAAGAAAACCAATTTTAGAAAAAAGTTTTACTTATCTGTATTTCTTCAAAGGAACTTAATTTTGCAGTCATTCAGTTATGTAACCACAATTAATTCATTGTTAATATTAATTAGAGTAAATACTCCTAAAATAATTGGATAACTTTAATTGTGGCTAATGATTTTGACTATTTTCCCTTCAGAATTTCTCGTTTAGTCAGTACTTCAAATGAATATGCCAAGGATATTGTCATGTTTTCTGTTTCTTCTTTTATTTTTTAGAAATTTTTTCTGTTTAAAATTTTTTTAAAATTTTTTCTGTTCTTTTCTTCAGCATTAGATCTAAGAAGTGTCAGATATGACCAGATGTTGTTTGACAATCTCCTATATACCCTTTTAACCTTTTCTGTAGAGTTTTAAAACATTTATGCTGTAACATTGCAAAAAATGCCTGTGGGGGCTCATTTCTTCTTGTATTATTCACTGTTAATGGAGCAAATTGCAGTATGTCAAGTGAGGCAGATGCCTTTTTATTCAGCATCAAAGGTTAACTTTTAAGTTTTAATTCTGTTTTGGGAAGAACTATTTATGGTGATTTTTATTTATACAGGGCAGGTATGAGAGTAATGTGAGGACTGGGAAATGGCCTCAGTTTCTCATTAAACCGGTTCCTGAGGTGAAGTATTTCCATAAATCTTTTCATGTTAGGGTGAAATTCCTAACAGAAGAGGAATTTTATCAGTCTAATAAACATGCTAAGGGGTAGGTACTGAGGACAGACTGCAAATCCTCCCTCTCTGCCTTTTTTCAAGCTCTGGCTGGCCTGGGCAGGGCTGTGCTGGCAGTGCCAGGCTGGGCAGCCCCTGGTCCTGCAGTACCAGGTGCTCTTGTTATGCACTGGAGGCAGGGCTGGACTGGCAGCTGATTTGTTTGGTGCTAATATACAGGATTGCCAGTTGGCAATGGAGGATGGCCAGCCCTGGGGCTTAGAAGGTGTGGAGTAAATTGCGGTAATTCTTCAGTCTCCACATAGCTTTGGGTGTGTCAAACATTATTAGTTTTGTGTAAGATGACCCAGCTTGATGATTATGTCCTATAAACCCAATGAGGTATCAAAGTGCCTTTTCTTTTCTAAGAAAATCCCGTAAGATTTAGTAAGTACTGTTTACAAAGGGCAATTGATTGCCTCATTTGTGTGGCAGTGTGTTGCTATAGAATATGGCAGGCCTTTGCTAGGAAGAAGAAATTTGTGTTCTCCTGAGGATGGGGACAAGTTCACATTCCTCTGTGATGGACAGCTGGCTGCCACCCACAGATGGGAGAGCAAATTAAAGCAAAGGTCATGAGTAAAGCTTCAGCTGAATTTTGTTTTGGTTGGTTTTTCTAGTATAGTTTCCCCCTCTCCAAAGTACTTAATACAGTTAATGGAGTTATTTGATGGAGAAGAGGTTCTGATTGTTGAAGCTTTTCTTCATTCTCTTTACCCTTGGCAGGTGCATTTCTAAGTACTTTTCATCTTGCTTGAAAGTTTTATTTAGTTATTCCAAAGGATTTCTTTTTAGCCAGGTCTAAGACAAGGGAAAAAAAAATCAATTATTTTCGTTCATAGAAGGTTGCTGCTTAAAGAGAAATCAATAACAGTGTCTGTGAATGAGCTGTTGGCCAGTTGGCAATGGAATAGCCTGGCTTTGGAGAAAACAGAAAAAAATGCAAAATAAAAATAAATTGTATTGGAGCTTAGGTTTAGGATAAAGATAAATTATTTGAAAACAGGAAAACCTGTCAGGCTAGTTGATCTATCACAGTCCCTCATAAAAGTCTTAATCTTTACTGTAACCAGTGACTGTCATTTTGATTTTTGATTTGTATGGATTTTATGAATTCTCAAAATCCTGTTTGTAATTAACCCTTCTTTTCCATATGCTTCAGGCATTGGGAATACCACCAGGCTAGCCAAAACCAATTAGTATTAGTTTTTAGTATCAGTTTTTAGTATTAGTCTTAGGAAAAAAGGTTATATTAATTATGTTATGTAAAATTCTCTAGCACTTTTTCTAAGCAAAATATCAGTTTGAAAGTGAGCAAACAAGATTTAAGATGGATCATTAATGGACTGTATTGGTTATGGTGTTTCTGAAAACAAGTATCTGCTCCTGTCTTTTGTCTGTCTAATAATTGTACTCCAGTTTAGAGGGGTTTATGCAGTAAATTCTATCAAGTACTGTATTCCAGAGCATCAGTGATAAAATCCTTGCCCTGTTAGAGTTGATGTAGGTACTATGACTTCAGGAAGATTAGAGTTCAAAGCCTCCCAATGCCATGAATATGTTTCCTTCAAGTCATGGGTGGAAGATGAGGCAGCATAATTACTGTGGGATGGATTCAAGGGGCCAGATGTTGGCAAATCTTCTGCATTTGGCTGGGTACCAGAAGAAAGCCCACTGCTCTCCTGCCAGCTGGCAGTCAGTCACTCCTTCTGCCTCTGCAGCTCCCCATTCTCCATGAGCAAGTCACAAATGTACAGCACAGAGCAGAGCTCTGTCTTGGCAGTGTAAGGAGAGATGTTCATCTCTCCTTGGGCCTGTTTGCCAGGTTCCACAGTACAAACCTGTATGTTGTCATACAAGATAAAATTAGAGTTTTCCTTTCTTACTTCTTCTGTAAATTTCAAGGACGTGATATTTTTTTCTCTGTTCTATTTCTGTAAATATGGAAGGTGCAATTTATCAAAACCAAGTTTGAAATGGACTTCAGGGAGCTAATTGATTCTAGGAGTTTTGTTCTTTATTATATGGAATTAGGAATTTGAGGATAATTTTTCACCAGTCCTCTTTAGAGAAGGCAATTTAACATGGAAAAATCTACCTAAGTGTATTTTCTTTCTTTTCTTGCATTTAAAAATTTAAATTTACAAGTTTGATTGGTGATTGATTTACCTTGGTAAGATATGATGTAGAAGCTCTCAGTTTCATCTCTGAAATGTCTGTAAACTGAAAAGTTTCCATGGAGTCTCAGAAGAGATGCTTAGCACAGGGGCTTAGTTAACCTGATTAGAATAACTCTGGACTCCAACCTCTTTCTTGCTGAGAATCAGTCTGTGGCCAGGCTGGAACAGTGTTCAGGCTGCAGTTCAGGCCCATGATGTGTGGTTCTTATGGGTTCTGTCTCTGGGAAGTTCATGTTTGCTTTGAGAGGAGCAATTGGTGTGTGGGGAATAAAGTGATGTTTCACAGCTGCAGGAATGAGCCCGGGAGAAATGAGACGTTGTGCAAAGAGTTTGATTTTTGTGAACAGCTTTTTGCAGTGTTGGTTTCTTTATCTGCAGCCAGGCAGATCCATGTCCACATTTCAATAATTAAATCTCTCTGTTTACTCTTTTAAATCCAATTTGGGCCATTTTTCAAAGACCACAGCTCCTTTCCCTGACATCTGAATGTTTGGTTTATCTGAGCTCTGAGCTGGTCATGTAAATTGAGTGTCTCTGGTTTGGATCTGTGTTTTTGATGGGTAAATACCTCCTTGCAAATGGTCTACAGAGCTCTGGTTTTAGGGCTGTACCAAATCTATTTCTTGGTGTTGGTTGTTTTTGCTGTGGGTTTGTCTTTTTTGGGGGTAAGGAGGCAGGTTGGGGAAAGCAGTGAAGGGCAAATTGTTAAAGCAGCTATACTGGGATGTGAAATGTGTATCCTAAGGTGTTAAGAGCTATTACATGGATCTGCAGCATTTCTGATACCAACATGAGTAATTACACTTCTGTTTATGACTGATAGCTCAACTTCTGCCAGTGTTTCCATTATTAACTTCTGTTTTCATGGACTTGTACTACAGGCAGAGTCTGTATCTGGGTAATTTTATTAAAGCAGTTTTCAACAAGCTCATTGGCTGTGCAGGCATGGAAAGAATATTAAATTAAAAGAAAATTCTGAACCTAGGGAACCTAATGGTCTGATATGGGATGTTAAGCTATATCATCACTAATGCAATGTGCAATTTCTGTTTTGCTCTGATTACATGCAAAGTCAATGATCTTTCAGCACCTGTAGCTTCAAAACCAAGTGTTTTAAACATTGCAATAATAGCCTGAAAATCACAGATCCTAAATAATGAGTTGGGTCTCCATCGCCTTCCACTTGGAAGAGAGGTTTGACACCTGGAGTAGCTGACCAGAGCAGCCTTGCAGCAGAGCTTTGCCTCTTCAGCTGCAGCCTTGGAGGGGTGGCTTAGCAACATTGCTCAGGTCTTCAAACACAGCCCCTGTGTGACTGTCCAGATTCTGGTCCTGGTTTACAGTGTTCACAAAGGTTATTTAGAATATCAAGTTTTGACCTAAACTGAAGACACCAACTTAATGAATTAATAGTTTTTCAAAAATGATAACTGGATAGTAATATCCTCACTTTTTGTGTCTGGGCTTAGGTGTAATCCCACGGTAGGAGGCTCTGTGTGAGGGAGGCAGAGTGATCTGAGACAATCCCAGCAGGACCAGTGGAGAGGTTTTGGCCTTTTACATCTTCATCCATGTTTGTATGTAATATAATCTGTGGTGACAAATCTGAATTATTTCATAAGCCTCATCAGCACAGTAACTGGGAGCTGCCTAGAATGCCTCCTAAAGACTTTTTTTATTCTTTAAATGAGCATAAAATTTGGGAATTTGCCTTTGATCTCAGTATATTGAATGTGAATGAAGTTGCCTGATGTAGAGCAAGAGGCTGTGATGAATATGGATGTGGTGCTGCTGGCCATTGTTAGTGCAGAGGTGCCTGGAGAGATGAAACAGGGCAGCTCCACAGTGCTGATCTTTGTTTGATAACTTATTTTTGAGATTTTTGTTTGCTGTTCTCTCTTCTTTTTAAAAGATTTCTTTAAGAGAGCTCCCTAGTGATCTCTGACTGTACTACTTTACATCTCAGTAGGATTTTACTTTTGGATTAGGGGTTTAGTGAATCAAGCCTTCCTGATTTCTACACAAAAGAAATTTAACATTTCTAATTTTTCTTTTCATCTCAAAACTTCCTAGTTAAAAACAAAAATTGCCTCAGATGTGGATAAATCAGAATTTCTCTGCCTTCTCCTTCTCCCTGCTTCCTACCCTACATTGAAATATGAATTATGTTTCAAGTTAATTAACTGGTAAGAAAGATACAGAATTATGTTGTGCATTTTATACAAAATACAGCCTTAAGCAGTGTTTTGTGTATTTTTGGGATAGTTATTATAGCTGACATGAATTCATATTATTCCTCTGTCAGGCTATACTTGACAAACACTTCTTGACCTATTTTTTAAGTATAAATGTAATATTCATATTGTTATGTATATTCCTCCATGAATTACAACTACACTCTGTAATTGTAAACATAGATTCTGAAAATCAAATTATAGGTTTTTCGTGTGTTCTAGCTTATTTTAGTTTTCCCCAGGAGCTTCAGGTAATTAATTTTTTTTTTAAATTTGAAAAGTTTAAAACCCACAACTATTTATTTTCTCTCTCAAATTGAAAATAAAATAAACATAATCAAAAGAATTTTTACTTTGAATTGGAAATTAAATAAGTGTGTGCTGTACTAATTCTTTTTTTTAAGTAGTTAAAGTATACAGGCTTCCTGCAGATACTGCCAGAGGAAAGCAAAGGTGTTCTGGGAGCAGAATAGAGAATTTAGTAGATCTATTGTCACATGAAGGATAGCTGGAATCCTGGAATTGTTTAGTTAATTGGCTTTGCTTATACTATGTAATTATGAAATCACCCATGTTGCATTCAAACTGTTGTCATCTGAGCTTCAAAATCAACATTGAATTTGGAGTAGTGGTTTTTTAATGAATATTTATTGTTATACTTTAGGTCTAAAGTCTTTACAGAGTTTCAGGTTGCACATTCAGTGGGAAGCTTGAGTTTTCAGTTGTCCCTCATAGTGGAAAGGACTCTGTGATGAAGAGGGACTTGGGAAAGTCAATGACAGAAATCTGGGACTGCACAGAAAAGAGACTTGTAAAGCATTCTGTAAGCAGAGGTACTGCATGCGGAAAGAAGAGGGAGGAGAAATTGTATTCCAACACACAAAGTTTCCCAAAGACTTTCCCAAGCTCAACATAAAATTACAAAAATCTGCTTATTAAACCCTGGGAGAATTTTATTGCTTGTAGAACTGCAGTCTGAATGTCACAGCAGTTACTAATTACAACCAGGAATGTTTACAGCATTGGAGATTAGCATAACCATACATTTCAGAGCATATACAGAATAATGAGACCAGGATGATGGAAGTCTAATGTAATGCACACCTTCTTAGCTGATTAATAATAATTTGATGCCTTCATGTAATACTTTACATGTCTTTACCATTGTACATACCTCTAATTTGTAAGTCTTTAAAGCACCCCTGGGGAAAAAATGGTTGAACATCCCTGTGTGCTGCTGTCTTTGGATGTTGCCTCTGTGTATTAGTAAAGATTCTTTTATTGGGAACTCCTTTCCCTTTTTTCTTCATAATGTATCTCACCTTGGTCTAGTTTTGTGGTTTTTCCATGAAGTTTTCCAAAGCAATAAATCCTAAGAGCTCCTAACTCTTACTAGATGATGCTGTGTTTCTATTTTTTGGTTTTTAAAGATATGGCTCTTGGGTTTTAGCTGGAAATGATTTAATGTTTTGATGGGGCTTCTTTCACTGTGTGGCTTTTTGAAATTACTTTAACTAATTTCATTGGCAATTCCATGCTGCTTCTAGATCCAGAGTTATGAAATTGTTGTGCAGACTGCTGGTACCTGCTGGGCTGTGGGAAATGGTCTGCAAGGACAAGCAGTCCACAGAGCCTCTTGGGACAGAGTGTGATGAGAGGGCATTGCCACTTGGGAGAGTCAGAGATGACAGAGGAAAACACACAGCAATACTTTGCTCATAGTATTGAAGCAAATGAATTTTTATTTTATGTTTCCCATGGGCGAAGAACATTTGTGCAGTCAGTTCCTCAAGTGTTTGGCAATTTGTTAAGGAGTAGTAAATGGTTCACCTGTTCAGCATTTCACCTGATTTGTAACTTGTATCTAGCTCTGCTGTAGACCTAGAAAATGACTTTTTGAAACTTTTCTGGTACTCTTGGCATGGAAGTAACAGCACATGTTCTTTGATGCCCAGATTTGGCAGTTTCTTGAAGGTGTTTCACTGTCCCATCTTCTTTTTAGAAGATGGACTTCATTAAGTATTATAGACTTTATCTTCTTTTCTCTCCTCAGTGCCAGACCCTGTCTTGCACTCAAATAATGATGAGCCAACTGATTCAGTGGGAACTTTATGCAGTTGAATTTTGTAATTGGCCCAATCAGCTTGCAAACTGCCACTTGATTTTGCTTCCCACACAAGTTTTCTCTTGGAAAGGGAGCTTTAATTTCCAGCTCTGACTGTCTCAAGTAGACACCTTGCAGAGTGTGCTCATCCCCAGCAGTGGAGAACAGCAGTCCAAGCAGAATTCCTGGAGTCTGGAGCTCATGTGCGTGGCCTGCAACACAGGGAAGGAGAGAGCCACGTTAGAAATGCCTGCTGTGCTCTCAAATTGCTGACTGGGG
The DNA here is from genome assembly GCF_037042795.1 of Molothrus aeneus. NCBI lineage: Eukaryota > Metazoa > Chordata > Aves > Passeriformes > Icteridae > Molothrus > Molothrus aeneus. The sequence continues at coordinate 7,184,755 of NC_089655.1, read as the reverse complement.
AGAAGCCTTAGGAAGCTCCACTGGCCCACACTAGCAGAACTGGAGGTACTTCTGGAGGGTCCAGGTGCATCTTTTCATACTTTTTCACAAAAATTAATATGAAATCTTCTCTCTGTATTCTGGTAACCATTTTTATTTTTCTTGGTTTTTTTTCTTTTTTCTTTTTTTTTTTTATTTTTTACATCTCAATGATGGTGTGAACCTCTCACACCTTATAGGAAAAGGATTTGGAGAATGTTTCCCTCTATGAGGGAAATGGAGTACCCCAGCTGTGCTTCCCAGGCTTGTTAATAGATCTGTTTTATTGTGTTCTGTTCCAGTGCCAGAGAATTTTGTCAGGCAATCCACAGTGATTGATTCTAGGGAAACAAAACACCATTTCCTTCTGTTTTCAGTCTCGAGTCACGCTGTAGCTCTCATACCAGATTTTTTTCCCAGTAATTCCAGAATTCATGCACTTGTCTACCCACAGCTGTTCAAAATTAACTGAAAATAACTTTCAATTCTGGTCTTCATTCCTAAAAGTTATGACTCAGAGACTAATAAAAATGGCCCGTCATCCTTCTGGATTTTATATGGAACAAAAAAGACATGTCCCAGACAACAGTTTCTGTAACTTCTTGAGTTTCATATTGGTTTTTTGATGTAAGGTACTCCAGTGCTGCACGGAATCCGTTTTTTTTCTGATTCTAACTGCTGGACACCAGTAACAGAACTTGAGAATTTGATGCAACATTTTCAGTTTACTTTGTCTTATTCTCCTTTCAGATGAACCTCTACAGAAACAGTAGAAAGATAGAAAGACCCAGCAAACATGAATGTTCTTCTTTCCATTTGCAAACTCCTTAGAAAGCCAGTGTTCCATCTAAGTTGAAGCTGATATAGAAATATTTGCCATGGCAATACCCTGTTCTTAGTGACACATGTGAAGTGTGTTCTGCTAAGTAACAAAATGACAAATTTAAGCAGAGGCTGCAGGGGCCAGCATGCTGTCTGCTAGGCAGCCTCCCCCATAATAATCAGGGATTCACTGCTCTTGCTAGAAATGCTGCTTCTCCTGAGGATCACATCCATACAGTTCTCTTCCCACTAGCATTCTTCATTAAGGTGTTTGAAATCTCTTGGTTCAGAGTGAAGGTTTTTTTATTGTGTTACTGTGCAGAACAAGTTGACTGTTGAGCATGAGAAGGGGGGAGATGAGTAATGCTTGGAGAAGGCTGCTGGGACGAGTAAGCTGAATAGAAAAGAGGTGATGGGGAGGATGGGTTGAATGTAAAAAACATTCAGGTTGCAGGCTTGATGGGGAGTAGTGAAATTTTGTAAAAAGCTGTTCCATAATAAAGCACATCTATTTTCCAAAATACTGTCACCCACAAGGTGTGTGAGTCTCTGTAGGCCTGACAAGGTGAATCCATGCCAGTCCATCCTGTGGGGTTAGACTGCTGCCTGCCACAGCCCAAACACCAGCCAAGGTGTACTCACCTTTCCATTGCAGCCAACTTCCAAGAGTCATTCCATGTCATGTTGTCATGGAAAAGGAGGAATAACATGAGTTACTGTGGGTCAATTTTATCCTAAATAGCTGGAAATTTACTACTCAATTAGAATATTTGTGAAGTTCACCCCCCTTAAAAAACAACCTACAAAGAAGCAGCAGTAGTAGCAGTATACTGTTTCTAGAGCAATTTTAATTCTATGGGATGATCAGCCATATTTGCAGTCCCCCACAGGTTCTGATGTATTTTGTGATGAGTTTAAGCCTTCAGTTTTGCTCTTTTTGGTTCAGTTCCCTGCTGATTAATTTTCAAATTCTCCATGAATGAAAAGACAAAAAATTTTTTCTTTTGTTGACCAGGTTGTCATAATATAATATAAAATAATACTGCATTAAATAAAATGCCAGGTTGTTACATTTCCTTCATGGAATGCTGAAATATTTTCATGCTCTTAGAAGTTTCATCCTTTGGATTTTGTACCTGGTGCATTTTTCCCAGAGCTCTCTGGCTATTCAAAGCCAGCCAGCTTCCTTTCACAGAGATTGGTTCCATTGAGGACCTGCTCACTGGGACTGCATCTTTGCCTTGACAGCTGACCTTTGGGTTAACTTCCAGTTATTTGCTTTTTCTGTTTGTTAATGATTGGAGATTTTGTAGGGGATTTGTATGGCAGCAGAAGAGCAGATGAACAAAAATGTATGTCTTCATTAAGTCTTCATTATTTCTTTTTCATTGGACTTTTCTTTGAGTGGCAAGAACAAAGCCCTTATTCAACAGGGAATGGCATCAGAATTGTCCTTAAGTGAGCAAGTGCTACTGTACTTTTTAATTTACTTTTAGTGGAAGGTTTGCACAAAGGCAAAATTATTTGGAGTTCAGCAGTGTAGCTGTATGTTTGGTTGGGTATTTTTGTTTTCCCTGACATGGCTTTTTCCCTTTCCAGGCTGATGGAAGGTTCCTCCATTACATGCTATCCAAGCAGCCTGGGAATAGCCAGAGGTCTTTCTGTCAGTGTTCCAGAGCATTTCCACACCTCTGTTTTGCATTGATAATGAACTATTTTGTCACCACCTTCCATGTTCCTTATGTCAGTTAGTATCAAAAGGTTTCAGACTATTTTATGGAGTTTCTAGCACTTCTTTTTGCCCTCACTTCTGGAGACAATATATTTTGCTGACTTTTACAGTGGTTTTTAATTTAAGACCCTTTTGTTTTTCTTTCCCCTTGTTTGTTCTCCCCACTAGCCACCATCCTTTTTTATCTTGTAGCAGAGAGTGTTGCATTTATCTTTGAGCTTGTATTGATGTTCTTCCGTTGACCTTGCTTTTTTATAGGAGTATAAATAAATTTCTGTACATCACTAATGAGTGGTGTCTGCTGTAAAATCATTGTTTAGATAACATTATGAAATTACTGAAACTTATATTAAAATGTCTTTTCATATCATGCCACACTTCAAAAAGTGAAATTGCAGACACTGGGGAAGTTTGAATTCAATTCTGATGCGACATGTTCCTATGCATTTAACATATGGCAGCAGCTTTTCTTTTTCTGGCTGTGATCCAAGCCTTGAGTCTCCATTCCTGTTTCTTTGCTCATTGAAACATCCAGTGGCTTTGGGTGGATTTAAGGAAAGGCTATTAGGGGAAAAAATGGCAAAATAATGGTTAATGCAATGAAAAGTATATGAAATGCAGTCTAAACTGGGTAATTAACTGCTTTCTGGTGCTCTTCATTTCTACATCATCAACACCATTCCACCAGGTTTGGTTGTTTGTTTGTTTTTTTTTTTTTTTTAATTTGGGAAATGTAAGGCCTCTCTGCTTTCTGTTTGGATTGTCCTTTTTCTATTGCAAATGAAACACTCTTATTTTTGATGTTTTTGTCATTGGTAACTTAAGAATTTAATGAGATATTCTTATGAATACCTGTGTGCAATTACTGTGTGGTGTCTCCTTATAATTTATCACATTTAGGTCACTTCTAGGATTGTGCTAATGAGCAGCCTTGTTTGCATGTAACTTCCTGTGTTAATAGAACAGTGTGACAGTTCATAAAAATATTTTGTAATGAAAATTTTATTATCTGTAGACAAATAAGTACTGCACAAAGCATACTTTTTTTCCTGTCAGCTATTGCATCCTCCTTTACAGCAAAGCACTAATTTTAAATTATACCCCATGTTGTTTTCCAAAGTTCGTTTCTCTGAGTTTTCCTTGAGTTCCTTTGTCTTTCTCTTCCTTAAGCAACATGTTCAAACTGCCTGATGCACATGGTAACCTTTATGTCAATGTCAAATAGGACTGTTTTAAAAAGATCCACTGACAGAGTGAAAAGGAACAAACAAATCCATCAACTTGCTAAAATGAGGTTAAAAAGACTGGAGATGTTAGCATTTAAATTTTAAAAATGTTGATCTCCTGCCAGCCTCCTACTTTCTGTGCTGAACTCCTATGAATTGGTAGGATATCAGCTGAGGGAAGTTAACCTCTGAAGCTTTTAGGGGGAAGCTGTTTAGTCTCCTTCAGTTCCCTGCTGACTCAGGGGAAAGAAGCTGGCAGGTTGAGCTGGGAAGTGTGCGTTTGGAGTGGACACATTCTCAGTTTTATTTATCTTCCAGCTCTGCTGCAAAGTGAAGGGTAAGTTTTAAACATAGGTTTTGAAGTAGTCATGAAATAATCCTTCATGGTATGTTATCCTACTTTTGAAAGAATTGGAACTGGCAACACTGGTTCCTAACCAGGAGCATGAAAAATGTCCTTAGGCTGATTAAACTTTCTGGCTGTATGGACAGTTTGGTGCCTGCTTAGAAACAGGTGAAAAAACTGATGGCTACCTTGAACTCCTATTTTAGAGACTGTATCTCTCAAGCTAAAGAATAATTTCTTTATCTGCACAATGTTTGACTTTTTAATGGTCAGGAAGGAAAGAAGCTCCTGTTTCTTCTGTACAATCACCGTATGTGCCAACAGGAGATGTGCTCTACATCCATGATGGTTTAGAGCACGTGATGTGAAGCAGTCTTTGCAAAATTCCCTACTGTTCTGGATGTTACCTCCTTCCTCCAGCAGAAGGAATAATTCACGATGATGAGCTTTGTTGTTTTAGTCCTGAAATCACTCTGTTCTCATAATATCAAGAAGCAATGAGCCCAGTTTCATTTATGGTTTTCCTTTTTCTTCCTCAGTGAAATGTACTGCTTTATCTTGCAGGGTTCTCTAAGCTTTGGGAATCACTGCAGGGATGGCAAAGTCAAACAAAACTGTTTTATTTTAGTTATAATTACTTCTGCCTGGTAGCAATTAGGAAACCAGAGAGGCTAGACTGGGTTTTAAGTGGCAGGAAGGCTATGTTTATTGAGATTTTCATACACTTTAAAATTATTTTTTCCGAAGAGATTTTTCAGGAAGAAGCCTTTAAAGAGAAAGGTAAAGTAATGAGAACTCAGACTGGAGTCCAGTTGTGCTACCAATGTGTCCTTTTTGCTCTTTAGAACAAATAATCTTCCATCTCTTGCTCAATAGTGAATCCCTACAGTGTATTACCTTGCAGTAGTATTTTTGTAGTCTCCATAAAGATCATTAAGAGGGAAATGTAAGAGGAATTGCATGATGTAGTTGATCTTAATTTGGTATAAGAGAGTAAATTAAAGAAACTTCTACTTTATGATTCATCAGTTAAGCTACAGCAAGTTTCTGCACAGGATGCTGAAAGGTCAAATCTGTTGTTTCTCAGTGATGTGTCAGAGCTTGTTTTGTTCTGTTCTCTTTCTTTGGCCACCTAATTATGGTTTGCCTGCAGAAGGGAACTGGATGATCCATGATGAGTGCTGTGCCTTTGGCAGATAGACATTGCAGTCATACTCTTGGGCTTTCATTTGCATGTTTCTTACATCTCTGTATTTGCACAGAAAAATTCTTAGAATACATTAAAGTTCCAATGTTAGATAGCAAACCATTTTAAAGATACATTTCACAGTTTTAACATTTGGCCAACACATAGCTCTTGTTTTTACATGAGATGATCCCCTGCAGTACAGACTGGAGCTGTACTCCAACCATCTTTTAAACTGGCACCACACCCCAGGAACCTTGCTGCTTGGTTGTATATGGCTCAGCCTGGTTATTGAAAGAGGAGGGTGCATTCCTGTCTGTGTGGAAAAACTCCTAGTGCACACTCATGCTGGATGGCACTAATTTCTCTGAGCACTGTCAAGACCAGCACCTGCCTCTTTAGGGCATTTGTACCCCCAGTGCTACTGATGTGCCTGTCCTGGGGAGTCCCCCAGTATTAATTCTGTGCATGGTGTGCTCCCTGGGGCTGCCCTGAGCAATTCTGGTGTCAGCATGATCCCTGCACAGTATCCAAATTTGCACTTATTTCTCTGTCTGGAACATTTTTTTTTAATGCCTAAAAAGCTGATTGTTTGTAGCCAATGTTGCTCTAGAGACCCACTATATACTGAATAGAAAAGGATGGCTGCCATGGAAGTGTGTTGAACTTAAATGTTAGATGTGACAAAACTTGCTGATACAGACTCACTGTCTATAGGAAAATGTTAGTTGAGGAAAGACAGGGATTACTGCACCATCAGTTGATGATACTCAGATCATACATTCACATGTATTAGACTTGTTGAGTTATTTATGAGAAATAATCGAGATGTACACTCATGGCTGTTGAGAATTTTCTTATTGCAATGCAATGTTATGAAAAGGACTTAATCCAAAGAGATACAAGGCTGTGTCTTTCCCAGTCAGCAAAAAACAAACCATGTTTAAATGGCTTCCTGAGTATGACTTTACTTGGACACATCCATAAATGGCCTAAAGAACTGGATGAACATGTGTAAATGTAAGAGGTGTAATTGTCTTTGAAATAAAAAGCAGGAATCTTCCAGACTGGAGTGAAATAAAGTCAAACCTTTACTGAAATTATTTTGGCAACACAGTCATAGGAATAATCAAAATGCGAGGATCAACTTGCAAACCTTGACTTGTGTGGAATATTTCACAGACAGGTAAACAGAGAAAGGGAGGAGAGCAGACAGTGAGCACATCCACAGGCAGTCCCAAGTGAAGCTTGATGTGGCAGGTTTCTACCTGGGCACTTCCAAAATTCCCAGCACAATGAGCATTTCTTTCTCTCCAGCCCACAGCTGTTCCAGTGAAGCTGAGTCTTTCACAACAAAACCTGTCTGAACTGAACTAATCCCTGCTGCTGCTTTTCAAGGTGGAAATGGTGTGCAGCAGGAGGGAAGGAAAAGATTAAATGATCCTTGACTTTAGTGGTCAGTGTTAGAATCCAGTTTAAAGGAAAGTAAAGATCTTATTGGTTTTCTGCAATTATGGACTTAGGACAAGTTTATTTTATGAGTGGTTTTATTTTTATCTTGAATTCAGTGGTAAGAAGTTTAAGTTTCCTTGTTTGTACCCATTACCTTTTGTTTCCCTTAGCACCTCTTGTTTCTGTTGAGCCTTGTAAGTTTCTAATCTCTTGTGCCTTTACATCTGTCTAAACACAAATGGTGTTTCTGATGTTTTTAACACCCTGAAGGAATTTATAAACTCTGACCCCATGGTTGACATGATTGGTTCTGACTGGCCATGGTTTGTTTTGGGCTGGCTGGGTACAGTAGCACTGGTGGAGGGGGCTGAGACACCATTTTTAGTTGTAGGATTTAAGAAATTGGTTTAAACATTAATTTTCTTTGATGTTAGAATAAAATGGGCAGGCAAGCACGTTGCTTCTATACTTGTACCTATAAATAGAACAAATTTTCCTTTTAAGTCTTTGATAAAGACTTGAACCAGCTGAAATGCCTGCTTCTTGTGTTCCAGCCACTAGCAATGAAATGGCTTTAATATTTAAGTAACCGTTTTTATTAGACTCTGGTAGGCTTTAATAGGTGTTCCTGGAGTGCTGTTGACTTGCTCTTTATTGGTTAGCTGAGAGAGAAAGCTTTTATTCTTTTCCAGCAGGACCCTGAGGGTGTCATTCAACACCCTAGGGCAAGATGCTGAGCCAAACCCAGCAAAAGGAGGCAATGATAAATCTGGATTTGAGGGAAATGGAGCAGGTTAGGCCTCAGCTGCACTCTCAGTTTGTTAAATTTCATTTTTGACACATTCAAAATGTAATCATAAGGTTCTATTTCCAACTGATGGCCTTCAAAATATGTTTATTCACACAAAATAATTTCTGTTGGTGCTTTGAACCAGACTAACTTTCATGTGAAAGATGGTTCTGATAAGTTGTCTTCTTGCCTTACATCAAAGACAACTTTGTCACTTTCAAAGAAATATTTTGAAGAAATAATAAACAGTAGAAAATTGTACCATAAGACATTAGGTCTTCTGTGAAAGTAGAGCCTGGAGTGAGACTCCTGTCCTACCCCCCTAACACTGCTAACCATCATTTTAGCAGGAGTGGAAGTAGAGGATTTTCATGTTAGACTGAAAAAAACAAAACAGAAATGCCACTTGCACCAGTGAAAATTGAGTCTTTTGCAATGTCAATTGCCATCTTTTTGTTGGTAGGTTTGGGAAAGAATAAAGAACTTTTGGCTTGTTTAAAACCCACCAGAACAACAACAAAGCAGCAATAATTTTTGCTAGTTGGGTGTTGAGCTTTGTATTTTATGTTTGGGTTTATAATTTGAATTAAGGAAAAAATGTATATTTAGACTCTCTCCTAAGCGATAGGATCCCTGTTTGGTAGATAAATACTGCATTCCCATAAGGAATGTTGAAGCATTATTTGTTCCCCCCAGATGTTACAATCCCTGTCTAAGGTGGGACTCAGGCTAAAGCCTCCCTTTAGGAAAGGGAAATTCTGCAGAGGCTGGAGAAGTAAAACCAGAGCCACCACCAAGGCTGGGCAGGGCAGAATGGGGCTGGGAAATGTCTGCACTGCTGGAGTATTGTGATGATGTCCAGTCCTGGGGTAATCACTAATAAAAGAATTCATTAATATTGTTAAACTTCTTAGACGAGACCGTTCTGAAGAACTAGATCTATTTATGGGAAGGGGCTCTCACATAGAAAATAGGTTAGTGAGTGCTTATGGAAACTCAGTTTTGCAGAAGTGAAGTTGAATTGAAGTCATTTACCAAATGAGTTGTTTGTACCATGGAGATGCAAACATTTGTAAGCTACCTGCATAAATATGTCAGCTTGATGCATTATTCCATGATCCAAGGAAAATTAATACAATTTTAAAATTTCAACTTTATCATTTAAGCTTTTCCTTCAAAATTACTCTGTAATTTTTGGAGTTTTTACAATCTTAACCTAGTCTAAAGTAGCAAAAATATTATTGTTCAGTGAGGATAATTTCTACGTCTTTAACATATTTTTCTTGAAAAAAAAGCACCTGTAAAATATCTTTACAACTAAAGGACTGTTCGAAGTAATTTTGCTGGAAATACTAAAAGAAAAGTATCATCTTATAAGTAGGACCTGGCACAAAAAATGCCATCTAAAAAAAGAAATTATAGGAAGATTTAAGGATATGTACCTAAGTTAAAATAATGAGAGTATTTGCTGTCAGATTCTAGAGTATTAAACAGTCCAGAACTGAAATGTGAATATGTGTTTTTCTGAGTTTTCACCTTGTTTTTCTGTTACTGCTTTCAGCAGCTACTGTTGTCAACCGGGCACTCAGGATATTTTTTCTCCTGCACAGAAGTGTTGATAGGTTGGGAACACTGCTTTAGGGTTAATTTTCTGAAGTAATGTTTTGAAATGTGGTTATTTTTGTAGTCAGAGTAGAGCAGACAAACTAACAAAATGTGAAATATTGGGGCTGCTGGGGATGGATTGAAGACTAAATATAATTAAATTGAAACAACAGGATGAGTGATGTCAGGCTCAAAATAGAACTCACATAATTTACAGTCCAATTTGATGTACTTACTGCTTCTTGCTTGAGCAGGTCTAGGACATTGAGCAATGGGCATTTAGTGGTTAGTATTTAAAATATTACCAAAAGAGGCGTTTACTAACAGAATTCATTGTTTAATATAAAGGATACAGTTTGATATAGAAGCTAAATAAGGTGAATCTCTACTTTTTAAACATAAAAAAGAGTATAGCTTTATTTGGTGGGAGAAGGTCCAAAGACATGGGTGTAAATAGGTGGTCAGTTTCAGTAAGCAAGTTTAGGATGAGATCAGAAAAGCAGAATCTTAATTTTCCACTGTATTTTCCCCCCTAACACTTCCTAACCCCCACTTTATAAATCTTAGTGGCACAGTGGGGTATGTTTTATAGCAAAGTACCTGTGTGGGACTGTTCCAGGCCTCCATGAGGTCCTGGCTGCTCCTCCCCATCCTGAGCTGTCCATTCAGCAGCTTCTCCCTCCTTTTCCTGAGGGCTCTGTGTAGGAGACACCACAGAGCCTGGATCCAGCTGCTCCCTACCAACCCAACACATGAGCAGAGATGAGGAATGCTGTTTGTTTAGCTCACTCACACACGAGGATGACTCTTCTCATTCAATCCCTCTTCTGTCCTCCTCCAGAGGTGCATTCCTGACTCCTGGCTGGGGCACTGTACTGCTGCACAGCCACAAAAACTGAGTCATGGAGCCTCCATGAGCTGCACACCCTCCATGACTGAGCTGAGGATTCTTCTTGACCTATGCCTGAGAAGACTCTACTGTCTTTTCTCTCAGCAGTCATTTCACTTTCGTTTCCCCTATGCATGTGTAGCATAATGAGCCATGTGTTCTTGTGCAAGCACTGTTTGTAACACACGTGGGATATTCTAGAATGGCTCCTTTTCTTTCAGATTCTTCCCACATACCTGCTGATGCTTTTTTGAGGCTGAAATTTCAAAGGTAAAAAGCAGATTTTTTTCTGTCCTGGGTTATAAGGACAGAAAGACTGTTATGAAGGTGGATCAGGGTTGCCGTGTAAATCAGGGATAATCACAACAGACCTAAACTGTTTCCAGAGGTACTGGATGGAGCCTAACTGCACTTGCACAGGAATTTTCTCTTCCTCCTCTAGCAGGGTGTTGGGCCATTGTCCTGTGGCTGCACATCCTGGTGTTGGAAGGATGAATTCCAACACACTGAGTGAATTTCAGCTCCCTGAAAGCCCATTTTTCTCAGGTCTCCTTCTCCATTCTGATCTAACTGTGCCAGCAGCACAGAGAACTGCTGATCCCCAGGAAATAAGTTCATGGATACCCCATGGATTGACTTTTACTGAGCTGTGTGAGGCATTCAGGAGCATCTGTAATTGTTCAAAATACATTTATCTGTGCCTAAGATGACCAAGAGGAATTATCTATAGATAAATATGAAACCTTTTGCCAACTAAGACTACCACTGCAAACAGTAAAAAATCTGATCCATTATATATATATAAAAATAATATATAAACATTGTATTTTATGGATATTTGTATATTTGCATGTGTACATTTGTAATTTTGCTTCCTTCATATTGTAGAATTGCTAGAAAAAATAGTTTATTAGCTATTCTAAAAAACCAAAAATGGATGAAAAAAATCTAGTTAGAAAAATTTGTTTGGCTTTCAGCTAGAATAAACATATCAAATTAAACATCCTAATCTAGGTAATTTAGTTCAGCTCTGACATTTCTGCCTTAGGCACTGATTGGAAATGTATGGTTTATGTCATAACCAGCCATCTAAGCTGCCTAATTTTGATCTTGATATGTCCCTGATCAACATAGTTTGGTTTGTTTTGCCCTTGAAATTGAAGCCTTTTTACTCTGCCTGGTTTTTAGCTAATTAATATTTTCCACTCCTCCAAAATGCTTATGCTTACCATGAAGTAATGAGGAGCTGGACCTTTTGCAAGGCAAATGCAATTCCCTTTGAAATTTTGTTAAAAGCTGTGGGGTTTATTCCTGGTTCTTCTGATCAGGTGAAGAAGTTTTCTGCAAAGCTCCCACATATTTTACCAAGCAGTCAAACTTATGAGAAAAGCAGTGTGCCATTCTTTACGAAGCACCAGGCTTTTCACTGTGAAAGGATGAAAGACAACAGACAGAAATTGAAACAAAACAGGTGCACATTGGATAAAATCTCTCTTTTTTTTCTTTTTTTTTAAATGTATGAGAGTGAGGCAGTGAAACAAGCTGCTTAGAGAGATTCTGCAGTCTCCATCCTCTGAGAGTTTCAAGACTCAACCGTAAAAACCTTGAGCAGCCTGATCTGACCTCATAACTGACCCTGCTTTGAGCAGGAGTTTGGATTATAGACCTCAGGTCTCTTCAGGGTCATTATTGTGTCAAGTCACCCAGTTGCTCTGAAAAACACACAAACCCAGCCTTTTTTATATACTAGGAACATGTATGTATGTTACATAGGAAACACAGAGTCTGAAAATCAAAACCTTTGAGGAAGAGCTGAGCCTGAGACACTTCAGTAGAATAAGCAGTTAAAATTGTACCTGTTTGAGAAATGCCTCTAACAGACACTTGCTTCCCCTTACTGCTGTCCATTTTTGGGAGTTTTTCTGCTTTTTGTTGCCTTAAAGACTTTAAAGTTATCTTCATTCTTTCTTGCCTGCTTGATCACATGTGGAAGCACCTGTCTCAGAATTGGTTGCTACATTCCAGCTTGAGGCTCCTTTTTCATTGTATGAAAAGGTTAAAATAAATATCCTGGGAAATGTGTGAGAAATTACATTTGTGTTGAAGCTGCTTCTGTGCAACCAATAAGGCAAGAATTACCCAACTCAAAGATACAAGATATAAATGCCTGATAAGATGATTACAAAACTGGAAAGAAAGCTTAAGAAAGAGCATCTCTTTACTAGAAAGAATATGGTCTTAACTAGTGTTGAAGGCTTTATTTCTGAATCTCAGAGCTTAAAATTTCTTGGTTTGCTTGGAATCTTTCTATTCACAGACTTTTTTTCCCCCATTACATGTTTCTGGTCTTTATTCATCATCAAGTTCCTACTAACCCTTTGTTAGCTGCTCTGATTCTGCTGCTGCTGGGAGAGTTAAGCTCTAAGGTAGGTTGAGAAATCCTATTTTCAACTTTTGAATAGGGAAACCAGTGCAGTGGTAGTGGAAAAGGGCAGGAGGTGACAAAACAGAGTGATATTTACAACTCTCAGTTTGGTTGTTTGTAATGCAAGCCTGACAACTGAACTGGTCCAGTAAAAACAAACAAAGCTTTGAAAGAATTAATTCTCCAGCAGCCATACCAAACCAAATATCCAAACAAAAAGTGACCAACTGAAAACCAACCCACGTTTCTTAGTGCTCCTTTGACCCAGAGCAGCTGCAGTGGTAGTAGGAAAGCTCTGCAGAGGCTCTGCCTCTGACTTGCACAAATGTCTGGCTGCACAGGGAGCAATGTTGGAGGAAACCTGTTCTCCTTCCCATCTCACAAATCCCTTCTTTAGCTTCACAGTTACTTATTTAGATATATATATATATTTTAAACCCGAAGTTCAACCCCTTCTAAGGGGCTTTAAGGGTAAGGTTTGAGTTGTTTATTCTCATATCAAGTAAACCTTTCATTTATATTGATTAAGAAAATCTGACCCCTCCTCTAATGCAAATGTGTAAGGGTATTTGGAATTCTGTGTAATGGCTGGGCAGATTCAGACCCACGTGTCTCAGGTTCAGTTGTGTTGCTTAAATACACAATAGAAAAACCTTGCTAGCCAGCAAGAAAGCAAATATTCAAAGATCTGGGAGCTCTATAGAGAACACTGACCATAATGCACTGTAAATTAATTTAAAATCATGTAATATCACATGTATGGAAAGAGAATGTGTACACAAGTTATTACTCATTCATAACCCTATTTGACATCTTTCCATCCTGGAGCTTGGGTGGGATTGATTCTTGTTCTGCGAAGATGTGAAGGCCTCAGTAGTACAGAATTCATAGAAATGCAGAAAGCACTACTGTGAACCTGGGAAGAGTAGAAGCAGTGCCTTCAAAGTGCTCCTGTTATCTGTGTTTACCTGAGCATGGCAGGTCCAGTGCCCTATACCCCTGTAGCTTTCAGGGGTGAGATTGAGTGTCTTCAGTTGTGAGCACTTCTCTCTATTCTTTTCTTTTCTGACCATTCTTTTTTGGCCTTTCTTATGCTAAAAAGATTTACTTTTCAAAGCTCTTAACTTAAAAGAACATGCTTCATAGAGAAATGGTAATTTTAAGGCCAGCTGAAAAGGCTGACAGAAGGATTCTCCCTTCCTTTGTACAGGGTTGCAGTTTGGCCTTTAGGGAAAGAACAGCATTTGCAAAGCCCCTGTGGGGATTTATCTGTGGCTGGGACCCCTGAGTGATTCTGGGTGTGGGCTGCTTGCACCAAGCTCCTGTGCCCAGTGGGGAGGTGGAGGAACAGTGTCTGTGCTTCTGCTGCCTGTGGGAGAACATCCTCTGTGCTCACAGCTGACTGTCAGCAGTGATCAGACACCTCCTGGGATCTGAGCCCCACCTTCCACGTTTGTGTCACTACTGGCAATGTAATTGCATTAAAGTGCAAAGGAAAAAAAATCCTGTGGTGTTTGATTTGAGGATGGCTTGAAGAAAACTGAACAAAACCCCAGCATCAGCTGTGTTTTAATATAAACTTGTGTGAAGTGACCATGATGTTATTTGGGAGATAGAATGCAATGCTGTGTATGCCTGGGAAAAACAAACAAAAACCCCAAACTAAAAGCAAACAAAAACCCATAAAAGAAAACAAAACCCAAAAAACCTAACCAAACAAACAAAAAAACCACAGAAAGGAGAAAGAGGAAAAGGACACAAAAGAGACACTTTTCTTCCATGCCACTTCTTCTAAGTGATTCTTCTTTATGCCATCTGCTGTAGTTTTGGCACTGGCTGAGGTGATGTTTCTAGCAAATCACTTCTAGCAAAACTCTGTGTTTTGTTTTTCCCTTTTTCATCTCTGATTGACAGTCCCACCAAGAAACAACAATGAAAAGGACTTTCATGGGATTAGATAGAGGCAGTTAAATTTCCTGGGGCACAAGTGTGTTTTGAGGAAAGGGATAAAAGTGTATTATTCTCTGGATAATCCTGGCTGAAATATAAAAGACCCCTTTTGGTGAATAATTAGAGAAAATGTCCCAAAACTATCTTTAATTGGTATAGCATAAAAACATGTATTAACAGAGATGAAAGATATTTTTGCTTTGTCTCCAGATAAGTGAGGAATCTGTTGGATTTTACTTGCATTGGGTTGTAACTTTAATTATTGGTTCACTTTAGTGGCAATAGTGACTCAGTAACACTGACTAAATCAGTAAAGTACAAAATTTTTAAATGAGTATTAAGGTCAATCTTTGTTTTATGGCATGACTTGTATTCTTCTATTTTCCTTCATTTTCTTCCTCTGTAGGTAAGGGTGTTTTGTTTTGCTTTATTTGTTTTTTAACTCAGGAGAAAACATAAAAAGGAGATATATGACTGACATTAATTTGTGTTTATGATCTGAATTGCTAGGAGATAAGAAGCTCTTTGTTCCTATCGATTCGAAAGTGCGCAGAACAACAGCTACAGAATTAAGCTAAGCAGGATTCACTTCCCTCATGTGACAGTCTGTTGTGTGCTGGGAATCAGCCCCAGGGCTTGAACAGGAAGAGGTAAAGCCACCTCGGGAAACCAAGCACTCCTCTGTGTTGATCTGCTGGCACTTAAAGGACTTTCTGAGGAGGCTGAGGCAAAGGAGGTCCAGGTCTTGCAATGATGTGTAGCCAGAGAAGTCTAGTTGGTGAGCTCTGGAAAGAACAAGTATTTCTCACGGTGTGGGGAAGCCTGTATGTTTGCACCCTCTCAGGTCTGCTGGGAGAGCACCAGCACCAAACCAGCCGTGCTCAGGGGGCTGCCCGGGTGCCTTGAGTGCAGTCCACAGGACAAGGGTGTTGCATGCTGAATCCTCACTGTGTCTTTGGGGTTTCACTTGGATTGCCATGTTGAGCTGAGTTTGGACAGGTTTTTTGTCCTTTGCAGAATGAGTCTTGCCTTGGTCTTGCTGACTTTATGCTGTGTGCATCTGAGGTTGCCCATTTTCTTTGTTTCTGTGGCTCATGGTAGCTGCACTGTAACTTTCTGTTGGGCAAAGAGGAAGAGAAATTACTGTCTGCCTGATCTTGGTGGAAGCAGCATGCTTTGGTGCCTGCCAATTTGAGTAGTGTCAGCCAGGCATCAGCACATGTCAGAATCAAAGCTCACAACCATCCTCCTTGGATAATTCATTACCATGAGAGTTGTAAGCTTTCACACACTGCTCTGCCAAAAGGAAAAATGTAACATTTATATAGAGAAATCATATGGAAAATTGGTACTTATAAGAAAAAAAAAATCTGTAAAAATACTTTATGACAGTGTTTAAAGTATTTTTGGGTAGTCTAGATATGTTGTGACAGTGCTTACCACAAGGTTACTTCTTTCTTTGAGTGATGTGTAGTCATACACATCCCTATGTGCTGAAATAGGTTTTGTGTCTTTAAAGTTTAAATTTTATTATAGAAAAAAGTGTCCCTTTGAAAAAATATAAATATGCTCCCTTTGTCTGATATCTTGGCAGCAGACATTCTCTGTCCATCTCATTCTCACTGGGAAATGTCCCTGCTCCTTGGCATGGCTATTTTGGTTCTGCTGGGACTGCTTTAAACCAATGAATGATTTCTAAAGACCACAGAACACGTTTGAGGGGATTTACTTGTGTTGGGAAAGTTTTGGGGTTGTACTGAAAGAAAAGGTTACAAAGTAACTTCTGTATTACAACTCACAGTCCTTAGTTTCCATTGCTGCCCATTTTAATTAGATGTACTGATAACATATACAAGATTAATCCATTTCTGATGAGGTCATGATTCCTTAGTGCTCTCAGAACATTCAGGCTGCCTGTTGCTGCTTTACCCAAACGCGTTTTCAGCCTTTCAGCTTGTGCTTCTGCTGTTTTTCCAGGAGGAACTGACTCCACTTGCCTTTCTGTAACAGCAGAGGAAGCTGGGGCTATGAGCACTGTGATAGCGAGGGCATTAACTGAGCTATTTCCCAGAAAGCCTCTGCAGAGGTGTTGGGAGCACTTGGATCTGCGAGCTTCCACAGTTGGGTGGTCTGTGAAGCAGCCACGGAGAGCCCAGGCTCTCGCTGGGAAAGGAAAGAATGCAATTACAGCCTAATTAGAAATCCAGATTCCCTTCTGCAAAATGCATAGTTTCCTTTTCTGCCACAAAAGTGACCTTTAAGGCACTTAAAAACAAATGCTCCAGCAAGGAAGAAATTACATAGTTCAGAATAGCCAGTAACCACTGGTCAGGTTTTCTGTTGGATTCATCTCTGCAATCTCCAGCCACTTGCCTAGTGGCTACTCTGATGGGAAAATAAAGCCCAGTCATTACAAATGTCTCCCATAAAACCTCTTTGACATGGGTATGTTCCAAGGAAAAAGGTTATTATTTTTTCCTTTCCTCCTTCCTGCACCCCTGAAATGAGAATATTCTGACTGCAAGAATTTTTTTTTTAAATATCCCTAACACCTATAACTAGCAGCTGCTAAGTACTTTTTTTGTTGAGGAGTGAGGCAGTGTGCTCTGAGCAATGTGGGAACTTGCCTTTCTGGAGAAGAGGCAGTCACTTGTGAACATGATTAATGACAAATCCATGCTGTGAAGCTGATTGGGTACTTGCTTTGGGTGGTGTCTAAGGAATTTATTAGTGGGTAAAAACAGTTTGCAGAAGGATCAGTTTACTAAATGGGTCTAGCAGAGGTTTTTCCTCAAACTTACTACATGTTTTAGGATTGCAGAAAAGCACCTCTCCTCAAATGTGTTGTTACATTCCTAGTAGAAATACTTGTCAGATATTCACAGTCAGATTTCATACCTGATTTAATCTCCACATAACTGTTAACTAGAGTATATTGATTATCTATGTTAATGACATATTTTAGAATGTCAATTGCTTTACTGCAGAGTTCTCAGATCATTTGGAAGCTTTATTTTTCCCTTGACTTAATCATGTCTCCTGAATATAACCAAGGAAAGCAGGAAGCAGCATGGAGCTGTGTGAATAGCTCATACCAAGCAATATTTGACCTTGGGCTATCTTTTCTTTCCTTGCAGTGACTATTTCACTGTCAAGGGATGAATTGTCCATGAGTCCTGTTAGAACCAAGCTGTGGATAATGACTGTCCACAGCAGAGAATGACTCAATGCTTCCCAATGGGTGATACAGGAAAGAGCAAAACAAATCTGAGTCAGCTACACCTGCCTTGGGCTTCTATTTCAGTATCCTTTTAAATCATCTGTTCCTCTGCTGAGATCCTTCACAGTAATGCAAACAGACTCTTCAGCTGGGCCCTCCAAACTGACCAGAGATGAGGAAAGATTGCTGCCTAAACTGGGACAGGGTTCCACTTATGTATTTGGAAGAAATAGTGTTGACGTTAAAAACTTTTTTTAAGTTAAAAAAGTTAAAACTTTTTTTTTAACATAAAAATGGGTATTTTGTCACCTTGTCGATGATTGGTATATTCCATATTGGCAACTCACTTTTTGGGGGAAGAGAAAATCGAACTTATTAAAATATTTCAAGGCAGAGATGAGCACATCATCTGAATGCCACTGGGGCAGGTGGGGAACAGAGATGGCAGGAATCCCAAGCAGTAGTAGAATCGGGAAACAGGAACTATTTGTGAAGTCATTTAACCTACTTCCCTGCCCCAGGGCGGGATTAAATTCAGCTGGTGGAGTTTCAGACAAAGTGGTACATGAAATGTTCATTTACACACTGCTAGGCAGAATTTGATTTTGCTTGGGTTACAGAACTAGCTACAGCCTGGAGGGGAGGAACCTCTGCTCAGAGGACTGGTCTGGGATTTGATACTTGTCAAGCTAATTCTGTGATCCATCAAATGACTCTGGTCATTCTTTCTCCATTGTACTGTGTGCCGGGGACAAAAAAGGACTGAGCTGGTTGCAAGCACCTCTTGGAGCACTCAGATCAATGGGGCCATACAAAGACACCAGTTCTTGTTCTTTGAAAAGCAGCATAGCCCCGGGGCAGTGTATGTGATTTACCAAGCCCTGCTGGTGGGACTGTGCTGCTTTGTTTTAGCTGGCACTGGGAGCTCAGGTGTCATTTTACTGCTCTTTATTTATTACACGATGCGGGTGTGCTCTGTCAGCACCGGGAATCCCAGGAGAACAAGGTTTGTAAAGCAGCTCACACACAGAGGCACCTACGTGCACAAGCACACAAATACTTGTTCATCACGGGTACCTACATATGTTCTGTTTGTCTCTGCCTCCCTGAACGTGAGCAGTCACCAGAGCATTTGTCCCTGTGCTGCTGGGGTTTTATTATTCCAGGAAATGTCCCATCTGTGAAATAAAAGCAGCTTTCTCCTATGTCACCGTAGTGATTGCTAGGTACATGGTGACAGGGAGTGTAAAATACCCACAGGGGATAAAAGTTTAGAAAATCTATACCGGTGTAAGAATTCCCTTGGGTCGTTTGTCCTGCTTGTCTGAAGCTATTCCCGATTTATATCATCCTGAAGGAATCGTCAGGTCTGGGCTGGAAATAACAGCTGAATCTAGCATGGCTAAAAGGAGAGTCTTGCAGCTCGAAGCTGTGTCCACCGGCTCTGCCCCGTTCAGTGCCAGCACAGCGGCCCCAGCCCCGCACAATGCCGGTGTCCTGTGTCCCTTCTGCCTGGGTTCCTCTCATCCCCTCTCTGGGTTTGCATTGTGTCAGGCTCGCAGCCAGCCTCGAGCAGTGTTCGATCCCTGTTTTTCAGTGTGTGACACTTTGCTAAGGCTATCACAAGGAGCACAGAAAGGCGTCTGCTCATCCGTAACACATCTGGGCCAGCGAGGCCAGGCTCGCTAGGACCGGTTAACAGGGACAATGCTCATTTGCCTTTCTAAAGGTAAATGTGGAGAGCTCTGTTGGAGTTTGGGTGGTTTGGGGTGTTTTGTTTTGAATTCTCTGCTCATACTAGCCTGTTTTATCTTCTTTATTTTGCTTTTTCAGCAAAGAAGCTAAAATAGCGACCCGGGTGCTTAAACTACTAAGTAGCTTTGAATCTGTTTATTGAAGTCTGCTCAGTTTGACCTGAATTTGAGGCTCTTCTGTGCTAATTCAAGTTACTTTAAATTAGTTGTTGGGTTTTTTTTTTCTTCTGTACTCACTTGTTTTAGCTTCTTGCTGTTACAGTGTGTTTATATATGTGCTGTGTCAGACCCTATAAAAATCCCTTTTTGAGAGCTTTAAAGATGACAGTACTGTATGAAA